>NC_138724.1:21713381-22313381 GCF_965113295.1 Leuciscus leuciscus | reverse complement strand
GTGCTAAGCTAAGCTAGCGCCGACCCTGTCAAACTAAAACAATGCATGCACTGAGACAAAAATGCATTTGCCCACCTATCTAAATGTAGGAAAGAAAGTGAATAAGCCCTATTTCAAAAAACGGTGGAGTGTTCCTTTAACAGACACAAGAGAATCGTTGTCATTTAGGAATGAGATTGTGTGGGCTGTTTGATTCAAGATCGCAATCTTTTAACGATTGTTTGAGCAGCTCTGAAATGAACTGTGATTTCACATGGACAACTACTCCAAATCTTTGGTCAATCATGTTGAGGAAAGGCAGTGAAGTAAGCCTCTGAATGACAGATGGAAAACACAGATTTGCCATTAAAACCAGGTGCAGGAATGTTTCAATCTTTTTCAGTTATAGGAAATTAAAAAATCTTCAGCGGCAGCTGGGTAATTAGGCCTGTAGATCTTGGATCTTGGCCACTCTCCACTGCTCGCCACAAACTGATTCTCATAAATGAGATCGCCAGGTCAGAGCACCTGTTTGACAGATTGAAAACTTTTCGTTATCAAAGAAAACAGCTTGGCAACATCTTTTCAACAGCAGGACGCCGGCTCAGGCCTCTAACATGTGGTCAGGAAAATGACCACTTGAATCTGAAATGATGATAATGGCCATGACTACGAATCTAGTCTATTTCTTCTTTTCTACACAGCAGGCATAAATACTTATTTTCTACACAATTATATGACATTAGCCAATTAATTAGAAGTGTTTGCTAACAAGCTGTACTATTATGCACACTTTGGGTTATTATTACACTTCAAATCATCTGACTTGTTGGAGATGTTGGGTGTTATTTTATTAAAAAATTTCCAAAGTGATCTGAATCTCAGTATTTCACTTAAATACGTAGATCATAAAAAGGGAAGGGGGGAAAAAACGTAACACAGACTTAATGTGCGGTCATATTACTGAAATTTAAGTATATTGTGTGAAGAAAAGTATATTGTGAATAGTATAGGCTAGCTACAGTATGTATGAAGCACAGCTCATACAGAAGTCAATTTTTAACCAAGTAGCTTTCTGTTGGACAATGTGGCAAATTAGTGTGAGCAAATGAATCGGTTGCCAAATCTGTGTGGAGAAATATTGTGTGGATTCTTATTTGCTAAATATGACACCTGAGACTTATATTACATCGTGTAAAAAAAAAAAAAAACTCCACATTATCATTTTTACAATCCCCTTCAAGTTTAAGATTTACCACACTTTGGTTGGGTTACTTCACATCTAAGAACAAGCCTGATGCAAGCTTGGCGGAAGAGGCAGTCCATTTATCCCATCGACCTGGATTCAAAACAAGTTTTCAAGACACCATCACAATGACCTTATAGACTCAGCCACATGCAGTTGAGGAGTAACATTTCATTACACAGAGAAATGCCCGAGATAGGAGGCAAAATCCCACTTAGCCTTTCATCACAGAAAAGCTCCCCTGGAATCCTAAACAGCCCCCCCAAAAAAACAATGTGCTCTCAAGGCAACAGAGATACGCAGCTAAACCCAGCCTGCATCCGCCTGGCGCAGGTGCCCTCTAAGATGCTCAATCCTATTCTTGACGCCCACTCTTGTTTTCCTATCGCTGCGGCTCCCTGTGAATAGCAATGAGTTATCAGAGAGAACTAGGACCCTCTGGCACCATGGAAGCCCTTAGCCTTATAAGGCTCTAGCCGCTATAGCCTCTTTAGCTTTACAACGTCAGTCAAAGTTAAAATGTGTTGAGTCTGCCTGCACGGGCTTACCTGCTATAAACTCTACAGGTGTAAAGCTCAGTAGAGAGATTTAAAACATGGTGGAGGAAGTGCTGAGGATCTTCAGATACGTTTAAAGGGGTGGTTGATTATGATTTCACTTTTTTAACTTTAGTTAGTGTGAAATGTTGCTGTTTGGGCATAAACAACATCTGCAAAGTTACGACACTCAAAAGTTCAAAGCAAAGGGAGATATTTACTTTGACAGAAATTGCTTTTTAAGGACTACAACAAACGGCTAGTAGGGACTACAATGAGCTTCTTCACATTTAGTGACATCACTAACCCTAAAATTTACATAAACCCCACCCCTGGAAACACAATTTATAGATTATCGTGATGGAATATGCTAATCAATGACTAGAAGATAGTTAACTCCATATCAGCTACATAAATTCATCAACAAACCATTCACTGTAAAAAAAAATTACATCCCCAAGTCAAAAATTTCAAGTGACCGATAACATCAAAATTTTTCAATTAGTCTGACGTATTATTTCTCATTGAGCCAATGTTAACAGACTATTGCAACAAGAATTTCACTTGGGCCAATTGAATTGATTTTTTTACAGTGTTCATAAAAGTCCTGTTGCTTTCTACATGTTGTCACATCTTCTTTATTCTCTCCATCTTTGTCCGATTCCGGTTAGAACATAAAAGGCAAAAAGTTTTTTTACATTTTCAGTGTGTGTCTGTGTGAGGTAATCGGAGCTGCTAACACACACACACATACACACACACACACAAGCTCTTGAAGCTCCGCCCTCTGTGCCGGGAGCAGCAGCTCATTTGCATTTAAAGGGACACGCACAAAAATGGCGCGTTTTTGCTCACCCTCAAAAAGTGACAATTTTAACATGCTATAAAAAATATCTGTGGGGTATTTTGAGCTAAAACTTCACATAAACACCCTGAGAAACTTATTTTACATCTTGTGAAAAGGGCATTATAGGACCGTTTTAATGACACTGGCGGGAAGAAATCACAAATCAGTGCACCTATATAATGTTGTGTTAAAAAGTTTGGGATTGGTAAGGTTTTCAATGTTTCGAAAAAAGTCTCTAATCAAAAATAATAGAAAAAAGTATCCAGACCTTTAATAACCAGCACCTTAAACTAGCCAAGAAACGACCACTTAGGGTGCTTTCACACTTGGTTTGATTGCCTGGTCTGAACCAGAGTTGCTCAGGGTTCTGATGGCAGCTTTCACACTTATTCAAATGAACCGCACTAACAGAGCAATCAAACTAGAGATTGTTTTAAGCCAATCACAGTTTTTAATACATCTTTCAAAGAATAAATAACCTTGAAAACTTCAAAGTGCTTACTATATAAACAGGGTACCTTGTGTTACACAACTTGTAGTACAATAGGACTGATTACATAAACAAAAATAAATAAATGTGTGCTCTTACTCCTGGATGTTGTGCATTAGCCAGCCAATCAGATTAGAGTTAACCAGACTGAGAAGACTGTGGGCGTGCAGTCAGAGACTGATTCTGTCTTTCAATGCGGTCAAGTGCTATCTGCTGAGATCTCATCAACGGAAATGCATGTTACTATCAGGTGTAAAGGGTCTGGTATTCTTTCTTTCAAAATGAAAAAGAAAATATCTAGTATAAAAGTCCTTTGTAAAGGCAGGCAAGCATGAAATCTGCAGGGTATGCGGTTAAAGATGCCGCTACTGCCTACCTGTGGACGCCTCTCATCTGCTCTCTGCCAGCTATAGCAGGGAAATAAACTGCTGCGGATCATCCACACTGTTCTACAGTCTATCAGGCGCTTCATTAGCCATGCAATGAATAAAAGATCAGCGGCAAGGAGGAGGGATAAAAAAAAAATAATGAAGGCGAGGATGGAAGAGCGAGAGGAATAAGAGAAAATGAAAACGAAGGAAATCTAAAACAGCAGCGGACGAAATTACCTCCAATATGTCCATAATTGAAGCCCAAAGCTCCCTCCTTTGTATTTTCCTGCCATCTATAGTGGTGAATATGTTTGATTGGAATGTCAGTGTCGCTGTCATTCCATTACTTTCTGCACAATCAATAATTTTCTATTAAATTAGGGGAAAAAATCGTGTATCATTAACTTTCATCATCGACAGTGGCTAAAAATTGCCTCACTGGCACACAAAAAGAGCTGCAAAAATGGTCCATTTACAATTTTCCTAGTCATAAAGAGATGGAACTTTCTTTTTCTGTCTTCTAAAGAGGCAAGGAGGTAAAAGGCTTTATCATGTGCTGAAAGGAGAGAGTGATCAATATTTTATCGTAGTCTACAGTCACTACGAAACCTCTCTGGATGTCAGGACGATGGCATTAAGAGGGCATCATATTAAACCAGCCTCTCGCAAATAAAAAAAATAAAAAATAAATTAAATTATATCAAATTTAAAAATTTAAATAAATAAAATAAAATAAAATAAAATAAAATAAAATAAAATAAAATAAAATAAAATAAAATAAAATAAAATAAAATAAAATAAAATAAAATAAAATAAAATAAAATACAAGCTTCATGGCCTGATTACCCAAAATATCTACAAACCTACATTTAGCAACAGCCATGTGACCTTGAGATCTATTGCTGTCATTTTTGCTGTCATTTTTTGAGTGCATTCAGCTAAATTTAGGGAGCGATTACCCATCAAACACGCAAACATTAGTGTTCACAGTGTGGGGTCTGAAAAAGCGTTGTGTAACTTATTTGTAGAAGCAGCAGGAGGGGGGGTGGCATGTACATATTTTTGCACCACACTGTTTCGACGCAACAGCGGCAATCATTTTGCCTCAACTTCCTACTGTTATTTAGTGTCCCATATAGCCAGCAGCTAGAACTACATTCTTATGAATTGCACTGATAAACTTGCTCATGTCTCATCATGACTTTGTTTAATACAATAACAAGAGAACATGACAATGTACATTTAGTGCCTGAGATGTAGCGTATGTTATTAAGGTGATTTGTGTTTATTATTATTAGAATAAATAAATAAAAAATATTATTGTTATCTTTATTTATTTATTTATTTATTTATTTATACTACTGCTATTACTACTATATTATTACTACTACTACTACTACTACTAATAATAATGATAACTATCATAATAATAATCTAATATTTATTTATTTATTTGTTATTTTGTTTATTTATTTAAGTGCTTCTCCATTTCAAATTCAAATATAACTAAACGCTTAATTTCAGAAAACCAAAAAGATTTAATACAGGTCCACTGGTGTCACTATATGCAGGTCCATTCACCAGATCTCCAGGTCAACCCCACATAACAAAATCTGGCCATTTCAATTTTACGTAATGAATCTCCGATCGATACCACACGGTAAACGTTGCCCCATTACAAATGACACGCTGGAATAATTTATGACTGAAGGCAGCCACCCAATACAACATGTAAAATGGAAAAAAGCAAACAAACCCGTTATTGGGACAGTCTCCCGATAACACCGCATATGTCACACATTCATATCTGCATCCACACCATGAGGGTCTTCGAGGTTAGGCCGTTCTCTATTGATCCTTCTGCCATTATGGTTATCATAAAGAGGGCCTCCAGACACATTATGAACATCAGGGGTCACACAAATGGACACTTCCCATTACTTTATTAGGGACATAGCGGGTCAGTCCATACAGCGCGCCCCGAGATCCATCATGTGCTCATTCAAAATCCATAATTTGCACATTAGCAAGAGCTTTGCATACTCTTAGCTGTTTTCGTGAGTTATTAAAAGGGTGTTGTGTCTAAAATATTATTGAAAATAATAATGTACATGACATGCTCATTCATGCGTGTGCTTATGTCACCAATATCATAGCGTAATGATAAACAAAAAGCTTTTTAAGCTCTGAAGGTCAAAGAATAGGTCATAAAAAGGGCTTTTAATAATAATGCATGCTACACTGGCAGTTTTCTAGATTAAGAATGTCAAACACGACCAATTCTGAACAGACAGGCTGCAGTTTTCTTTTGATCCGACACCCAAGGCTCTCAAAATTGTCAAATTGCACCTGTGCTTTGTGTAAATAAATAGACAGTAAATGAAAGGGAGACTTTGTTTCAACTTCACAAGGCCCATAACTAGCAAACAAGAGTGAAAGGGTTTTTTGTTTTTATCATTGAAAAGGCCTTTAAGCTAATAAGCCTGTCTTCCAAATAGTTTTCAAACAGCAGTAGTTTTGTTATGCATGAGGTCAGTTTGATTTTCTTGCAAAGAAGACAGAGCTAACAATTACTAAACCTAAAGCAATAGAAGAGAAGAGGCAATGCTGATGCTATTGGATTTTATACGCCTCTTCGAAGATGTCTAGCTTCTAGTTGTTAAATCATGTAAAATGAGTTTCAGGTAATTAGGATAAAAGAAATAGGATAGTGGATTTCCAAATCAATGGGTGCTTGTTGTTTAACCATCCCTCACCCTTTTTTTAATATCCGTTTTGTTAAGAATGACTGTAAACACTGTATGCTTGGGGGCTCAGAAAGTCCAATGTTGTATATGTGCCACACATTATTATTAACAATAATAATAATGGTAATACACCCTTTTATAAATACAATTAAAATTAAACTAACAATTGAAATGGAAATGAATTTAGAATTGTCCTTTAAATTGAATATATTCACCCTTTTATAAATAAATAAATGTTGAAATTAACCTACAATTTGAGTATTTTAATGTTCCTCTGACCAACTACAAATCCATTGGATGGAAATTAAAGATTTTATTATTAACCCTTAAAGACATAATTATTAACCCCTTTTGACAGACAGACAGACAGACAGACAGACAGATAGATAGATAGATAGATAGATAGATAGATAGATAGATAGATAGATAGATAGATAGATAGATAGATAGATAGATAGATAGATAGATAGATAGATAGATAGATAGATAGATAGATAGATAGATAGATAGATAGATTCCATTGACCTCAAAGAAATTGTTAACCCTTCTATAAAGGTATTTTTTTAATTAAATAAAAAAGGAAAGGAAAGGAAAGGAAAGGAAAGGAAAGGAAAGGAAAGGAAAGGAAAGGAAAGGAAAGGAAAGGAAAGGAAAGGAAAGGAAAGGAAAGGAAAGGAATGGAAAAGAACAGTAGAAATTGAATCTATAAAATTTACGTTAAATACGTCAAATCTGTTTGGAAAGGGTTGACGCTTGCTTACTCTGATATGTTCATGTGACGTCTACAAACCCAATGAATATTCCATGCATTTCAAAAAGCCCACAGTAAGCATTTCCATAGCATCCCTATCTCCAATGACCTGTCCCACACGGATACTACAACCAGGGCACGGTTGGGAAAAAAAAAGGCTGATGCGAATTAGATTCCATTGCATTTCCTTAGATACGCCACTCTGATAATAACCCTCCTCACCTCTCTCAGCCTCTCCTAGCACAACATATGCCATGGATGATTTCACAGCTTCCAACATGGTCTCCAGCAGCCACTGCCAGACAGACTGTGCTGAAATGAGCTGGCCTTGCACATAACCACACCTGCCAGAACAAAAGGCGTCTTAGGAGTCACAGATCGTGAAGTATAAGAAACCAAAAAACTGAGTATTGATGATCCACAAATGCTTAGTCAACGTTTTGCCAAGTGAAAAGGCAACAAACTTTCCCTTCTCGGTTCCTGCTCAAGGAAGAAAGTTAAGGAGTGTCACATAACCTCTCATCATGTGGAGTGTAATTATGAATCCATTTGTGCCCTGAAGCTATTGTTTGATTACCTGAAAGCATCAATCAAGCAGGCAGGCGAGAGAAGTAAAACGAAGAGAAAAAACGCATCCTTCTTACGCACAGCGACGAGCACAACACATCAGTATACAGTAGACAGCGTTTGAATTTCCATTAAAATGTTCTTCAATGAGCAACCTATTTTTCATACCTTTTCCATCTATCAGCAGGTACGTGACATTGCTGATGGCTTTTATGGGTGCCGATTTGCAATGGGCACTTTACACCAGAAATCGTTTTCAAAGTAATCTTTGCAAAGTACCGCCATTTAGATTTCGGGGAGTCATTTCGGGGAGTCATTTTCACAATCTGAGACTGTTGCTAATCCACTCTTTTTTAATCACACATGAAATTAGGCTCTCAGGCGCCGGCCTATAGACACAGAAACCCTTGGGATGGCTAAATGGAGACTGAATGGTCAATCAACAATAGCGAGTGTGCTGTGCGTCTTGTTTTCTAGTGCTAGATAAATTCCCCCGTTCCATTACCGACACTGCACTCAGAATTATTAATAAATCTCATCTTTTGAGGTGTAAAAATCATCTGATTTTAAAGAGGACCTATTATGCCTTTTTACATTTTCAACTTTCTTTAGTGTGTAATGTTGCTGTTTGAGCATGAAAAGCGTCTGCAAAGTTACGAAGCCACTCCAAAGGGTTAGTCTCTATATCTGCACTGTTTAATAACTCGTAGTCTTGAGTTTTCTTGCAGTAATGTTCAAATCACAATATTCCTCATTTAAATAATTCCCACCCAAGGCACATGCAAAAAAAGGGGCGGGGTCTGGCTGAGTTGCGTTAGCAGTGTTGTGGTACCGTTATGGTAAGGAGGGTGACATTTCTGAAACGCGCTCGTCCAATCATAGCACACTTGTCCATCCGACCAATCAGAGCACACTGCGCTTTTCAGAAGGAGGGGCTTCATAGAGGAACTAAACAGGGGTGTGTTTGCCGTACAACGACGTAACTCGCTGCTTAACAACCATAGTACGATGCATCGTTGAAGAAATCAACCCGCTAGTCATGACTGTTTCCCCAAACCATATTGTCGCAAATTGGTCGTTCAACCACGTTGGTTAATGAAGTCACGCAGGTGGTGGAGTAATAACTACTTTTAATGAATCTGTTTGAGATCGATTTAATGTTAGATGTTTTGCTATAAATTACTAGCCTGGAAATCCAGACCTAAATCTAAAAGATTAATGGTCTGGCGTCGACTAATGAAAATCGGCCAGCTCGAGGGGCGGCACCAAGCATGCATTTGAAAATCTCACTGCATGCAATTGGATAACACTATGACCAATCACAACAATAAACCCTACATGCTTAGCTACCAGCGGAGCTAACTGGTAGATTATACTCTCTTACCGTATCCGGTCGGCAAAACAGCAAAAAGGTCCTTCTTGCAAAGGAACGATTCGAGCGGCGTCTTCTGTTCCTGTTTTAGATAAAAAGCCAAGTCTAACTCGTTCATTGTAGTGGCCAAAGCCGTTTCAAAAGAACTGGTATTCATCCATAGGCATCTCGCAATGTTTACTAATGACTTCGACGTCACAGCGCTGTCGTCATCTGTTTACCTCGCCTCTGGCCCGCCTATATCAGATAACCCGATGTGATTGGTGCAGCTCAGATTGAGGGGCATATTTAATGAGCATGTATTACTCGACACCAGAGTAACTCGCTGAGCAAATTCAACTTGTGCTCTCGCGAGAACTCTGGAATACCAGGGTAATAAATTACGGACATGGCATCTAAGGACTATTTCTAGGTTTTCTCAGTTATTTTGCTTTATTTCCAGATTCAGCCATAGGCTCGTTCATACGTACTAGAGCACGTTCGCACATGCACACTCTTCAAAAACGGTGCTTTAAATCTCTTGACAAACTAAAAGACGTAAAAGACATTTGTATGTATTCTAAATAAAAGATACAGATTGCACTGAATGTCAGCTTGCTTATTTTGCTCAAAGATAAGGATTTATTGAATCCACAGCCTATGTCACGCAAACAAGAAACTATGCTTCTAACCACAGGCCGAGAGCTGTCGTTCCCACCACACAACTTTGCGATGCTGTTCGCGAATGTTTGTTAGAACGATGGTTTCGGGAAACACAGATTTGTTGAACTATGCTGATAACGACGAAACTTGCGACCGTAGCTGGCTAATGATGCTTTCGGGAAACGCACCCCAGAGCGTTACTGACAAGACTGGAAAGAGAGGTGATGCAACCATGTAAAATTTGTGAAAAACAATGTGTTTTTTGAACATTCACGGAAAAAAAACACTATTCTAGTAGACCTCAAAAACAAAATCAATAATTTGTAAAAGCGCATATCAGGTCCCTATTAAAAATACTAAGCAATTATAAATGCAATCATAAAATAGC
Source organism: Leuciscus leuciscus (assembly GCF_965113295.1). NCBI lineage: Eukaryota > Metazoa > Chordata > Actinopteri > Cypriniformes > Leuciscidae > Leuciscus > Leuciscus leuciscus. Next base: position 22,303,445 of record NC_138724.1, on the reverse strand, counting down.
AGTCTATTTGCTTTGTTATAGTCTTCATAAGCATTTTTTGCTGTATAGCATAAAGAGTTAAAATAAGAGGGATCTGGTATGTTGTTCATATTCTGGCCATGCATTATGACATTCCATTAGCAAAATAAAAGAATAGTGCTGCTAATACAGAAATACCATTATTGAGAGTACCAAAAAAAAGACAATTAGTGTAATGGATAGGCTTGATGCAAACAAATGATCAACACTAAAGGGTCCTCGATTACTCTGATGCACAACAAAACAGAAGACTACAGCAAAGCTGGGGGGAAAAGGACAAAACTGTAAAAGCTGCGAGCACATGCGAGCATGACAATCTCTACTTCAGGTTATTCTCTCGCAGAATTCAAAAACCCACTCAAAAATTTGCAAAACTGCAAAAATGGATGGACCTCAACTAGCTGCGATGCCAACAAATACTAATCCACATTAGTTATATATACAGTGGCCCCCAAAAAGTATATATTACACATGTAACACAATGATTTTCATGCCTGTTTAAGTGTGGTTTAGGTTTCCAAACACTTTTTTGGGGCCACTGTAAAATCTAAAAAGTAGTAATATTCTAAACACTAAATGCTTAGTAATATTCTAAACACTAAATGCTTAATAATAATACACATGTATTTAGCCACTGCTAAATGAAAAAAGCACCTGTATTAAAGCTACACTACCACAACAAAACCTAATTAACTTCTGTTTAAGCTGTAGTCCCTGTATGCAGGAAAAATTTATTGTTTGCATATAATTAAATCATTTCTGTCCTGGAGTTTTCTGCGTTGCACAAATCATGGTGGTAATACTATATAAGCACTTTTCAATAACTAGAAGATGCTGGGGATAGTTGTCACACTTTTTAGTCTAGTGAATATTTCCTAAAAAGTTAGTTAATTTCTGTATAGATATATAAGTAAAAGTTTCGCTAAAATAGCTAATGAATATGTTTCTTCAACAACGATGTATTAAATCATTCAAAATTGACAGAAAAGACTTTTACATTATAACAAAGTTCTATCTCAAATAAATTATGTTTTTTTTACGTTTTTTTTCTACATTTAAATAGCCTAACGGGCAATTGAACTGCTTTCAAGCTAAATTTAAACATTTAAACAATTGTGAAGTACATGAAATGGCAAAAAAAGGTCACATTTAAAAGTATATTGGGGGGGGGGGTTCATAATTAATTAACCGCATTAATAAATATAAAAACCTGTCCTGACTTGATATTTATGTACAATTTTACATTTCTTTTCACTCAAAAGCTCAAATGCAATGCTTATATCAACTTCCCCGTGTGACAACCTGCCCCCGGTTCTCCTCTAAATGCCCTCAAACTTCAGAAAGGTTTCAGTTGGCCATTCTTTAGCTCTAATAGAAACAATGAAGCTAGTTGGCCTGAAGGAGAATCACCATAATTTGTAAATTGGTCAAGGTCGAGCGAATACAATAAAAGTGGGTTGATGACTCGTCAGGGAATGCCAAATAAAAATGTAGGCCTCTTTTTCAGGAAAGCTCTCAATCCTGCTCCTGAAGTACCCCATATCACATTTTGGATGTTGGACATTTGGATTTATATCATGAATTCATTAGTAGAGGCTCCAAGACCAGAATAGGGTGTCAAATAAGAAAAACCTCCAAAATGTGCAGTGCAAGACAGCAAACTGAGTTACAGGAGCTGTCCAGCATCAGGGGGTGCTGAACTCTCTACAGCTGCTACACAAAATGAAATCTTTAAAGCAAACAACTGGTCAAAAGCAAACAAGCGAGAAAGGACATGCACACTTTCGAGACATGTTCCCTGATCGACGCACGCTGGCTTTCCAGTTTAGATGCTGGAAAAGGTTACCACTATCCCCTCTAGTGGTCTTACAAAGTGACTGGAGACGGGGCTGTAAAAACGTCTCCCTGAGAAACTGTTGAGCTCATACATCAGTTTGCACACACTATTATGCAGTTCGCCTGATAGAATGCGATGGGAAAAAAGTGAATCCGTCACAAAGCGCTATAGGGTTGTCATGGCATCCCTTTGTAGGCAATTCCCAACAAAGAATCAATCATCAATCGGGTTTTTGTTCCACCAAAATGCACTCTTCTGTTCTCAGTGCTGCACTAGCATTGAAATTATTTCAAAGGGAATACGATCTTGCTTTTTGTACATTTGCAGCCTTAAATTATTGCTATTGCATAATGAAAACATCATCCAGACTGGTGGCGTGTCCAAGAGAACCAGTGCTGAACCACAAGATGGCCCATACCAGAAAAACTTTGAGAGAGAGAGAACTGATGTCTAAATATGGCAAAACTAATAGCTTTTCAAATGCAAAATGTCATTATTTGGCATCTAAAGCCGGTTGAAGACAACAACGTTAATGTTTTCTTTGCTCCAGGCATTATTATTTATTTGCTCGGATCAGTTGAGGGCCATTACGCAGCTCTCTTATTTATCCAAAAACCATCAGAGACCAAAAAGACCATCATATAGCTATTACAGCATTAATGTTTGTGTCTTCTATTACTTATTGGACTTGCCATGCACTGAAACATCAGCCTACAAATGAATGCAAAAATGAGACGTGATTTTTAAATCTCAATGCACTTATTGATGCACGCTGGTATGTGACTTCAAACTCATGCAAACCTTTTTTCCTCCCTCTCTCTCTTAATCTCTCTTTAATAGCACAATGCACCTTTCACGAAGCTCACGAATGTGACAAAATTCCTTTAGGGATTCCTGTCTTGAATACAAAGCAGCCTCAATAAAGACTCCTCTCTGTGAAGCCAAAAAAACAGATGCATTTAAGCTCAGATGTAGCAATTAATTGTCCCCAATGCACTTGGGAATTTTTAGCATGGACTGTATACTTTGTGTAAATGGAGTAGCAAATATCCAACAGCTTTCTTTTCATTGCTGATTTTAATATGGACATTCAATTCATGCATAATTAATCTTCTATATCCATTTAAGATCGTTTTAAGCTACTGCCCATCATCAAAGCCCTTCTAATCATCCCACACACCAACACAACGCCTGGAGTGAGTGGGAGGCTGAGAGTTGATCTCAATGCACACATGGACTCAACATGTGATGGACACTTGTGCGCTTGACTTACATGGAGGAGATGTTCTCAAACAGGTCCGGAAGGCTGTTAGTGGTATTCCCATCGCTCACGGTGTCCTGTAGTGCCAAGAGGGGAAGGAAATTCCCTTGGTAAGACTTATTGCAAAAGATGTCAGTGGTAGAACAAGTGCAGGTCGGTGGGCAGTCCAGCATGGAGCTCATGTAATTTTGGAAGATGCTGAGGAGAAACAGAATCCTCCACCAGCAAACGCGAGGTGGGATGGATAATAAATCCATGTTTCCAGGTGTTTCCCTTAATGTTTTAGCTCCTTGAGGGGGGGTTAGTGTTCAACGGCAACAGAATCGAAAGCGCTCCGGGTATCCGTACAGTGATGCGAGAGCGCGCGCGGGTGCGTGGATGAGAGTAAAGGTATGTTAGATCAATGAGATCGCAATAATGTCCCCAAGAAAAGAGGGGGGAAATACTCCGTCAATGTAGAAAGGGCTCAAAAATCAACGGTCCCAGTCTGTCCTCCTCTACGGGCTGCATGGCACAAGCTTTCCCGTCTCCACGGTGCTGTTTGTCGCGCAGTTCCAGGTTGTTGGAGCTCCGGCTTGAAGACTAAAGCGTCAGAGCAAAGTCGAGAGAGAGAGAGAGAGAGAGAGAGAGAGAGAGAGAGAGAGAGAGAGAGAGAGAGAGAGAGAGAGAGAGAGGTCCATGATCCGAGCATCAAGTCCCACCTACTGGGCAGATTAAAAACTGACGCACCTGCATAACAGCAAAAGCGATCAATTCGGCACTGGAAAATAACGCATTTTGCAACAGGCAAAACACTGCTGCCAAACACAGTGTTTGCACATCGTCTACAAAGCAATAAATATAACCATTATTTGAAAAATACTGATGTCCAATATTATAAAAACGGTCAAATTTTTCGGAAAAACAAGTTCTTAACATAGCTAATCTACGTATTGATTAACATTTTAATAGCCTATTTTCTACTGTACGAAATAAAAATATATACCTTCTGACTAAAATCTGCTGTCATGTAAAATAAGTAGGCATACTTTCCTTGCACCGAATATACAGGCGTACACAACTTCATGGTGTATTTACTGTATATTAAACTATTTTACTGATTTTGCGACTGCCTTTTTTTAAAAAAAAGGTAAGAGTGTGTGATATTAAAATAAAATTGCAATTTCACCAAAATAAATAAATCTGTAACTCCTTACAATAAGTCTCCTTACTCTCCAAATAATATTATATTACACAACAGATTATTAGTTAATTTACACTAAATGCATTGAGCTCTTGTCATGTATATTATTTTAGTAGAGACTTGGGGCAAATTCTAATCGGAAGTGAGCATCCCTATGCCCTATTCACTCCGAAGGGCAGACCAACACCATAAATTAAATAACTTCCTTGAAGTGACCATTGCATGTTCCCTTCGCTAGGGCCCTTCCTAAAAGGGATTCAGTTGTTCGCTTCGTTTGGAACGCTTCCAAATGGCGTCCCCTTCCCAAAGTGCCCTTCAAGGGTGCAAAAAAGCCGCTTGGAATGTGCTGTGGGGCTAGTTGTCTTAAAAGGAAGTTGGCACAAAAGGAAGTTGGCACAAGGACTAAATCTCAATAACACACAGGTCTTGAGTCATAAGTCCAATTAATGTATTTCTGCTGTTTCAAGAACTATTTTCTAAAGCATTTTATTGCCATCAAATAGGCTAAATACATTTTCTTTCTTTTTTTGTTTTACACACACACACACACACACATTATATATATAAGCCTATGTTTTAAAGTCTTGGCTACAAACGGAAACCCATTCTGAGAAATACTGAAGTAAAAAGTGTCCCAGTCTCCAATACATTCATTTGCCTTCATGAACTATTGATCGGTTAAACTGTAAATGTTTGCTAATCTAATTTAATGAAGCGTTAACAAAATATTTGTTTTGTGAGCAGCAACCAATGGTAGAATTTGGCATTTTATAAACACAAACTCCTTAAACTAAATGCGGAAAACAGCCCTTTGGGGTCACAATCATGAACTCTAGTTCTTCTGCTGGGGAATCAAGTTTTTACTCATCTGTAAGCTGATCTCTGATGCTACTGCTCTTTGAACTCTGAGTGGTTCAGAGTCAAAGTGTCCTGCCCCACCAGAACCTCACACAATTAATGTACAACCAGCCATCTGCACATTCAATACTAAATCACCACCACTGACGTCTTCATGTACTGTTGCAGCAAGTTCTCCTATTACTTAAGCAGAGTTTTGGAGTCCAGAAAACAAGAACTACGAAGACATCAGTTCCCTGTAGGCCACGCTAAGTATGCCAACGTTGTGTCTACACTCCTATCCACACCTGGGCATTTCTAAATCAGTACAGGTGTATTTGAAGACTTACCAAACAAGGAAAAACCAACATGCAAGAGACATCTCAAACATATGGTTCTTTAGGTTATATTGGACTTCATCCATCCTGAGATTAATGGTCTGCGGATAAAGCTGTATACCTGGCAGGATGAAATAATTTGCGTTACATTGCTTGGAGATAAAATAAAATTAAATAAACAGTATACATTTGTTCACCATGCTGATAGTAAACTCATATCTTACGAGTGCATGCATGAGTCCATAACAATTTATAGAGAGGGAAAACTATTTATAGACATGTAAGCCCATTGATGTAGGTCAACATATAATGGTGTATCTGAGGGATAATAAATATAAACACAGACAGACGGACTAGTTTATTGTATGGCTACTTAACAATATATTTTTTATTTGGTTGCCAGAACCTGTTACAGGTATTACGGGATGGCATTGTGTGATATGTGATAACATGTCATTCAGTTATATAAATTTAATACACTATTTGTAACTGTTTGTTACTGATAATAACACATTTTATACAAAGAAAGGTCACACAAGGACTTTCATCAAAAGTGGCCCCACCGGCAACTGTTAAATGCTGAAATAAATCAGATAAACACACAACAGATAAACACAACACCAGTGCAATACAACAATAAAACAATGCAGTTGAGTTAACTAACTAAATAAACACATCAATGCACATATATTAATTTAAATAAAATATAAATAAAGTACATTGTTTAATCAGGAACTTCTAAGAATGTCCATTGTCCAATAAATGTCCCCATACATAAGACAAAAAATATAGAAATAAATCTTAAAATTATAAAAAATATATTTAAAAATTAATGTGAATATAAAGTAACCCATTATTTCTTTACACTACAAATATACAGAGTTCATACTTCCTCTGTAGCAGCAGCAGCATAGCAGATCTAGTCTGCCAAGACCAAATACACTAACATTGTCATATTCAATAATATGCTAAAACTATTCTGAGAGTTGTCATGATTGAAATGTGGATACATAGGGCTGCACAATTAAATCGCAATTTACATGTAATTGCACTTAAAACATTTTGGCTTATCGCGATTTTGAAATCGCAAAGGCTGCGATGATTTTTGATGCGCAGCTTGTCATTGATGTACGGCTCTGTAAACGCATCTCCATCTGAAAGCACTGCGAGTTTTGAGTCGCTTATAACGTGCATTTGAAAAAGCAACACGCCTCAAAAACCTTTCCAAACATGAGAAGCATTTATGAACCTCTTGTCCAACAAAAGACTACATTTAATAACATGCTTTTACTCTAAACTCACTTCATAATGACAGTTGAGCATCCTTCTGTGAGATGATGTGGCTTCTTACACACAATAAGGCAGTTTTGTATTTATTAGTCATGTTTAATCAAAGCGTTTCAATCTTCTGTTTATTCAGCTACAGCAGAGCCCGTCTACGGAGAGCCTGGCCACTCCCTATTAAGTCCTATTGGACCGAATTTTGGTTGTAGTTCCACCAGAGTTCCACTGGGGGCGATCGCCCATGAGTGCAAAATGAATGGGAGTCTATGGAGCTAGACGGCTAAATTTGTCTCTTTCACCCGATTGCCGTTGAGAAATCTCAGATTTGATTGTAGGTTTTGCAACATGGGTTATAGGTCGAAAGTTGAATGAACGAGTACTTATGTCCTTTCGATTTCTTACAGGTTGAGTTGTTATTGCCCATAACACGCTAGCATTCTGCTAATGAACGCTGATTGGTCAGTGAAGGACTGATTACGACCAGAGATACCGCTTGATGGCATCGTGGCATCCGAAGCGGGACCAGAATGTTAAGGCGGACTTTTTTGGCCAAGTTTTTTTTTTTTTACGCAGCAACTTTTTTGTTGTTGTTGTTGCTGCCACTTTTATCTGCCTATGGTTATGTATGTATGTATGCATGTCAGCATGGTCTTTTAAAACAACAAAACAAAAACTCTTCTAGCATGTGTATTTACCTGTGTCAGCGGTGTTGTCGATGCCTCAAGAGAAAAGAGCGCGAAAGCACCAATAACTGAAGGATTGCCGTAAAGCATATCTCTGGTCGTACGATGTGTATGACGTCATTGACATTTTAAAATACTTTTTAAAGCAAATAAGTGACTCTAAAAAATCTAACACCCAGCAATGTGTAATTTCTTTGCATCTCCTTTCGAATACAACATTCAAATTACTAGACAAAAAAATTATATCCTGAGAAAAGTGGATTTTGAGGGGTATAGCGCCATAGACCTCCATTCATTCTGCACTCGTCCTGTGAGCGCCCTCATATGGAACCAGAGTGGAACTGCAACCAGTTCAGAAGCCGGAAGTTTACTGAGGGTGGAAGTTCTCCCCTTATTAGACATTCTCTGGCTACAGCAATGATGAATGACGTGTGTTATCGTACTTCTGCAGCGGGGCATATTTGGCGTGTCTGGGTGAGAGCGCCTCTGGCGTTCAGATGGAGCGGCATTTACTACCGATCAGCCGCACTGCACTGACACACTGTGCATAAAATAATCGCAGCCTTTGCCAAATCGCGCGAGGTTTCATTGCGATTAATCGTGCAGCCCTAATACAGTACACACACACAATATTTTATAGAAAATGTATTTATAAAATCTTTGGTAAGGTAACATATATATATATATAGAGAGATAGTAAAGTACCTTGCAGTCAAATTAAGTGGTTCACATTGTAGCAATTTTATAATCCTTTTTGGTAAAATACTATTTAAAACGTTATTCTTTTCCTTATACAATTAGTAGCATAAACACATCCTGCTTTAGTTTTAGTGTGAAAGCCGTTTTATCCGTTGAGAGCAATGTGGTCCATAACACAAGGAAAAAAAGAACCCCATCATTCCCTTCGCAATCTCATTTCTACAGCTCTCTCTTCCTCTTTTTTTTTTTTTTCTGTGACATATTAGACATTTCTGGGTCTCCATAAACATGACAAAAGGAACAAATTTCTCATTAAAATTATCGCATAATGAGTAATGATGACTGGCACCAGTATCTATTGTTTTTGAGAGTGTCATAATAAGGAAAACAAAACAAAACTTTTAGACAGGAAGTGTGTGCACTGCAGAGAACAGAGAAGGGAATGTGTAATGGTGAAAAGGATTTTATTTCTTCAACAAATTGAATTTATTTTGTTTTAAAATTTTTTGATAGATTAATTAAAATGTTGAATATTCCATTAGCATTAGTATTGACGGGACTTAATATAAAAGAACTGAAATGGTGTAGAGACTAAATTTTACTTTCAAAATGATTCACTCCAAAATTGTAGTGGAAGGGTCTCTAGCATGGGGTTTGTGGTGGTACTATTTAGTGTAAAAAAAATATATATATATATATATATATTCCTTATCCTAAGTTAAAGTAAAAAAATCTTAAGTTCAGATATGTTTCTCTGTATAAAATTTTAATGAGTCAATAAATCATTAATCCTTCTACAAAAGCGTTTTTTGTCTTACCCTGATTCACCGTAGTACGGAGCCCAGCACATGATATGTGGGGAAAAAATATCTAGGCTACTGTAAATCATGGCCACAAATTAAAGGAATAGTTCAACCAAAAATGAAAATTATTTCCATCACTAAAGCCATCCTAGGTGTATATGACTTTTCTCTTTCAGCCGAACACAATACGAAGCACAACCAAAACAATTTTCTTCTTTTTTTTAACCACTACTTAAAAAGTGACATAGTGTTCCCTTAAAATGAAAACAGAAAATGTACAAATAAAATTAATTAAAACATACGAGAATAACATTGCAACATACGCATGCAATTATGTGCCAGAAAGCAACACTAGTTTATATGTAAATGATGGTCTCTATCCACCAAGGGATCCTTGGCCTGAAGTAGTGTTTCAATGTGCATGAATTACTCAAATATAGTTTAATGCATAAAAATAACACTATTACAAATGAAAATGATGCAATATGACCCATTTTAATGTAGTAGGCAACTAAGTCAAATGGATGAATAGTACTATGAAATAGTGCTTTAGCTACAAATACAGTAACCACAGCTAAAAGCAGGCACATCAGGCCTCACTTTGTTTTCCCCACAATTGTCAATGTGGTCACATGATAAATATTTGATGCTGAATCACTTAAGCTTCATCATCCACTAGCTTACCCTAATTTGGCCGCATTCTGGTAGATGAGCAAACATGTTAAAAGCCCTGGTTAAAACAGCAATGAAGCATACTGGATGCACGCTATCTTTTAATGCACAAGCAATTCCCCTTCCTGTAGAAATAAACCATTTCTAATTTACAGAAACATGAAGGATATTCCCCTTAAGAGATTGGGACCCACAAAACCGATTTCAACCGGTTATTTTTAAACATAAGGTTAGTGTGAAACTAAAAATGTATAAGAGAAAAAGTCAGATTAGGTTACCAAAGCAGTTTGTTCTGATTTAAACTTTATTTATGTGGGCACTTTTTTGCTGTATAGGCTTCTTGAGTTGGCTTAATGGTTCTTTGGAGATTAAGGTTCTTGATGTTACATTATAGATTCTTCAGATCAGCACGTTGGTTCAAATATCATTCATTAGCAGAGGAAAAGCCATCATTTATTCCTCAAAGCACCAGTACAAAGATGCAACTAAAATTGACTTGTGGATGTACTTTAATACACATTATGTTTTTATTGTGCCAGATTAATGAGTCTTTTTCCACAATGATGATGATGATGATGATGATGATGATGATGATGATGAACACTGTTGAAAAGTTTAGCATCAGTTTTTTTTTTTAAGAAATGAATACTTTTATTCAGCAAGGATGCATTAAACTTTAACATTGTTCCAAAAGATTTATTTAAAATAAATGCTGTTCTTTTGAACATTCTATTCATCAAATAATAACGGGGGGAAAAAATCGATCACGATTTCCACAAAAATATTAAGCAATTTGACATTGAACATAAGATATTAGATAAATAATAAAACATTTTCATTATTTCTGAAGGATGTGACACTGAAGACTGCAGTAATGGCTGCCAAAAATTCAGCTTTGTATCAGAGGTATAAAATACATTTTATACTATATTAAAACAAAAAACAGTTATTTTAAATCGTAAAAATATTTCACAATACTACCGTTTTTACTGTATTTTTTAGCAAAAGATTTATTTCTAAAATATTTAAATCTTAGTGACCCCAACTTTTAAACGGTAGTGTTCACTATATAATCCTTTTTGGTTTTGCAATAATGTGCCATGATTAATCATTCACAATTTAAGACCAGACAACAATGAAAAGTAAACAGGATTATTCACGAACTACAAAATAAACAGTTATTTGAGGAACTTAAAAGGGTTCTCCTATGGCACTATAAAACCCTGTTTGGTTCTTATAAGAACTGGTTTGGTATTTAATAAGAAGTTACTCCCTAACTTTTGTCTCTCATCATTTACAAGAGCCACAACATTTCCACCCATTAACTCAATAGTCTTTCTCTCATACATACAACACAGGCAGGAAGGTGTCTGTTTCACATTGCTCCCTTCTGTCAAAGCGCTGACCTGCCTCATCTTTCCTCATCATGAGATACAGAGGAACGGAGCCACAGAGCCGTGGGGTTGAAGCCGGCTTGACAGAGCCGAGGAACAGAACCATCTGTCATTCTCACTTCCTGCGTGTTTCCTATGCAGGACCCCGTACATGAACCATGTGTGCACATACAACATTTAACACTGTGAAACGCAACATCACCGCCAGCTCTGTGTTGTGCTACTGCAAGATATTCATTTATGAGCCCTTTGATGTTATTTTAATTCATTTTCTAAAGATTCACCTGTGTGCTAAATGTGTTGTGTGGGGATAATGCGATATGCACAGTTCCAAAGGTGTGAAATATTACTTAACCTTTCTGAAATAAATATGCTATTTCTCTCAAGTCACTTTATGTGGCATTCAATAAATTGCTTCCTTTTGTCAAAGGTCCAGCATCGGTTTTTAGCCCCATGCTTTATATTGACAGGAAAAGTCATTTACTTACAAGCTCAAGTCTGACAAGATTGTGATAAACCTTGACAGCATATTATTTTACCAGACAGCCTCAGCTGTGGGCCTACGCACTGTATACACTCTTAAGAAAAATTAGGGTTCTTCGGCTTGTAACAATAACAGAACCCTTTTTGGTGCTAAGTAGAACCATTTTTATAAGGTTCCATAAAGAACCATGTTTTGAAAGTGCTGTAGGACCTTAATGGTGGTATAAATTAAATGATGGTATTTTCAACAATATTAGTATCTTCATATTATTAATATTACTATTATTTTTATTATTTATTAATATTGTTTTTTAGTCCCCTAACTGCCTTGTCTTATTATCCTGTTGTCTCTATTTGGGTTTTACTTTTTCTTTTTCTTTTTTTTTGAAGAAAAACAGCATGTTGTGTCAATTAGGTACTTTTATTTTATATTGACATGGCAGATTGTAGCAAAAATGACAGTGATCTAATAACAGTTGTTAGCTGAATACATTAATAAATAACAATTGACACTGAACATGATATAGATGTTAGTTCCAGTGAAATATCTTCACAATCCCTTATGATGTCTTTACATCCTTCATTATGTGTGTATTCTGAGTGGCAGTTTCTCTCTGCAGATGATGAGGTTATGATACGTGACAGCATCTGAAATACACAATTGAGTTTAGAGTTGCATTGTGTGTTTGTGTCTATTTCATTTGCTTATGTAAAAACAATTATGTTCATGAAGGCCAAAATTAGCAAACATGGACCGAATGATTTTAGAACCATTTTTTAGAGTGTAGCATAAATAAATATGCTGTTGGTAAAATTATTTAAAGGGATAATTCACCCAAAATTTAATTCTGTCACCCTCACCCTCATGTCGTTCCAAACCTGTAAGACTTTCAGATATCTTTGGAAAACAAATGAAGATATGTTTCATGAAATCTGAGAGCTTTCTGTCCCTCCATTGACAGCAAACGCAAGTACCTCTTTGACGCTTCAAAAAGTTCATAAAGAGATCATAAAACTAATCCATATGAATTGAGCTGTTAGGTAAAAAAATTCTGAAGAGACTTGATCACATGGTGAACAGATTTAATTTAGGCTTTTATTCACATTTAAACATTGATCAGCGAACATAATCAGAAGCTCAAACGAGCTTGACGTGCAAGAACAAACCTCACTGGTTAATGAGAAGCTCAGACGTGCTAACACACAAGAATGAATCTCAATGGCACGTGCACATTAAGCGAACATGCTCGAGCTTCCATTTACTACAACTGATGTGCGAGTTGATGAATGATTATATGTGAATAAAAGCTTAAACTAAATCTGTTCATCATATAATGACTTTCCCACAAATTTAACCATAATGACTCAGAGAAACAATATGGGAATCACTCTCAAAACGATGTTTTTTTCCAGCTGATGAACGACTGAAGAAAACATTGACAGCCAATCAGAATCCATCCTGCTTTAAGAGCTCGAGCATTTAAAGAGGCAGACGTAAAACTGCAGCGTGCACGAATAATCAGAATAATATCGTCCACACGTTAAAATTATCGTTTAACTTTGTTCTTGGTGTGAAAGGGCGACATGGTAAGTAAATAATTTCTGGAGAACTAGGAATTGTTAGCATACATCTTTAAAACAAGTGAAAACATCACAAATGGGCAACTAAAAATATTTCACATTTGGAAAAATATTTCTACTGACACGCGGCTTTAAGTGGGCTCATTCATTCCCGAAAAGCCTTTTCAAACTTCCCTTTTTCCTCTCAAAAACGAAAATAAAAACAGCAGAGAACAATCAATTAATCGCAGAGGATTTGATCTGCTTAACTGACAGTTTCATTTGAACTCAGCACGCCAGCGTAGATAAACGCACTTGCGGCGGGAAAACAAAAAGCACACAAGTCCTCCAAAACGCAAGGGTCTTTTTAACTTGTCACAGACACTGATGGCGAAAGCATAAACGCTAGTCTAGCTGTCGGTTGGATGTCGAGGTTTTCAAAAACCCACTCTGTCACCTGCACCTGCCCCTTCACAGAGGGCGAAATAATGGCTATAGACTCGTATTTATTGATTTCGTTCCCTCCTTAATTGCCTCTTCACGTTGTCGTCTCATTCTGCTTGTCAGGAACTAACGTTAGTTTGTTCCTCCCTCTCATCACTCATGTCTGTTTGAAGACGTCGAGATTACTGGTAGGCCTCTCTCTTTTCTGCTTTATTTAACGTCTCTCTTCAATGTGTGTTGCATTCAACGCCTTCGTTTCCCTCTAAATTGGCACAACAGATACATTTTTATCTTATTTACATTGATGAATGTTTTTTTTTCCTATCAGTCAAAAGGCAGAAATGGGGATTTGGCTGTTGCAGAACTAAAAATATGGGTAACGCTTTATTTCGATGGTCTACTTTAGACATTCTACTAAATGTAAGTAACTTTGCAACTACGTCAACTATCAGTCATTAGAGTATTAGTAGACTGTCTGCTTAATATTTGCTAACACATTGTCACATGACCCCACTGCATTGTACATCCTAATCTGGATTGGCTGCTATATTTTGTATTTTTATTTTCTTAAAATTTGGAAGTCCAATCAAATAATAAACCAAGAAAAATATGGAGAAAAAAAAAGGTTCATTCCTCACACTAGTAACTTTGTACCTACATGTCAACTTATTCTACTAACATGTTAGTTATGTAGTTGCAAAGTTTGTAGAATCTAGTCTAAAGTGGACATAGCAAAAAATAGTGTAACCCAAATATGTATTTATGGTTCGCTTATTAATCAAACATTATTCATACCTTTTATAAACTCATATTAACACATCAAGGTTTGGAAGTCATGAATTCAGTGAATTATAAATATTTCAAAGTAAATTATATATATAAATATAGAATAATAAAAAAATATAAGAAATTATATATTATAACACACTACTGTTCAAAAGTTTAGGGTTAATAAGATTTATTCAGCAGGGAAGCATAAAATGTATCAGTAAAGACTTTTACATAATTACAAAAATGTATGATGCCCCAGCATACTGTATATGAATATGTTTTTCCATTAGCATAGTAATAACGCACAATGATTCTGTAAATGCGCACTTGCAGCAATATTTAATAGATTTATATCTCTTAAATGGATGTGTAAATAACATCCGACTCTTTACTGTAATGCATATTGTATATGGCCGGGTCATTTCACTTAGAAGAGGCCTGTACTAGCGGTATCTTAGTATACTTAATTGCATTCATTCCTGATTGATGAGACAAGCTCTTAGTTCTGAGGTTTTATATCATTAATAACCTTTTGTCTGAATCGGTTCTTCTTTTATTTATCATACAGTGTCTGAATCCAATGCATTTATATAGGAAGAACCAATGCAATTCACATAAAGCCCTGTGATTTAAAACCAAAAAGGGTTTAACAGCATAAATGGCTTAAATTTCAGTCTGCTCCTCACACAAAGCGCATGACTACTCTCATGGTAATGTTTATTTACCTTTTTTGGTTTCAAGGAGGAAAGAAAGAAAAGAGATAAGAGTTTGGAATGACATAAGGATGAGTAAATCAGAACATTTTATAATTTTAGCTTGAACTGTTCCTTTAAAATCATTGTGTGTGTGGCAGCGCCGAGCTAAATAAGTCCTGGCAGTGAACAATCAATATCTGTCACTCACCAACCACCTCAAGACTCATGCAGCCTCTGTATCAGGATTAGAAGAGGTGGAAGAATGAACTGAATCTTAGTTTGTGGCTGTAGAATGAGTCCATACACGAATCTGCCCATCATCAGTCTTAGATCAATCCCAAATGTACATAGAAAATTATTTCACAATCTGAAACAAATTGTCTAAATTTTAAAAGATATTTTCTTTTCTTACCAACAAGTTATCCAGATTGCTGCTAAGTGCACTTGCCTTAAAATGGATGTTGCTTCTACTAGAGGTCAAGCAAATATCGTTGCCTACACCCTGATTTGTTGGGATTTTTTTTATACTTTGCTGTCTTAATTATTATAAATCTTAAAAGTATTTGCTTGTAGACTTTATATATAACCATCCTGTTAACTTTTCTCCAAGAAAAATGATGGGTGGGAAACTGTCTGATTTCAAACACAGTGCAACGTTTCCCAGACAGTTGACTATTCAATTGACAATTTATTTGGATGGTTTTTACACTTAAATGGGCCGTAGTCAGTGCTTTGATAGCATTTTCATTTTTCCACTTTAGATAATCAATACATTTAAAAAAAAAAGTTCACTACTCTTTAACCCTAATAATTAAACAGCTTATTTTTGCTACTCTACTTTAAGACTTATGTAAACATATTCACGGTTAAAACTACTAATTTACACTGACATTGATAAGGGAAGTGCCAAGCTGCTGAAAACCAAATGGTAATAATGGAGGCGGCCGTATGTTAACGTGCATATGGTAGTGATGTCATAACATACAAATTGCTACTCATTGCAGCTTAGTTTCAGTATATTGTCTGGGTGGACAGTAAAGTGAAGCTTTGCTCTGCATGTGAACAAACCTGTACACAGAATCTCTAAGAATACAATTTGCATTTAGAGATGTACTGTTACCTCATCCTCTACATTTAAAGACCTGGGAGTTATATGCAACTTGTCTTTCGAAAATCATATTTCATATGTTACAAAAACAGCCTTCTTCCACCTCAGAAACGGAACATGCTATCTGTTTCTGATGCAGAAAAGTTCAACCCGATCTCACGGGAAAACGTACAAATTCTACGAGGTGGCTTATTCGTACGAATTCATACGACCTGACTCGTACGAATTAGTACGATTTTTGCAAAATCGTACATATTTTACGAATTTGCCAATTCGTATGATTTCATACGAATGACCTACCCCTGACCCCGCCCCTAAACCTACCCATCACGTGGGTTTAGACAAATCGTACAAATTCGTACGAGTGAGGTCGTACGAATTAGTACGAATTAGCCAACTTTTTATCATTCGTACGAATTCGTACGAATTGGTCGTGAGATAGCGTTGGAAAAGTTAGTTCATGCATTCATGACCTCTAGATTACTGTAATGCACTACAAACTGGTTGTCCTGCATCCTCAATAACCAAGCTACAATCAGTCCAAAATGCAGCTGCTTCTTACCAGGTCAAAAAAATATGATCATATACACCAATTTTATCATCTATACACTGGTTGCCTATTAAGTTAAGCTGACATAAGGCCCTAAATAGTTTCGCTCCTTTGTATTTAACCAATCTTCCATCACCTTACAATTCATCATGCTCTTTAAGGTCACAAAACTCTGGGCTTCTGGTAGTACCTAAGTCCACTAAATGAGGGAGAGCGTTTTTGCAATTTGGCTCCTAAACTCTGGAATAGTCTTCCTGATACTGTTTGGTGCTCAGACTCACTCTCCCAGTTTAAATCTAGATGAAAAATGCATCTCTTTGGCCAAGCATTTGCATAATGCATCTCATAACCTTGTACCCCAGTTATATCAGATCAAATGCACATAAATATCTTTGGTTAATGTGATGAACAGCATCTACACTAATTATTTTCCATTTGCTTTTCTGTTTTATCTCGGGATGTCCATCCTGAGCTAACTAGAGAGTACATCAGCTCCAGTTTGGAGGCTCTTATGAATACTTCAGATGCCCCAACACATGAAGAAATAAAATAATTAAAGAAATGAAATATATGTAAATTGAACAAAACTATGCACATGGTACATCGACTCCCATTTCAAGAGAGCAAGGAAAATCCATTATGCGTCCATTAAGACGCTCAACAAAAATGTTTGTCCATGTTCTTTGTCCGTTCCAGATTTTTTGTCCCTGACGTTATACACCTTGAATTCCACAAGAAAACAACCCAAACTCCAAATGATGCTGGACTTTCTCACAACAGAGAAAGAAAAGAGAAAAAAAAAGAACTTGCATCAGTTCCAGTGTGAGGTCAGATGTGTGAAGGTTAGCTCATTAGTTCATAACTCGCCACATCCGTAGCTGAAGTGTGTTAGCTGATTAGGTATTCCAGGAGAGTTTGCGCTGTGCATTATGGGAAACAAACAACAGATGGCCTCATCAAGCATCTATCTCTTTTTCAAACTCTCTCTTATGCTACTGTATATTGCTGTTCTGCACCTTCCGAACATGCAGCAATAACAAATCACTTGTCAACACAGCCTCACTTGTTTTAAGGGCTCTCATCATGTGCTTACTGTTCTACTAAGAAGTTTCAAGGCTTTTCTATGGTAGAAAATGGTTACAGTGACTGGTGGGTAAAAAAAAAAAAAAAAAAGGTGTATTAACCTACGTTTTAAGTCAGCATGAAATCACAATTTTTATTTTATTTTTTAAAGAGATGGTTCACCCAAAAATTTTAATTCTATCATGTTATTTTTTTTCATTGTGTGAACCAAAATATTTTTAACTGTTTTTGTCCATACACTGAAAGTCAATGGGGTCCAAAACAACACTTTCATTGTATGGACCAAAACAATTTCAAAATATCATAACAGGTTTTGAACAATGAGAGGTTGAGTAAATGATGACTGTTTTTATTTTTGGGTGAACTTGACTGTATATTACCATGTCTTTTTCTAATACAGCATTCAGTCCATAGCTGTTCTGAACTCTGCAGTACAGAGATGTTACATTATACAGAGTAAATCTCTCCAGAGAAGCTCAAACAACTCCACCAACCCACACTGTCCCATCTCCTAAAGCCTAGATCAAACCACACTCTGATCCGAACTTGCATGAAACCGAAGAGCTCCATCTTGTCGGCACGTCATCCACTAGACACACGGGGGACCCCCCTCTTCCTGCTAAATGATACATCAAGACAGTTCATCCATCAGCATTGATTAGAAATTGATTAATCAAGAGTTGATTAGAGCCAGAAGAAGGGAGGTCATTCGATTCATCATCCTAGCCTGCTAGAAATTAAGTGTAATTAAGTAACAGAGGATTTAGTACTTTAAAAATCACACAAAAAGGAAAAGGAAAGTATTTCCAATTAGAGTGATCTAGAGATAACTGACCTTTCCCAATATTTTGTGTTCCCAAAATTATATTCTAGTGCTATAATACCTAAACAGAACGTAAAGGACTAGTTTAATGGTTAAATCATGGACAAAAAGTATATTGAAATGATTGATGTACTACCCTGACAACTGGTGCATTTAGCAGTGGATGTGATATTATGGCTAATGTTATAAGCCATAAGAAAGTGTTCACTTGACCATTAGCAGTTAGCATTTATCCAATTTATACTGAAGTATTCTGTGGAGTGCAAAACAGTTTGTATGTTACAGTATGTAAGTGATGTGACGAGTCCCAGTTAGTCTAGCACAGTAAATGTAGAAGGGTTTTTAGAATAGAATAGTAAGTTAGTTTTAATATGTCAAGTGTTGACAAAAAAATGTGTCTTTACTCTATTTCTTGAAAATGGCTAAAGACTCAGCTGCTCGGGTCGAGTTAGGCTGGTCATTTCATCAGAAGAAGATAAAAATTGTTTAAAACAATGACAAAAATAAAAGATTCACATCCAAGATCAGCCTACAGTATCTGACAATATTCAAGAAATGTGCATTTGAGAGAATTTTCTAAACATTTTAACATCCCTGCACTTACTGAAGCAGCTCAGCAGTTCACCTTTGATACTGCATCGTCTTTGAACATGAAACGGTCACACATCAAGCTACAGAACAAGCCAGCACCGAATGAATAATAATACGCAAAGAGGACAATGTCTTGGGTTACAATTCACAGCAGGTTTATCACCTGCAAGCACCATACTAGTTTTAATTAAAGCAAGAACAGGGAGATTGAGAAATCATTCTTAAGAACGTTAAATTTATGACTTGTAGATGCAGTGCATTTACAAAGAGTCATTCTTGTCAAAAACTTGTGACTAGTAGTGAAGTCTGGAGTCCAAAAAAAGAGAAATAAAAAGCAATCAAATGACTCAGCTCATCTTATCCGTGTAGCTCATCTCATTTCATAAAATAAGCAGCCTTGACATTCCCCAGCTGCGGTACAGTTGCCAGATTATATTGTGATCTTCTTGTGCCATGATGCAAACTATAGTGGAGCATTATGTTCTTGTCCTAAAGCTTCTGCCAGAATGAGCTGCCAATTCAGGAATACCCAGACTGGTGCTCCAAATACTAATTTCCCAGGGCATTGTGGGCTCAACTCAAAATCTGTTCAACCAACCGAACCCTCCCAGACCCAGCAACCTGGGTAGCTGGCTGCTGATGTAATTGATCCAATTGTTTAGCAGAGAAAGAAAAACAATTTAACCCAACTACTTCTGCAAGACGAGAGCTGTCAGTCAATTTCTTTGTGGAGTGGAAGAGTAGACGGTCACTTCAGTTGGCACGTTAAAGTGGAAGCACAAAAAAGTCCTTCACAGACAAATTGAAAGTGGAACACATTGAGTTTCAATTTAATAGCAGTTTAATTGGAGTCAGTGGCTTGCTTCAATGGCTTTTGTTCACTGGGTGAAAAAAAGGTGTTCAAATGGCCTCAGTCCCCATTTTTGAACACCCACCATCACCAACTCATCCCTACTCTTCTCTTCCCACAAATGGAGTATACTTGCACAAATGCATGCTACATCAAGAACTCCATTAACCACATCCATTTGACTGCACTGCACAACAACTTGCAGAGGAATAAATGAATGTCTGGAGAACAGATCAATAGAGCAAAGGTTTGGATCCTGTGAGAAACAGAAAGATGAGAAAGTCAGACACGCGCATACACACCGAAGGTCAACGCTCAGTGGCAGAATAGTTAAAAAAAAACTGCAGCTGAAGAGGATTCTGGGAAGAACTCTGACTTGGTTTGTGACTGACTCTGTGGCTTCTGCAGGACTGACAAAGAACAATCTTACAATGGTCTCTCAGGACGTATTGATTGAGTTGGATTCAAGTGGTCTCTTTTTCCCTGCTTCTTGGCTTTGAGTTTGCCTCCTCCTCTGTCCCTTCTGGTTCTTCACAGCAGACAGGGAAAGTAACTCGATTCAGGGAACTGCCGAGGGATAATATGTAGTTATGGTTGTTCCCTGCTTTTGCAGAAGTGGTGTAGAGTAGTTGAACGAGTGATCAGAAGTGTCGTTATAGACAGAATGAAAACAGAAGACAGGCAGAACTAAGGGTGGAGTTTGAGACCTTTTAAAGTCTTAAAGGCCAGTACAAGCTTTGGCCTTCATTCTTGATAGTTGGTGACTAGATTGGAAGGTCCATCATTAGCTGTAAAGTGGACCTCAAAAGCTAAGGAACATTGGTGATTTGCTGATACAGGCTGATCTTCTCTCTTATTGCACTAGTTTGGAATTCTGTGTGAAAGTCTTGTTGTCTTGGATACTGAATACTGAATATGTGATAGTTGACTTCAGTAAAACTTTAATTAACCCTAGAGTTTAAAAATCATCTGAAAGGTTGAAGGGTACTAGCACATGATGTTTCCATTCAGTGAGTCCAAACCTGCAAACATGTGAACAGAGATCAGGCCATCGCAAATCTATTTTCACAGCCACACAAGCCAGGATCGATGAACAGCCGGAAGTTGCCAGAGGTTTTTGCGGGTGTGTTTTTCTTGTATGTGTGAAAGGTGAAGAGGTAACCGAGGGAGTAAAAGACAAGAGGAAACATTGAGAGTCAGAGTCACAGATAGAGAAGTGGATGAGGATGCATTTTTGATTGTGTGTGCGTGCTGCAGGGAATAGTACAGGGAATAGACAAATCTGTCACCATTTTGCTCCCTGTTAGTGATGCACTGAAATTAATTTGTACTGAAACCCAAAATTAAAGTTTTCCTTTAGCCGGGAACCAAAAATAGTTTATTTAAAGTGTTAGTTCACCCAAAAAATGTTATTCTGTCATTCTGTCACCCTTATGTCGTTCCAAACCTGTAAGACTTTCATCTTCTTTCTGTCCCTCCATAGACAGCTACGCAACAACCACTTTGACGCTTCAGAACGTTCATAAAGAGATCGTAAAACTAATCCATATGAATTGAGTCCAAATGTTCTGAAGATACAATATCACTTTATATGATGAACAGATTTAATTTAAGCCTTTATTTTCTATTCAAATGGATTAGTTTTATGATCTCTTTATGAACTTTCTGAAGCGTCAAAGTGGTTGTTGCGTAGCTGTCTATGGAGGGACAGAAAGAAGATGAAAGTCTTACGGGTTTGGAATGACATGAGGGTGAGTAAATCATATTTTGGTGAACTAACCCTTTAATAATCAATAAATTAATCACATTTATTTAATGACCAACACTCAAAGTGTGCAATGTTGGACAAACACTGCACATAAGGCAGTTTTTATATCAACTTTTTAATAACAGATACTCAAATTTGTTGAAATATCAACATTTAAACGGTGGCTATAATAAAAACTTGTTTTCATGACAGATTTATTCAAACACATTCATGAAGTGAAAAACAATAGTTAAGTAAAAAATATAATATATATGTATCTGCATATATTTAGCAAAATGCTTCTCTCTAGAGATACTTTTCTACCTAACTAGTAAGTTTATGGACATTGAATGGCTTTCCTCAGGAAAATGTCACCATTACACTTGCAAGCTCTTTTAGTGACACCTTTCTGTTCCGGTCAATGATTTAAGTCAACCCATTTAGTCCAAAACTGAAAATTTGCGGTTGTTGAAATTACAGTGAATCACTACTCCATGTTATGGCACTCCAATCTTGTATAACTTGACACTTATATAGTCATGACACTAAGCAAATGGCAATTAATGCATTGTGTGCTTTACAGTTCAGTCATCTTCCACCTGAATTCTTTGTTCCATCTCTGGCACACCAGAAATAGACCTGTTACAGCCCTCGGATCTCTAGAGTATCACTGTTCCCTCTGGTCTACAGGTCTCCAAATCCAACGCCTGTTCAGATTTGTGCTGTTCTAAAGCCACAAGAGTGCAAGACGGCAGCCTGTCACAGTTATGAACTCTCCGTTTTCTTCATTCCTAATTCACCCGTTGCTCCTGCCACCAGTTATTAATTACACAATCAAGATTTCAGATCTCAGATCAACAGCCATCGGGGGGACTGTACAATATGTGGGGCCTCAACTTCGATGAGACTCAACTGTGCAGTTTAGCTTTAGCCGTGCAAGAAGTTGATGTCACAGGTGATGAGCAGTAGATGAAGGCTGTCGCTATGGGTGCCAAGTGTCGTCCCTCAAATCTGACAACTTGGTGATATTTCCATAAACGCACACAAACTCAAGACACATTTCCAGTTCTCGACCAGCAGAATGAATGGGTTCAGATATTGCTTTTTTGCCATCATGGGAGCGCATGGCAATAAATACATTGGTGCTTGACATCCACATGCCATCTGCTCAGCCATGGGCCCTGCCAGAAAGGGAATAGGTGGCATTTCTCAAGTTGACATGCGTGCCAGTGTTTTGAAGAGGCTGCAAGGGACCTAGTGGAGGGTATAAAAAGAAAGAAAGATAAACTCAAAAAATAGAGGGGAAAAAACTATACACTGCACCTCTGACATGTGTGATTAATTCCATCTTAAAGTGAGCATGGACTCACAAGAAGTAAATATCATTATTCTTTGTGTGGCTTTTGGCTTTTCTGTCAAGCACTATTTGCAAAGAATTTGTTCTGCTCTTAATACTCCATGTACTTAAGATAAAAGTTTACACAAGACACGCTTTGAATAACAAAAATCTATCAAATTACTCAAATGCTCAGAGAACACTGTAAATTTGTCATCTAAAACTACAGTAAAGCAGTAATATTGTGAAATATTATTACAAATCTGTTACATATTTTCATATCTACATAACGGTTTGTTTTTGATCCTGTGATGTCAAAGCTGAATAACTTGTTCAGTCACATGATCCTTCAGAAATCATTCTAATATGCTGATTTGCTGCATGCTCAAGAAACATTTATTACTATTATCAATGATGAAAACAGTTGTGCTGAATATTTTTGTGGAAACCGTGATAATTCTCTTTTTTTTTTTTTTATAATATTTAATGAAGAGATTGTTCAAAAGAACAATATAGGCTATATCTTTACTGTTATTTTTGATCAATTTAATTAATCCTTGCTGACAAAAAGTAAATTATTTTCAAAAATACTGGCCCCAAACTTTTTAACAGTAGTGAACATTGTGCATATCAAATATTTTAAAGTATATGTAGTACACCCAGGCTAAAATCATTAAAAAGGATAAACAGTTGTTTCAGGAAGATGCAATTTGAGCGTCTGCAAGTCAAAATGGGATGGTGTTTATTGGTTTCCGAATCGCTGAAGTATTCTTCCTGGAGCTATGCTTTGCTCAGCATTATGGGGAGTGGACGGGCAGGGGGAAAAAAGCATGAACTTGATTCACATTGAGAGGATACCTTTCATACCAATTGTGAATACAGTGTTACCCGTGGGCGAATGCTGTTATGAACACCAAGTGTGCGACCTTTGGACTTAAAACAGCCTCATAGGTATGAAAAATCCCATCTCAGCTAGTCTAAAGTACTTCACAGTCAAGAAGTTGACAACTTTGGTTTGAAATTGCCTTGATGAATCTGAAAAGTTTAAAATTTGTGCTGTAACAAGTATGGTGCCACATTAACTACATTTACGGATGCATACTGGTTGCATGCTGTCTTGTGGTTTGCTGTCATGTCACTGCAGAATTGGCTGGTTAATCTCATTCTGTCCTACACAAATGAGTCAAACTTTGGAGAGAGAGAGATATCCAAGCCATTTGGGAATCTCCAGAGGGCAGTGGCATAAAAGTGATGGCCCTGTTCCATTAAGATCAGATCTAAAGATGCTAAGACGTCTTGGCCTAAAGCTGACACTGGAATAAACCCAGCGCTATAAAGATGTTCAAGTTCTGTCACAAACACAAAATGCCCCTTTTAGCATGCTCCTTTATTCTACTTAGAACTCAACAGGCTGTTAATGAACATCCATATGTATGATTAAGCAAGTTTTTCTTGACAGCTCCAGTGTAAGAAACAAATGGTCTCAGGAAAGCATTTCTAAACAGGCAAAATTTGGGAAGGTTGTTGGTTGGTTAACTCTGCTTAACAGAGCATGTTGAATTCAGAGGATTGGGATTAAATATACTCTTCACAAACTGTGATGCATTTGAATGTTTTACCAGTGGCTCTATTCAGATGTTTTTTTTAATGTTTTTTTTATGACATTTGAGTACAATTATTAACAGGACTGTGGTTATTTAGGTTGAATTCATAATGATGCAGGTAGGATTGGGATCTCAGAAGAACTGAAGCCCAATAAAATAAACAGAACTTAAAGTCTAAATCCATAATGAAGTTGCACCAGATGCTCCAAAAACGTCAAAATAAATTAGGAACTAATAATATACCACAACAACAGACATTCCCATCCAAATGGGATTAGATTTCTCTGCGGACCCCTGAGTTAGCCAAAAAAACATTTGTTTAATTCAAATGGAAATAAACCACAAAGTTCTTTCAAAGTTCTTAAAAAAAAAAAAAAATCAAAAACTTAAATAAATAATAACTAAAATAATCTTCCACGACTTGTAAAACATTACTGGTCTACATGAAAATGCATAAACACTCACAAACACACAACACCCTACATTTCCCACTGCTCTCTACTGGCTTTCATCAATAGGCATAAACCAAGGATGGTAAACTAATACCCCTGTAAGGAGTGATAATATAGGATTTTAAAGTGCTTTTAATCAAACAGAACTTTAAACTAAGATTTGAATAGGGATGTGCTCTCAGATAATAAGGTTTAATGGCACCGTATGCAGATTTCTGTAATTATGCCACCTCAGCAAAGAGGAGTGCAGATAGAAAGAGAAGCTAAACTGAGAAACGCAAGAGATTGTCATTCAAGCTTTACTTTAATTATGGACTCTAAGTGACCTTTAAAACCAAATTAGCAGCATATTTCGACATAAAAAAGACATGCATAATTGGCTTGTGCATGTGAATTCATTTATCTAATGCAACACATACAACAGTGTTGTGAAAAGTTACTTTTAAAAGTAATGCGTTACAAATACAATATTACGTTACTTTTGCGTTACTTTTTGTCACCTGATGGGCTTACTTGTTTGTTTTTTAATAACAACAAAAAAAAAGTTCTAATTTTGGCAAATGTAAAGGCCCTTTTACACAAAAAAGTTAAATGAATAAGCCTCAGGCTGAAGGAAATGCAAATTCACGTCTGTACAGTAGAGGGTGCAACTCAAACAAACCTGTCGGCTGTGCTGCCATTCAGGAGAAGAAACTCTTACTTGAGCAATAAAATTTAAAATAATTTATAAAAAATTAAAACCAAATGAGATGTTTATCTAAAGTCATTTTTGCGTATTGGTATGGTTGAATTGGATCAAAGGCATTGATTAATAAAGTGAGATATATTGTGTTATTTCTCATATTATTGCTGGTTTGCTTAATATTCTGATTTTGCTGTTAACAGTTTTCCGTTTTTTGTGCAGAGTGAGAGGAGAGGTGTCAGTCAATAAATGCATTACTTGTTTGAAAAAGTAAACTCATATTTTGTTGTAAATTCAAAAGTAACGCATTACTTTAATAGTAATTGGGAAAAAAAAGTAATCCGATTACATAACGCGTAATGCGTAACCCCCAACACTGCCTAAAAATATAGTTAGAATGATCATCTCAATGTTTTGATCCCCGTTTACAGTTGAATTTAGTGCTGAGCACTTGTGATGAGAACAGGCAAGACAGATGTAAATGAGCTCCCAGAGTGACGTCTTTCCCCATCACTTTGTTTTTTTTCGCTAAAGAAGGAAAAGCAACAGTTGGAGCAACAGATGGCTCAAGGAGTGAAAACTAAAGACAGCTCTGCTGGTGACGTAATGAGGAAACTTGAGAGTGAAAAACATCCATGTGTTCTGTACAGTCATTCATCCTTATGAATGTCTTCTAATCTAGCCCAATACGCACTGAACATGGTCACTTCGATAGCTTGGGTTTTTTAAAAGTTAATTTCTGCATAAGCAAGCCTTGAATGCAAAAAGCTATTAAATACATCATTCCACAATTATTTCCTAGGGGGCAGAAAAAGATGTACAGTAGTTAATTGAATATATGCATTAATAATAACACAATAAGAGAGCATATTGGTTGTCACATGGAACATTAAACTATTGCTTTTCATCAAGTTTACACTCACAAATTAAAAATGTATTTAATGAAACAACAAAATGAAAAAATGTCAAGCCATTGTTTTTGGCCCATGAATATTATAATTAAAAATGCATAACATTACAATATTTTATACAAGTTTGATCTAACCTGAATATTTGCCAGTGTGGATAAAATTTGTTCACTTATTTATCAAAGAAGTACTGAAAAATATGATATTGGAATGTTTTGGAGAGGAGAGAATTCACTAAATATTCAAATTTAACACTGATGTTTATGTTTAAAACTTACATTTAAAACCACTGCTATAACTAATTCAAATAGCATCTGTTTTATTTAAGTACCATTTAGTAGGCCTACCACCGAGCTAAAAGGCCACATGCACAAATCATCAAGACAGCAAATAAACGTTAAATAAGCAAAAATCACTCTTAAACCAATCAACCAACAGACCAACTCAAAAGCTCATCTGGCTCAGAGACAATAAGACATGCCCATCGGCAAATCAATCCTAGTAAAAACTCAATCCAACAAACAAAAACTGGCCAGAGTTTTAAATAATAACATTCAAGATGCCTAACACTGTGTCTGTAATAATAATGTCTGTAGGATAAAAGCAGTTATACACAAAGCATTGGCAGTCAGAGATTTGGCTTTATCATGCATCCAGCACATGTAAAGGCCTTCCACAAATCTCAAGAGCACCAGGTGGACATAAAAAAAAAAAATCAATCAAACCCATTTCTGAAGAGATGTTTCTTGTATAAAATCCATCTGAGAGTTTTTTGTTTGTAATCCACACTGTTTGGCATCTACCTGCACATTGACTGACTGAGTGTTTGATTGGCAGGCCCTCTAAAGGGAAAGTGCCAAAATGGCTGTCTTAAAGGGCCAGTGCATATTTAGGTAATACATTTGTATGTTTACATGTAAACACTAGGATGGTCTTGATCAACACCCAATCTTTTAGATGCCATGGCATGGTAAAAGGAAGCTATATATTGTCATGTATAAAGACCAAATATATACTTTGAAAGTTACTATTATTAATATGCATAAAATAGTATTTGTAAAGTATTTAGCTTTTATTGTTACATTATTTAAAAAAAAATTATAGTAACTGTATTACTGTGCTATACTGTAGATGTATTTATATATGTATTTAAATGTATTATTAAAACAATTTATTCATTTTAATCAATGTTTTATTTATTTAATTTAGTTTAATCTTATTTTTACTGGAGGAGGAGGAATCAACAGAGGAGGAATCAACAGAGGAAGAGATGGAGGCCATGCTGGAGGTAGAGGTAGAGGTAGAGGAAGAGGAAGAGGAAGAGGAAGAGGAAGAGGAAGACAAGAAGGTGCTCAAAGAGGACCGAATCTGACAAATGAGATCCGCGCAACACTGGTTGACCACGTTGTCAACCACGGCCTGACGCTGAGGGAGGCTGGACTGCGAGTACAGCCAAATCTAAGCCGATACACAGTGGCAAGTGTGATAAGAACATTTCGACTGGAAAATAGGTATTTGTACTGTATTCTATGCACTCAGCACTTCTGTTACCTTTTCCTGTGAAATTACTGTACTATTGTATACTGTTTTTTTTTTCTACATAGGATTGAGGGTCAGGAACGACAAGGGGGAAGGCCTCCTATGTTCACAGAGCAGCAAGAGAGGGAGATAGTAAACATGGTTTTGGCCAACAATGCTATAACACTCAATCAGCTCCAAGCTAACATTGTCAATAACCACGCCACTTTCAACGATATCCATCAGGTCTCAACATCAACACTGGCACGCATCCTAAAAAAAAAACATATTCAAATGAAGCAAATTTATCGAGTGCCTTTCGAGCGCAATTCTGAAAGGGTGAAACGACTGCGGCATGATTATGCAGAGGTATGTATTCACTTTAGCAGTGTGATCTTGCATACTGTCTCATAATCTCTTACTGTACTGTAATATGTATACTAGATCTACACTGAACTACACAATATTGCCTGACACTGTTCTTCAGAGAGTTTTACGAATGGATGGAGAAGAGATCCAGCATGAGTTCATTTACGTAGATGAGGCTGGGTTCAACCTGACGAGAACACGAAGGAGGGGAAGAAACATCATTGGCCACAGGGCTATAGTCAATGTCCCAGGGCAACGTGGGGGTAATATAACACTCTGTGCAGCCATTACACAGAATGGGGTCCTCCACCGCCATGCCCATATGGGCCCTTACAACACAGCACTCATACTTACATTCTTGGACCAATTGCACAACATAACAGCAGCAAATCAAATCGATCATATGCAATACATTGTTGTCTGGGACAATGTGTCTTTCCACCGCTCTGCTCTGGTTCAGAACTGGTTTCAGCAACATCCACATTTCACCGTCCTATATCTTCCACCATACTCTCCATTCCTCAACCCTATAGAAGAGTTTTTCTCGGCATGGCGGTGGAAGGTATATGATCTCCGTCTCCAGGCTGAGGTACCCCTCATCCAAGCCATGGAGGAGGCCTGTGACCAGATGGAGGTAGCAGCAATGCAAGGATGGATTCGTCATTCAAGATGTTTCTTTCCAAGGTGTCTTGCTAATGACAACATTGCCTGCGATGTTGATGAAATTCTCTGGCCAGATCCAGCTAGGCGAAGAGACAATGTCTAGTTTTATTTTTATTTTTTTTACAGTAAACTTACAGTACAATACGTAAAGTGACATTTTGTTACAGTATTATGAATCTCCATGTCAACATTTTGGGCGTGTTGAGAAATAAATGAGTTTCTTCAGTCTGCAACATTGGTCTTGTGTAGTGTTTGGTGAATTTACATTATATTTGTACTTTGTTGATGGTAGCCTACTCTAATCATAGGGAAGTAGAAGTGCTAAAAGTGTTTTAGGTTTATCACAGCAGAGTGTAACTCGTGCAAACAGAGTATAGTAATGTGAAACGTGTGTGTTTCATATGGTAACAAAGTGTGGTTTTTAAACAGAAGCGTATAGTTTTTACAAGAGTGTTTAATTATGCAAAGGATCTGTAGTGTTTTGCTAATTGGGTGTGTGGTTGTGCTAATTGTGTGTAGTGTTTTGAAAACACGGGCCCTGTTTTGAAAATTGTGCTTAAGCAATCCAAAAAAACTGTAAAACTTCATTAAGTCTTTTTTTTTTTTTCTTTTTTTTTTTCTTTTTTTTTTTTTTTACATAATTGCCTTTAAAAATAACTACCATAATATAAGCATATTTATTATTATTACACCAGTAAAGTGTGTGTGTGTGTGTGTGTGTGTGTGTGTGTGTGTGTGTGTGTGTGTGTGTGTGTGTGTGTGTGTGTGTGTGTGTGTGTGTGTGTGTGTGTGTGTGTGTGTGTGTGTGTGTGTGTGTGTGTTGTGTGTGTTGTGTGTGTGGTGTGTGTGGTGTGTGTGGTGTTGTGTGTGTAATGTAGAAAGTTTTCTGTGATGGGTAGGGTTAGGGGATAGAATATACAGTTTGTATAGTATATAAATCAGTATGTCAAACATGATGAAAACATGTGTGTATGTGTGTGCGTGTATGTATGTGTGAGTGAAGAACAATTGCATAAGTATGCTACTGAGTCAGACAGTGAAGCGTTGTGATTCAACCTTTGTAAGATCCATTTCTCTCCGTCTGTTTCTCACCCTCTCCGTGTGACCTCAGTGTGGGCGAAAGGAGACACTCCCTCTTTATTACATCTTTCCTCACACTTACCGAACGAAGGGATACAATCTAAAGCTGAAACAAGTCACAAAGCCACACACCTGTATGTCTGCGCTATGACAGGAAAAAAAGCAACATGATGTGAATAAATGACATCTCAGAGGGAACGCCGCTCTAGATTTAGATTTTGAAACAAAGTGACTGAATTAAATTAAACAAGGGTGTGATTAAACTGGTGGTCACCTAATGGTCAAAGTTGTGGGATGCTAACACAAGAGCTGTTGGGTTTTCCAAAAGAATTGGAGTTACTGAATTGATTTTTGCTCACTGCCCAGGCTTTGAGTTACATGAATATCCTGTGTAGTCAATAGTGATACTGATAAAATGATTTGGCTAAGGAGTGTTTGCTACAAGACAATTAACAATAATTAACTACACTAGCCATTCTATGAGATGGTTGTTTCCAGTTAGGTAAAATAATTGTTATAATTTTCTAAGATTTTAATCATTTTAATAATTCTAATAATTTATATATTTGTAATATTTAAATATATCATGAAAATAATGTGTCCATAAATTGCACTGTGCCACCTCAATCTCAATGAAGGAGTTTCATGTGTGATATAATTAGGTCATAATTAGGTTAACAGTTTTACAGTTTAACTTGACATTCTGAAAATCATGAAATACATGATGTGCTTCTTAGGAAAATAATTTTATGCAGATATTTCTACTTCAATTATCAATTGTTTAATATAATATAGTCATGTTGACATTTTAAGATCGCCCCCTACTGACCAATATAACAGGATGATAATTTATTATTTATAATATATATTTTTTCTATTTATATTTTTTCTATATATATTTTTTCTATATATAAACTTAAAACAAATCATATATATTTTTTCTATATATATTTTTTCTATATATAAACTTAAAACAAATCATAACTTTACATTACTTTTACATAGTTACAATTAATTTCTATTTAAAATATAAAATAATTATTTTAATCTTTCTGATCATAAAAAAATCCTCATTTTTTTCACTGCTTCTATGAAAATATTAAACAGCACAGTTGTTTACAACATTAATAATAATAATAAGAAATGTTTCTTGCAAATTAAGAATGATTTCTGAAGGATCATGTGACGCTGAAGACTGGAGTAATGATTCAGAAAATTCAGCTTTGCCATCAAAAGAATAAATTACATTTTAAAATAAATATATATTTTAAATGTACAAATATTTTATGATTTTACTGTTTTACTGTATTTTTTATCAAATAAATGCAGCTTTGCTGAGCATATCAGACTTGCCCGCAAAACAAAAATATACTGAACCCAATCGTTTGAATGGTAGTGTGTACACAGAAATAATTTTCGTTGCCTAAAAATCATATAATAATTATTTATGTTTTGACAATGAATTACTATGAATCTAACCCTATTGTCTCTGTTAATATTATTATTAAACATTACAGTTAATATTAAAGTTGATGCAAGCAGCCACATTAAATTTGTCCCTAATTTTCATCAAATGACAAAAAAACAATATGGCTAAAAAATCGGTGTAAATTTGTCCTTCTTAGTGCAGATAATATACCGCAGGGATCTTCCAGGGATCTGCATTCAAGAAGCACCAGTGATTTAGCACACAATTCTTTACAGCCAATGTGTCAACCGATGGGGAGACTCAATTCCCGTGTGAAAACAAAATGTCAGAGTACGCCTCGTATGATGGCATGTTTTGGTATTTTTTGTTTCTGTTTTTGTGTTCCAATGGGCGTTGACTTGCACTCTGTCTAATGTTAAGGGTGAAATATCATCATGTCCCTCATTCAGGCCAATTCATCAATGTCAGGAATCCATTTTAGGGGACCCATAGGGACGATTTAGCTTTCTACTAGCAGAGCTCATTTCTTTTAACCAACCAGAGGAACCTTTCTAAAACCCCACTGTCATTCTCAGGAGGCTGATGGGTGTGTCTGGGATGACTCCAGCACGGCCGGTTGAACATCTGCTGGTAATGGAGAAGATGGACCTCCACAAAGTGGGGTCAAAGGATGAAGATTACAAGCCGGGAGAAGCTCTCCATTTGGCCGTCACAGTGGGCTCCTCGGGTTCTTTTCCTGTCATACTGCAGATCGAAGAGGAGGGTGAAGGTCTGGGTTCAGGTGACCTGCAACAGAACATTTATGCATTTATATGGCTTGAGTTTCAGGTCACACACACACACTTTTTTTTTTTTTTTTGGTGCACAACATTTAGCAGTATATATTGTCTGATATATTCCTGATTTGCATTCAAAATGGATTTTTTGTTCTGAAAAAAATGGTTTATTATATAAATGCATGCATGATTATGAGTAGAAAACTTTGAGTTGAAAACTGCATCCAGAGCATTTTAAGAATAGCATAAAGGTAATTTTATTGCTTTTATTATGTGCTTTTTATCAAAACAACCCACATAATTCCCAATGGCAGTCCCGTGCTGATGTTATTCTCTCCAGAAGACCATAAGAGCAAAAAAACAACCTTAAACACAACAAAGAAATGAGACTGTAATTTCATGATTTTATATGAAAAAATATGACAAAAAAATAAAACAAATTATGGAATAAAGTTAAAGTCATTTCAATTAAATCATGGGTGCCTTCAACTTTTTTTTTAAGAAACAATAATCACCTCGTACTGAAAAACACCCTCCAAACATTAAGCCCCTTTTTATCACTTTTTTTCTTGTCTATTCACATACAGCGACACTTTTTAAAATAGATTTGCCTTTTTTTTTACGCGCCAAACACTTTGAAGTAAGCTTGCATTCAGATCTACTATGTGTGTGAGTAGGAGGAAAATGTTTTCATTAAACACAGCACAAATGGCCTTTCAAACCTATTTTAAGAAGAAAAAAAACTTGCCACCAGTGTTTCAAAACTTTCCAGATTAAGAATACATGTACAGCATTATTTAGCATTATAATTAATGTGTGTGTTCTTTTGTTCATTAAATAAAATGTTCTAGCTCAGGGAATTACATAAATCAACATATTTTTGTCTCTGATGTTATAGTCTCTTATACAATAATGTAAAAGATTAATTAAACATGGGTTTTTGAAACACAGTGCCTTGATAGTGTGGCAGTCAATGAATCAAAGATGAAAATAGGGGGAGATCATCTGAGAAAATTAAAATCATAAATATAGCCAGCATTCTATATTTCAATTGCTGTCTCCATACATAATGTATCTATTTTTATTTTTATTAAATAATAAGAACATGACAAGCTCTCATGTGCAGAAGGAAGGAAAGAGTTTTTAAAATAATTTACTTTTTTAATTTAATGAAAAGGAGTTTATCATTATAAAATAAATAATGAAATTATAAATCCTAAAGACAACCTCTTCTGGTAATTGCATGCCGGGGATTGTCTTGAGGGAAGCTTAAAATACGATCAATTTAAAGTGTGACATATAATCCTATTTAAGCCACAAAAACATTAAAAAGCAGCAAGTGGGGCCCATTGCTCAGTGGGCTATGACAAACCTAAACCATGTTGAGGCATTAAAAAATGATAAAGAAAACATTAGACATTCAGTGTGGTCCAAAGACCACAAGTGAAAATCCTATTCTGCATTTTTTATTTAATACAATTTGTTTCACTATATTATTTTATTTAATTGGGAAAAACGCTCCTTTTTAGTTTCTGTCTCTATTCTCTATTCTCTATCCCTTCTGAAAAGCACATTGTGCTCTGATTGGTCGGATGGACCAGTGTGTTGTGATTGTTCAACCGCTTTGAGCATGTTCGGGAAATGTCACACCACTTACTATAATGATGAGTTTCAACACACTACTAACATAACTCAACCAGGCCTCGCCCCTTTATTATTTTTTTGAATGACTTGGGCGGGAACTATTGAAATGAGGAATATTGCGATGTGTACATTCCCAGAAGAAAACTCGAGACTACATTCGAGGCGTTTCAGGGAGTTCAGAAACAGTGCTGATATAGAGAATAACTCCCTTTGGAGTGACTTTGTGCACTTTGCAAAACATGTCATGTTCAAACAGCAACATTACGCACTTAAGAAAGTTGAAATTGTAAAAAAGCATAAGATGTCCTCTTAAATAGCAGTACTCAAGCTGCACAAACTCCAACTGGAAAACCAACTGCACTTTTCCTACTGAGAAACACACACTTCTCTTGACGTCAAAGATCGCATTCCACCCTTTTGCCTGAAGCATCACCAACCATAAACCAATGACAACCAGAGACTCCATCCCGGCACAGTGTTGCCTGACCTTATCTACTGAACATTAAGCATCTGCCGTTGCCCAAACCAAAGCCATTTATCCGAGCCCTATTCAATTATTTCTTTCTATCTTGAATCATAGTGGAGACCAAAATGGGCAAAGATGTCCATTAAAGGGCTTGCAGGGTCCCACATTTGGCCTCAGAGTTGCTTCGTACTCCCTGCAATGAATAGCAATAAAACAGAAAGGCATGGCAATTATGGGGCTTTATGACCTAGCCGAAGTGAATCATCTCAGGCCACAACAGATACCACATCCTCTGCCACGTCCCCCAGCTAAAACATTCCCCCCTGCAACTAATGGGAGCAAATGGAGATGCACTGACAGTTAGTATGTGGCCTGATCTAATAACCGCCTCACTCGGGCTGTAATGTTTCTGTTAGAGAAACATTTGCACCAAAATACAACAAGAAAACACTGTCTTTGAAATAAATATAAGCAAAATGCACTCCTAGTTCGAATAGTAATAATTGTTTCTCAGGGTGACATCTGTAAAGGAACATTTGCAGGGCTCCTCCGTGATAAAACCCACGCATTTGTGATGTGCTTTCATTCATTTAGGCAACGACACGTACAGTATACATGCTAAAACGTTTCTGACTTTTGGACACATTTTTCCATGTAAATGCATACAACTTGAATGGGAGTTCATTTACATGATACCACAGGATCACAGACTAAAAGTGCGGTCACATAAGCGAGATTTCAGCGAAATTTCACGTGAAAAAAGGTCCATTGTCCATTGCCAATATTGAGATGCATGAACCTAACAAAAATATGTTCCAAGAACATTTTGCCAATGTTCCCATTGACTTATGGAAACGTTATATTTGGATGTTCTCAGAGAATTCAAAACATGATTTTTTTTAATGCTTTGAATTTTTTTAATTTATTTATTTATTGGCTATGCAAACATTAAGGGAATATTTGATGTTATTATTTTGGAAATATTATGGTAACGCCACTTTTGAATGTTCTCTAAACATTCTGAAACAAGTAGTATTTGTATTTTTTTTAAATGATGGACGTCCAACAAAAAAAAAACATTCCATAAAATACAAAATTCTGTCATGAAACTCTAGATGGCGCAGGCTGATAGGTCCTTAACTCATTTTGTTAGCAATCACATCGTTATCTATACAGCGTAGCTGATTGGTTGCTGTGGCTTCAGCAGCCAATGAGCTTGCTGCTCAACATTCAAATACTAGGTATTGTTTGCTGGTGGCAGTATGCAGCACGCTTCGGAAACCCTCCACCTTCCCCAGCTCCCCCTGTATATAGCTGCTATGGGGTTATTTCATGTATGTTATATGTGTAGCAGCAAGAGCAGCATGTCTGTAATGTATTGGCAGTTGCAAGTCTCTGTACTTGCTCTGCAGCAGCAGCAATAATCAACAGCAGTAGAAGCGTAGCAGATCTACAGTATCCCGAGACCAAATACATTGACATTGCCATATCCATTACTCAACCAATCTCTCAGAGAGTTGTCATGACAGAACCCTGAATAAATACCATTTTTGTGCTAACATTTTGAGAACATTATTAAAGACCAAATAACTCTGAATGAACGTTCCTGGAAAAATGTTTGCCCGTAGAATGTTCCCTAGCTGGGACCTGTTGGTCAGCAAATTCACATTCCCATAAGGGAAATGAATGAAATCTGCGAGGAGAGAAAGTGTTTTAAGTGAGCTCCCCCTCTCTGAATGTAATGGATAGAGCTTGACCTCATCCAGCTCCACCTCTGTGGACTTAAAGGTATAGCGGAGGATTTTCACGAATTTTTGAAAAGAACCGCCCTCTCCACTTTTTGAAAAAATGCACATGCGCAACACTCTTCCTGCTCCCGAGAGGGAACGCCTATTAAACGTGTGCACGAGAGAGCATGCACAAGCTAATCATAGCTTACATTAACTTTTACTAGCAGTGATTTTAAATGGATTTCTCCAAATAGCATGCCAAACTTTACCTGTCGAGTAGAAACTTCGCGACTGAGGCATCAGTGGGAAGCCCAACCTGTGTTTTGAGCGCACGCCATCGTGTGACTCGTGTGCACGAGCACGTACGACGCCCTTACGTAAACATATCACCAGAATGATTGACACTTAGGAGGACCAATAGTCTTGATGATCCACCCGGAAAAAGAAAATCCTCCGCTATACCTTTAATTGGGTGAACCTAGTTGTGTTTTGGGATAGGGATATGGGAAGGGTTATGGGTGTGTTTAGTCTCGCATATCCAGAACTTCAGACTGATGGCAGAAGGTCTGGACTCCATCGAAACTTTCATTGGCCAAGGACTGCCCAGCCAGAGCCTGTCTGATTGACATGTACTGTAAAGCAACCGATCACAGTTTGTTTTGTTCAACGTCATGTTCAAGTGTGTGAAAATGTGATGTCCCTACAATAACAGACAGGTGTGTAAAACTCTTGGACGTATTTTAAAGAGTCTATGCCGCAAACTTTACATACTTCACATACTTTTAAAAATCCAGCGTTTAGTTGATCCTGATAAACGCCCATTGTCACAGTTGTAAACACGATGGCTTGCTTTTTCTATAAGGCATCATGGCATATTTGTTTCCAGGCAGACCGTTAAAGAGCGTGACACACACGTCTCACGAAAATGAGAGAGGATATGAAGAATTCAACCAATCAGTTGACGACTTCGAAACTCCTGAAGTGTTTCCAATTTTGTGTGCCATATGCATCAGATGTTCAGCCAACGGTCCATTGGGTGTGACGTCTGAGGCTTAGACTAGGGTGTGGATGGACCTTCAAGCTCAATCCATTACATCCAGAAAGGGAGAGCTGGACACCTAGCTCCACCTAGTCTCGCGTTGCCAGACCTTCAGTCTGATGGCAGAAGGTCTGGACTCCATCGCAGTTTTTATTGGCCAAGGACCGCTTGGACTGTCTGACTGACATGTAAAACAAACCAATCACAGTTAATTTTTTTCCGCGTCATGTTTAGGGCTGTGAAAATGTACAGACCGGTGTGCAAAACTCTTGGACGTATTTTAAAGAGTCTTTGCCGCAAACTTTACATACTTCACATACTTTTAAAAAGCCAGCGTTTGGTTGATCATATAAACGCTCATATAAACGGCGTTCTTCTTCCATGTGGGCATTTGCATCACAGCATGTTTGTTTCCTGTAGAATTCAACCAATCAGATGACGACTTTGAAAATCCTGAAGTGTTTCCAGTTAAGTGTGCCATATGCTTCTGACAATCAGCCAACAGTCCGGTGGGTAAGCCCCACCCATTGCCTCTCAAGTTTTTCACTTTTCGAATCTACCAATCGCCTGATTCCTATTGGAATGACTGGATTTCGCTAATGAAATTTCACAAAGCAATGGTAAAAGTGACCACACCTTAACATCAGTAAATGCTGAAATTTACACATAAAACAATTATCCGAATCAGGATATGCCATAATTGATTACATTGTGCATGCACGTTGTCTTTGGTAAACACACACTACCTTCTAGATGAGATACAACTGCTGGGAATAGTGTGCTGCAGGCATTGTATTAAAAGGTCACACACTCTCTTACACACAAACACCAGCACAAGACTCAATTAGTGTAATGCACTGGCTGGAGCAGAGGTGTTCATTCAGGTAAAAATGAGGTGTCTTACTCTCTCTGAAGTATTTACAGGCTCTCGGAGCCTCGAGAATGAAGGATGGACTTTGGAGAGAGGAGATGCTGCGCTGGCCATAGTCCAACTCAATCGCACTCTTACATTTGCTTCCCCTCCTTCCTCTTAAAGGATTAGTTCTCCCAAAAAGGAACATTCTGTCATCATTTACTCACCCTCATGTCATTACAAACCCATATGACTATATTTCTTCTGTAGAACAGAAGAGGAAACATGTAGTGGGAAAAAGAAGCAGTATTGGGTCTTTTTGTATAAATTACAATGAATGGCAGTGCAAGCTTTAAAAAAATACAAATGCATCATAATAGTCTAAAATAACAATCTTCTGAAGCCATAAGATACCTAAGATTGATTATTCACTCATAATCAACTCCTTCACTAAGCTGTTCGGTCTTAATGATTCATTCAGGACTGAACTGTTTCTTGGGTTCAAATAGCCGACATCATTCAGTAGGTTGAAAGCCAGAACTGAATCAGATGTGAACAAATCATTCAGACCTGTTTTGGGAACTGAATCAACTGAAAGGTTCAAAAGAGCGATTCATTCACTAATTGGACAACACTAAAGTCCCGTTCACAAGAGCAATAACTATAATGATAGCTATATTATCGTCCACACCAGCAAACTTGTTCTGTTTATTCTAAACGCATTCTGTCGTTTGTCACTTTAAATGCTCAAGCTCTTTAACCCCCTGAGGTCGGCTGTATCGCCGGCGATACCAGCTCGCTTTTTTTTTATTAGTGTAAAAGAAACTCATAAATACTCTGTTGACTTTGATTTTCCATAGGAGTTTCATACATCAATCGATTCTGTTAAATGTGTATTATTTTTGTGTATACTCACAATAAAAACAAAGTGTTGTGCTTTTTGCCAAATAAAGAAAAATAAACACGAAGCGAGTTCTGCCTTCTCTCTGCCAGTGAAGTCCATTCTGAAACGCGTCCGAAAATTAACAATAACTCAGCGAATACTCAGTCAAACAGACATACAGACACACAGGCATGAAGCTTGAATTCTATTCTTTTAAATGAAGTCATTTATATAAAAAAACAATTATTCTCATCTTGTGAAATCTGTATTAAAAGAGAGCGATTCCAGTCCAGCTCATCTCATCTCATTACGTTATAATCGGCCCCGCCCACGGAGAGCGCGCGCTATTCAAACGCAAATGGCTGAGGCAATCCTGTGAACGCCCACATCAGCTCGAGAAAACACACACGTTTATTTAGATCATTGTTTACACCGTCTTGCAGCGCTGTGAGGAATAATACTAATCGAAAATGTCCCTCAGAAGTGCGGGTATATCGAGGAGCGAGCTGAGGAATACAAGTAAGTTTTTTCCTTCTCACGTGAATTTCTTCACGTGGGTTTCTGTTTATGAATGAATAAACGGCACAGATGCGCGCTGTTTACCACAGCTGGCAAAGACAGTTTCAATTTAAATCGCGTGTGTGAATGAATGATGATGTTTTAGCAAACTGCATTGCTATACTGAGATAAGTAAACATCGACTGAATGTTGAAATAAAATGTAGGCTATTTGTATAAGCAACGTATTAAACTGCAAATTAACAATATGCCCTAATATTTCATGAAAACAACGTTACAGTCAGACGAAATATGAAAGACAACATTTTGTTTAGTAGATTTGGGTACAGTTTTTACTGTAGAATATACTGCCACATCAAATAAGCTTTTGTTTAGCCATTTCTATATATAAAATACGATTTTTGTCAAAAATAAAGTCATCAACTAAGATGTTAGCTGTTCCAATGTTGGTTATATTCAAACTAATGAATACATAGATAAAATGTAGGGCCTATAATCATTTTTTTTTTACAAAGAAAGAGTACACTTGAAATATTGTTGAAATTGTAATTATTGTTGTAATTGTAACCATTTTAATAAAATAGCAAAACATATTTACAAGATAGATGTAAGCAAAATCTTAAATGGTCAATATAAGTCTTCTTCTAAATATATCTTTTGTCCTTTCATTGTGGCTCAGTCAGTGTCACACCTGAGTGAATGGCTCATCATTATGCAGAGTGGGTGTATTCTAAGGTGTAAACCACTCCTCGTTCACGCCCCCTCGCATATTGGCTTTCCAAGCAAAACCTGTTTTACATCAATTTAAATCAATGTATGGTTTTATGTGAACGATAAAGCAAGACTATTTTCACATAATTTTGAAGAAAAAACTATAGGCGACGACATCCATAAGTCAAAAGTCTTATTGCCACATATTTAGTATGTGTTTTGTGGTCTTATTTCAAAAATTTTAATTTTTAGTTTTTTCGATAACCACGCATAAACATTATTCTCTCAAAAATGAAAACATGTACATACATGTGGCTCACATATTATTGTAGTCCTGTTTGTGCTATATAGAGTGAATTTACACCTTTGCCATTAATATGTTTATAAGCAACTGAAAAAAGCACAAATGTCAGGGCATGTCAGAACACCCCCAGGGCCCAAAAAAACGCTCAGACTCCAGAGGGTTAAATCAGGTTGAATAATGATTAGCTGTCAATGTTTTATCAATCATCAGCTGGGAAAAAAAAATCATTCTGAAAGTGTCTCCCAGTATCATAACTTCCCATTATTGTTGTGGTTTGGATTCTGCTAGTTTTTAGAACTAGAACTTTATTTAGAACTATTTTCGAACTATACATTTATCGTTATAGTTATTGTTCTTGGTGTGAATGGGCCTTAATTCTGTTAAGAAACTTGTCATTTTGGATGCTGGCATCCCCCTTCGTCATTCACTTTCTTTATTGAAAGTTAATTTTGAAAGAAAGAAAGTCGTATATGTGTTTGATATGATGACATTGTTTTCTTGGGTTAACAAGTCCTTTAAAGGAATAGTTCACCCAAAAATTTAAATTCATCTACTCACCCTCAGGTTGTTCCAAACCTGTATGAATTTCTTTCTTATGCTGAACACAAAAGAAGATATTTTGAAGAATGTCAGTAACCAAATTGATTGCCCCCACTGACTTCCATAGTATTTTTTCCCCATGCTATGGAAGTAAATGGGGCACATCTACTGTTTGGTTACCCATATTCTTCAAACTATCTTCCTTTGTGTTCAGCAAAAGAATGAAATTCATACTGGTTTGGAACAACTTCAGGGTGAGTTTAATGATGACAGAATTTTCATTGTTGGTACTATCCCTTTAAGGTGTCTTTAGCGAATGGCTCCAAAATACATGAGGGAATCGCTAACAGTAACAAGCCATCAAGTTGGTTCACAATGATCGCGAAATGTGCTGCAGGTGCCACTGATGGTCGTGCAGATGTTGTCAGCGGATTTGTTTTGTGTTGTGTTGTGTTGCATTACCATTCAAAAGTGGCGAGAGTCCCCAGTGTCTAACGTGGTTTTTAAGTGTGGCAGTCCTGAGGGAGCTGCGATGTCTGATCTGAGATGGGTTGATTTAGCACTAAGCTGATAAAGAACGATAAAGCCTATAGGGAATGATAAGTACACTTGCTTCTTGTTGACGTAAGACTGAGGTCATTTTTAATCTCATTTTATTCTATTATCAGCTTTGATAGTGAGAGCTGAAATGACAAAGAGAGGGGTAAAAACTGATGAAGGCGATTGAATGCAGTGTTCATTTTTATTTAAACATTCATTTGACTATTTTCCTTCTTATTTGCAGTTTGTTTTAACTGAGCTGCAAAAACCAAAGCAATTATAATATGATTAAAAAAACACAATTGCTGAATCCTTAAATCAACATTCACCATTTAACAATGACAGTTAAACTTTAATTTAAAATAATATTTAATGTAATTTATATGACTATATGCAACATATTTATTAATATTTTTTTTTATACATTTAAGCAATTTCACAAAAGCATAAAGCTAACTATAACAGCACATTTGCAAATGTGATATTGCTTTTATACAAGAGTTCAATAAATGAGAATATTAAGCAATTTAGATTTTAGTGATAGAATTGCCAACTTTATCTATTTTTGCTTCTCCAATGAAAATAGTTTAATACAAAGCCACAGGAAATGAGGAACTCACTCAAAGACCGTCTGTTGATTTGTTCCTGAATGATTCAGTGTTTTGAATGAATCATTTGAGTGAATGATTTAATGACACACTCATAAACAGTCATGTGTCGCCACCTACTGGCGACTAAAATATAATTATATATTTACTGATGTATATATATATATATATATATACACACATATACATTGAAATATATATTTATTTGCATTTGATTTAGCAGATGTTTTTATCAAAAACAACCTACAAATCAGAGTAACATAAAAAAAATGCTTCCATAACGAATCTCAACGGATTAGCATACTACTAGATAGAATAAAAACCTACTTCACATTCTAGGCCAACACACAGCCATGTCATATGGTCTGACATGACTTGCCCTGCTGGGGTCAGCCATTCATGCCAGATAAACAATTTTTGCAGCAGACAGACATTAAGGAACAAAACACACTCCACAGTGTCCAGTCCTAGGATCTGGCCCTCCACATCCAAACGCAGCACAAAAAAATAAATAAATAAAAACAGAGCTCATTAATAGACACTACACCAGTATAGCTCCCACTGTTTATATGCTCTGCATAGCGAGAGAG
Organism: Leuciscus leuciscus; assembly: GCF_965113295.1. NCBI lineage: Eukaryota > Metazoa > Chordata > Actinopteri > Cypriniformes > Leuciscidae > Leuciscus > Leuciscus leuciscus. Next base: position 22,260,488 of record NC_138724.1, on the reverse strand, counting down.
TGGGAGAGCCGTAGGGTTAAAAACGCCAGCGTGTTGGCAGTACGGACACAGTTGACAGGCCGCAACACTACACAAGGAAGAGATATGGCGCATGTCCGCAGGCATGGGTCAGTCTGATGGAGGAAGCACAGATGATATCTTCTCTCTGTTCATCAGCTGTGTTCACTCCAGCAGAGCACGCTGGAGCGTGTAGCTACGCCTTTCGCTATGCCTTTCGCACCCACTGCACGCTGATGGTGCCGATAGAGTGGGTTTTTGAAAGAAACGTACTGCTAAACCCCTCTGCTTAAAGGAACAGTTCACCCAAAATGTTTGTGGAATAGAAAGATTAAAAACTGAATAATTTTGTCTGTTTGGACCATAACACAAGTCAAGGGCAATCCAAAGGGGGAATCCAACCGTCTCCATTGACTTTGCATTGCGAGAAGCTGCCTCCTTGTCATTTCTGACTTAAAACAAAAAACAAAACAATGTCTAAAAGCTGCTATGTGACAAGGTGTAAAGCAAACAAGCAAAAAAAAAAAAAATTGTATAAGCTGTCGACCCCAAAAAATGAGCGTTTAAAGGACAAAAGTGGATAAGGCTGGAATGAATGGGTAAATTGTGGGATACTGACACTCAGTGTGCACTAAAAATACACTACGTGTGCAGTAAACATTTTGTCACTGGTAAGTAAAATACCCACGTCAGTTTTATATATTATATTTCTGTAAGCTAAGCTATCCCTGTCGCCGGTTACGTTCCCCTCCAGTGGGCGTAGTTCTCAGAGTAATACGTTGCGTCGTGCACGTTTCGTGACAGTTTCTAAGTGAAATGTCCAGTGAGCGGCGCTAAAAGCGTGTTTAGTTTTTCTGGAACAGATTAACGTGAATATGGCAACGTTTTATTACGTCGGACTTTGTACGCATCACTCGTCTATGGTATCACTGCAGTTCTGAAAGATTTGTTCCATCACGGTTTAAAATAACGCACACCTATACCCTAAACCTACCCGATAGTGTTAACAAAAGCAAATGCGACATAAAAAAAACGTAATCGTGGCATTTTAGCTTGTTTTTGAACTTTGAGCTCTTATATCATGACTCCTGTAATCATAATTTTGTGTGAAAACGATTAAAAGTGCTTGCTGTTTTATTGCCTCTAGTTTTCATTTATTTTAGAAACTGCAGTGATATGTACGTATTGGTATTTTGGACGTTTTTTCCAAACGTCAAGTGAGTGAGTGGATTTTATTGATTCATGAACAAATTATATAAACTGCTTTTGTGAACTAGACTGATGATTGTTTGAAAATGACTATTCATTCACATTTCAGACACCTACCATGAACTGTCATTTAACCATATAACACTCGTCCAGGCGGTTTGAATGGACGGCTTGTGTTTTTCAAACGTTCTGAACCCATCTGAGGTGCTTCACATCCATTATAGATAATAAATATACCATAATCTTTCGAAAGCACTTATGATAAATACTGTGCTTTTCAGTAAAGATAATCCACTGTCCATTTAGCAGGTTCCTCAGTATACCGACATGCCACTTTAAAGCAGTTTACTGCAAAAAAAAGGACTTTTTTGCCGGCTATGCAAACTTGGTAGACTTTAGAGAACTCGATACATTATAAATTGGGCGCACTAGCATTATTTTTGAGTGGGAGGCTCCATTAGAGGCATATGGTTCTTGTTTGTCTGAAGTTAATGCTTGTTGGATTTCCACAGCATATTTTCATTTTCGCTGTAAGTTTCTAAATCCAACTGTGTGAGCAGAGGTGATTAATGAGATGATTATTATGGGATGAAATGAACTCTTTCTTGTATTCAGAACATAAATCAAAGACAAATGGCCCAGACTTTAAGGAGACACATACATTCAAACACTCAAACAGTATGTTAAAGGTCTGGATAATTTTATCTTGAACTTTTTTAGGCTTGAATCATAGTGTTTGATTTTTTTTTTGTGAATCAGCATCTTTATTTAATCTTGGAACAACATTCCTTTAAAATAAATAAAAGTAGCAATTGTCTGTAACCCCAACAGAAAAGTCAACATTAAAACCATTTACAATTCATTTTACTTTTGTAACATGTCGTATTTCCAAGTGAAACTGGATGTTCATCAAGAAAAAATGTAGAACAGGAGTTGATTTTCTCTTTCGGAAATAGTTTTAATCATGAAAACTAAGGGTTATACACCAGAATGGAGCCAGTTGGTTGGAGCGGTATCAGCCAAACAGGAAAGTCAAATCAAGTTATTATATTTTAATGTAAATAATTTTGTTATATTATACATTACATTGTCATGATTATTATCATATTTTGGGATTTTAAAACAATTTCTTAAAGTCTCCCTGTGGTGAAAATCAATATTTTAATGTTGTTTATATGTCTATTTTTATCATGCTTTAAGATAAGCCATGTGCAAATTCATGAGTGAACACCATTGCTGAGTATTTTCTCCTTAAAACTGCGGTGAACCAAAGACAGTCGCAAAGCGCGGTTTGAAATCGCTGGTGTTTCTGACGTCACAAACTACCTTGTAACCAATCGAATCAATGTGTGATCGTCAACGAGTGGATCTCTGAGCTGGTGCGAGTGAGTGGAGGCGGGGCTAATTTGCATATTCATAAAGTCGCGTATACTGAATGAGGCAAGGGTGTTGAGTTACATTCAATTGGGTCAATTGGGTCAATTTTTATTTAATGTTGACTTTACCTCTAAAATCACAGGGAAATGTTGGTAAACTTTTTCAATCCCAACTTCTATGTTATTATGCAAATGAGAACTCTAGAAGCACATTTTTTAAATGATTAACCCAAACTGCACTAATTAATTCAGAGCGAATCACTAATCCAAAATAAATTCTCATGAAAATCAAAAGTTAGAAGTTCTCAGTCCCATTTACGCAAGCAATTATGTAGTCAACACGTGTACTTAATCACTGAAATTAAACATTAGCATTCACACTCTTACCATCCCCAACGCCTTGACTTTGAATGCAGTATTTATTTCCAAATTTAATAACAGCATTCACATAAAACTGAGCCAAACCGGCGTTACACATCACATTAAAACAACGACACGTAAATGCATGAACGCCGTCTCCCTTGTCCCACCTATTAGAGTCAATTAGATCCCACAATGCAGAAGGGCTCCTGTTCATTGCTCATTAATAATGCACACAGCAAAAAAAGAGAAAAGAATGTACCTATCACATCAACGGGCTGCTGTCTGTGTGTTTAATTAATAGGACTTGCTAAGAGCCATTAAGTACCCCTGTAATGGGCATTATGAGTTTCCTCTGGCCCCCCAGATAGGTCACTAAATAGAAAGCACCTTCCATTTTGGAGTGTGTTATGACCCAGTGGTGTTCACGCTCGATAAATTGTGCCAGAACTAGTCCCTCGGGTTGTTTAATGTTAAAACTACAGGGTTAAGGGAGGAAACACAGCTACATGTCTACAAAGAGCTTTCAGTTTTTTCTGAAAAAGGCAATATCAGGAAGACCTAAGAGAAAGTTATACTATAGTGTATGTAAATTGATATGTAATATTTAAATATGTTAATATAAAATAAATTCTTAGAACTGTAATCTTTTTTTTTTTTACCTACCAAATGTGGTTATTTGCAAAAAGTACGAGTCATTCGTAAAACCACTAGGAAGTGTAAAACTGAGGTGAAAATTCACTCTGCAATCTGTGTTTGCCACCCACTTGTCTTGGCCTCCATCTAAACCAACGGCGTACGAGGCGAGCAGCAGTTGGGCCTTTTTGTGCACTAAAAACAGGTATTAAACACTCCAACTGCTGTTTTTTGCAAGTGGCTCTATTCGCTTTAACTGTTGACTTGACGGCTCAGGGCACTGAGAGCTCTTTCTATCATCTTTACCTCCCCGTTGAGTGACAGCGCAGCATGATTTCTAAAAAAGATGGGGAACTCTGGTTGAATACTTTTCCAGCATGCCCAGGTGCTGGTTGTCAATCTTTTAAGTATTTTAGACAGTTATACATACAAATTTCACTTTACAAGGAAAAGAATCCTATACTCTTCTGAAAAGACCAGCTTAAGAATAGATATTAAATCTGGCTTTTGCAGGTTTCGTGAAAGGATGTGTTTTTCCAAACAGAGTTGTGCGCCCATTCAGTTCCTAAATTTGAATTGAAGTAGTGAATGCAATACAGAACTAGAAAAGCAAATTATATACGATGGATGGATGGATGGATGGATGGATGGATGGATGGATGGATGGATGGATGGATGGATAGATAGATAGAGAAGTTTTTTAAATCAAGTATTCAGTGGAGACCACGGTCACTTTACACAGTGATGTAGGGGTCTTCTTAGAGAACTACCACTGGTCAGCAGGTTGCCTGAAGCACTGCACGGGTCGACCTCATGGGCAGCAAAGCCTGCTGACTTACCATTCAGACACATCACAATCACTTTCTTACAGGCCAAGTGCTAGAGACGATCACCCACTGCTCTTGGTAGGTGGTTCCCAGCGGGGAAATGCTGTTGTTGTTTCAATCTTTACTAACAAATTCCCTCTATCCTTCAGTCTTTTTTTCATTGAGGCTCTCTCTTTTTCCTTATAACTGCATAAGGGGATTTCTGTAAGGCTCTAGCCTAAGGAAATTCACTGAAATGGCAGCAGTTTTTTTTTTTTTTTTGACTGTTCTTTTCTCTTGGTGTTCTTATCGTCATAGTTACTTTTATCCAAAGTGGTTTAAAGGTACATAATGTAACTTTGTTTTGTTCATAATTAACAAAATGTAATAAGTCAATGCATCATCAATTCTTCTTCCAAAACGCGTTTTTGTCTTACCCTGATTCACTATGGTAAGCCTATTATAAGTGTTTATATTTTAGACCTGAAGGGATGGTTTTTGTAGCCAGGAAATCCAGACCTAAATCTGAAAGATTAATGGTCTGGCATCGACTAATGAAAATCATCCAGCTCGAGGGGTGGCACCAAGCATGCATTTGAAAATCTCACTGCATGCAGTTGGATAACACTACGACCAATCACAACAAGCCCCATACGCTTAGCTACTAGCGGAGCTAACTGGTAGATTAGTCTCTTACCGTATCCGGTCGACAAAACAGCAAAAACGCCCTTCTTGCAAAGGAAGGATTCGAGCGCCGTCTTCTGTTCCTCTTTTAGATAAAAAGCCAAGTCTAACTTGTTCATTGTAGCGGCCATTGTAAAGCCGTTTCAAACAACTGGTGTTCATCCAGAGCCATCATGCAATGTTTACTAATGACTTCGACGTCACTGCGCTGTCGTCATCTGTTTAGCTCGCCTCTGGCCCGCCTATATCAGATAACCCGATGTGATTGGTGCAGCTCGGATACAAGTGCATATTTAATGAGCATCATTACTCGACGCCAGAGTAAACTCGCTGAGCAAATTCAACTTGTGCTCTCGTGAGAACTCTGGTTTTCCAGGGCATGGTTTTTGCAGGAAATTGCATACATACGTCACTCGCCCGTGCGTGTGTATCTCATCATATCTGTAAATAGAGAAAACTTGATGTTTGTATGGTGTGGCATAGGTTAGTTGTTACAACAAGTGAGAACGGTTGACATCGATCATGCTAAATCTCGAACCTCCAGGGAATCACCAGTTTTAAAAAAATAATATCTTGTAATAAAACAAGAATCAACATTGGCTTTTTTGGAGATGGTGAAAACTAAGGGATTTAAAATGTAAAAGCGACACTGGATGGTATTTTTACTACTCAACAGATGAGTAAGGTACGTTATTGAACAGATAAATAGCTATATGTAGCTCTCTAACAGAGTACATTCAGAGAATGTCTAATAGGAAGAGAATTGGCACTCTCTGGTTACTTCCGTTTTCTGGACTGGCTGCAGTAACACGTCTCTGTCCATGCGGGGGCGCTCGCAGGCGAGTGCAGAATGAATGGGAGTCTATGGGGTTTCACCCCCAGAATCCACTTTTCTCAGGATGTAATTTTTTGTCAAGTAATTTGAAAGTTGCATTCAAAAGGGGGGGCTAAGATAATACACTCAGCTGAAAATTGCATTTTTAAGTTCACTTATCTGTTCTAAAAATCCGTTCAAAAAATGTGATGATGTCACATATTTTCATACTGCCAGAGGAGCTGCTTTACAGCAATTTCTGAATCACTTCGGCACTTCCGCTTCATGGCTTCCTTTCTCGTGGCATCGGCAACGATAACACCAGCTGCTATTTGAGGTAAGGCTCTTTTGGTTAATACATGAGTTACAAAGAGTTATTGTTAGTTAATGCATTCAGGTGCCATCAAACGGGGTCTCTGGTCGTAATCAGTCGCAAGTCCGTCACTGACCAATCAGCATTCATTAGCAGAATGCTAGCGTGTTCCGGCCAACAACGGCCCAACCTGTAAGAAATCGAAAGGACATAAGTACTCATTCATTCGACTTTTGGACTATAATCTATATTGAACTTGCGGAATCAACAATAAAATCTACGTTGATTCAACGACAAGCAGGAGAAAGAGACACATTTAGCCGTCTAGCTCCATAGACTCCCATTCAGTCTGCGCTCGCCCGCGATCACCTCCAGTGGAATTCTAATGGAACTGCAACCAAGATCGATACAATGGGGCTAATAGGAAGTGCCAAGGCTCTCCGTAGACGGGCTCTGCTACATTGTAAAACATTATCTATTGTGAAGGGTCATTTCATGATGGTTGTTGTATCACAGTGCTTAAATGTATGGGAGTTATAAAGGAAATACTGTGTCTATTAATGGGAAAAGCCACAGTGATATCTTCAGCTAGTCAGCTTGAGATTCTTTCCATCTAAACACAGGTGCAGAAAATCATATTTATCCACACAGTCATGCAGATCCAAAGCACAACCAAAACAATGTTCTTCTGCAAAATGCATGCAGTTAACTGCTAGAGGGTCAAAAGTTACATAGTGTACCTTTTAAGTTGCATACAAAGTACACATTTGATCAATTCATGCATTCTCTGGGGATCAAACCCATGAGCTTGGCATTTCTGCAGTAGCATTATGCTGTACTGTTTGAGCTACAGGATTGCCATGGGGAAGAGGTCTTAAGGCCCAAACAGTACAGTAACACCCAGAAAGTGTGGAAAGGAGCAGTTGGAAAGGACAATGAAAATATTTTGGAGAGATAAAGGAAATACAGTATTATTTATATGCCAGCTACTAAATTCACCAACCTCCATAAGGTATAATCTCCAGACCAATTCAGCTGCCAGTCATTGATAGTAACCATTACAAAGACGTGTTTTCATTGGTTTATTGGGAAAGGTTTGACCAGGACAATGACAATGATTTTATTTTTAACAGGCTGTTACTGGCCTACGTTACTCTAACCCCCCCAAACCTCACTCCCATCCGGGTCACTGCACCAAATATAACCTGTCCCACTCGACTCCGAGCGGGATTCGAAACGGGGCAATGATGCTAGCAAGGATGCTAAAGACTGTAGCTATAGCATCAGACGCTAGCACACCTCTTGAGGCCAGGGGAGTGAGGTTTACACACACAGCTCTTACTGGCCTACGTTACATATATATATATATATATATATATATATATATATATATATATATATATATATATATATATATATATATATATATATATATATACTGTATATATCACACCGACATTCAAAAGTTCTTGGTCGTTTAGATTTGTATAATGTTTTTGACAGAAGTCTCTTATGCCCACCAATATTAATAATACTACTAATAATATTGTGACATATTATTACTGCATAATTTACTATACACATTTAAATATCATTTATAGCTACATTTCCAGCAGCCATTACTCTTGTCTTCTTTCACATTATCCTTCAGAACTCATTCTAAGAAACATATCTTATTATTATCAATGTTTAAAACAGATGTGCTGTGTTGAAAAGAACAGATTTTTTTTGAAAGATAATTTTTTTTGTTTAATTTTCATCAGTTTAAAGGGGCTATATGTAGAATTCAGAGTGGTTGACTGAAATTAAAACAGTGTCTGCATGAAGCAAAGATGGCATGATCTGGGTCGTGTACCTCCAGGGCTAATGTGCTAGTGGAGGTAAATGCGAATGCTAATGGACAGCTCCAGTCTCCAGGTATATTAGACATCCTCTGGGTGATTCTTTCCTTCATTGCCCACAGCATACGCCCAACAGTCTGTCCGGAACCACTAAAAGAAATTAAATAAAACAACAGACATGCAACAAACTCAAGACAAATATAATAATAACAACAGTGTTGACAACATACTAATCCCTAATAGCCAAAGGCTGTGCATTAGTTTTCCATTTTAGAAATCTAAAGTTGGGCTTTAAGATCCCAATAATGGAAGCAGAATAAATAAAACCATTGAAACACCCAAAGACAGAGACAGTCTGCACAAAGAACACATCAATTATCTATTACGTGTGTGTTAAAGACTCGCCACAATTGCCTCCCTGCACTATAGATTTCTCCAAAATGCAATGGGATGGGTAACCTTAGGAGCCAAACAGTATTTTATCTGCTGACCCATCAGTAACACATTTTTAATGGAATTATGCCGCATCCTTTGCTATTAATTCCTACCCGGGCTGAGTTATCCTGCTCGACTAATGTCTTTTTACCACTAAATTCCCTGAGCATCAGCACCTTGGGCCTAATCAGCCCATTATCTTGTTCTTCTGATGACTTCACTGGATACTTTGAGGGCCCTCGGGCTGCTTTTCCAGGGTGCCAGTGGTTTCAAATGTTCCTGGGCTTAGCATTCCGTGCATTTGTGGTTGTTTTATGGCTTTTCTCTGAGACTGAGGCTCCATGGGAGATGTTTTGGGAGGTGGCTTCGGAGCGCTACTGTCTGGGTGCTAATGTTCCTGTGTGGGCAGTTACAAAATTGCCATGTTTCCCCTGTCACAGAAACAATTAGGGCCGTATTTATGGCGGGTGAATGGGGTGGGTTTGTAATGGACCGCTTCTGTAGAGGAAGCTCTGTATAAATCACCCGGTTGTCCAGGAGTCGCTCTGCTCTTCAATAAACCAAGTTCAAAGCCGCTACACCAAATGCTAAAATGGTTATTGTTAATTAGAGTTATGAGATTTTGATATCCATCTTGCAAATGCATTAAAATTAACTGTAACGTGGCTGTCAGGGTCAAAGAGATGTATTAATGCATGATCCTGTATTTACAGGAAAGCTTCCTTAATGCTTTCAAACTGCCCTGTGGGTTTGTATTTCATGCACACTGCAAAGTTTAATTAGTAAAAATGACATTTAAATTAGAGTGTGTTTATATATATATATATATATATATATATATATATATATATATATATATATATATATATAAAAGATGTAAACTAACTAAAACACAGGAAACTAAACTCCACGTGTGCAAAACAGACACATTACCCAGATAATCCCTTACAGTGAAATTATATTACAATTTAAATAACTAACAAGTAACATTTTTCTTTGTGAATATATTTTCAAATGTATTTTTATTTTATTTTATGCAAAGCCAAATTTTCAGCATCATTACTCCAGTCTTCAGTGTCACATGATCCTTCAGAAATAATTATTCTTCTTCATTTCTTATTATTATCAACATTGAAAACAGTTGTGCTGCTTAATTTTATTGTGGAAATGTGGAAACCATGATACTGTCACTTTTGAGCAATTTAATGCATCCTTACTGAATCAAAGTAGTAATTTCTTATTTATTATTGAATCTTTCTGACCCCAAACTTTTGAGTGTGTATCAAAAAATATTGGGTTTGATTTTGCAACTAAAACTTTAATTTGCCAACTAAAATGATATGCCATTTTAAAATGACTGGAATTATTAAATTTTATCATGAAACATTGACTCAATTTATAGTATTGTTTTACTGTTATAAAAATACAAAATCTATGACTAAAACAAATTAATTTAATTAACACCGCAGTTCAAAGCTAATTTAATTTGTAATTGAGTTTTTCTTTTATTGATTACTTTTAAACTGGTTACTCTACAATAAATAAACTCATTAACTAAAATGTATTAACAATGAGCAAAACATTTGTTACAGTATTTATTGATCTTTGTTAAGGTTATTTAATGCAAATAGCTCAGGTCCATTAAATAAAAACATACATAATATATTCAATATTGAAATTAAGGTTACATGCTTTAGAAGTATTTTTCATAGTTAGTTCATGTTAACTAATGTAATTAACTAATGTTAACAAATAAAAACAACTTATTGCAAAGTGATAAACTCTAATCTGTCACAATACCCCAGTCTTTGCTGTGAAAGGTTAGCAGTCAGGCTGCATGGCCTTGAGAGGAAAGTCAAATCAATCTCATTCTTCTGTTTTACAAGATTGATAGGAGTCCAAGTCTGTCAGAGAGGGAAGAAATGGATTTGGTCAAATGAACTCAAGAAATTAAATGAGTTGCCAAAATGAAGGCATTTCTGTGCATGCTGCTGATGAAGAGCAACTTCTCATGCTTACTGCTTCATGCTATTTGATAAATAACACCTTGATCTTTGTCATAAAGATGACACTGGCCGGTGTGTTGCCAGGTAACACAGCTTCCAGAGTTGATTTAATAACTGTGAATGGTGAGCGTGAACGTTCATTGGTGGAAATAAACCAAGAAAGTAGCAGACTGCTTTCTGTGAAGTTATTCCGTTTTGATTGAAATACCAAGCGCTAACTATTTGTTACTATTAAATAAATAAAACCAAGATTAAAAATGCCACAAATTTGAATCTACGTACAGCATTTATTTATTTATTTATTTTCCTGAAACGACATGATGTAGACTATGGCGAGCAATCGAAAATTAATTTCCTCCTCCTACAAATTATAATTAGCAGATTGGAATGAGAATATTTCATGCAAATTATGAACAAAAGCGTCAACCGATGTCAAACAAGCACAAGCTGAGCCTGGTTCCCTCGGCGCAATGCCTGTTAAATAATTCTCACAAATATTTAGCTTGTTTATTTGTTAATTCTGCTTCGCCAAATGATTTTGTGTCTGCGTGTATGCATCCAGCTGCAATGGAAATCATTCTGTTCCATATTAATAGAGTGAAGAGGAGAGCAGAGAGCCCTTCTTATCTTATGGTGCCCCCCTTAAACATAATCATCACACACACACACACACACACACACACACACACACACACACACACACACACACACACACACACACACACACACACACACATATTTCATCAGCTATGTAATCTACTTTCAATTTCACCAGCACACTCACTTACAGCCTGACATGACACACACACACACACACACACACACACACACACACACACACACACACAAACAACAAGTGTGTGCTGTTTTCCAGTCATGTACTACAGCCGCAATATCATCTCCTTAGCAAACCCGATCTCTCCATCCAGGTGAAAAGGGAAGGAAAAATAAACAGCCCATCTTTTCCCCATCTCAATGCAGGGTAGACTGCTTCAGACCAGTAATGAGATCACATCTGTCTGTGCTGTAGATCAGCTGGACCATATTTTAGGTCGTTCCTTGGATGCGTTTTGCAAGCTGGTGTCAGAGCTGCTGTTTCTTTTCCGATCCATCTTGCTCGTTTGCGCAGTGTGTCTGAAGGTAAAGAGGAACAGGCCTGCAGTTTGTCAGTCACAACAACCATAATGACTTCACCTTGAGCTAACTGTACATCTACACTTTTTTTTTGGTACAGTAAGGTAAATTCGTTAACATTAGGCATTTCTTTTTACAGAATTTAGTAATGAAGTTTATTTTTTATTCATAAATTTACAATATATATTTATATTTTGTATATTTATTAGGGCTGTCAAAAGATAAATCGCGATTAATCGCGATTAATCGCATCCAAAATAAAAGTTTGTGTTTACATAATATATGTGTGTGTACTGTGTATAATTATTTTGTATATATAAATACACACACATGCATGTATATATTTAAGAAATATTTGCATACATATACTGTATATATTAATATATAATTTATATTATATATAAATATATTTTTTTTTTATTTAAATTACACATTTTTCTTAAATATATACAAGCATGTGTGTGTATTTATACAGTATATACAAATTTAATTATACACAGTACACACACATATATTATTTAAACACAAACTTTTATTTTGGATGCGATTAATCGCGATTAATCTTTTGACAGCCCTAATATTTATATTTATTATTTATGTATAATTAGATACTTATAATTGAACTGAATACGTACAAATTAACAATTAATAAAAAAGGATTGTTCATTGTTATTTCATGATACTTAATCCATTAAATAATGCAACTACAATTTTAACATACTAAAATATATTTGTATATGAATAATTAGATATAATTATATTCATATAATTAAATTGAAATGTTATAAATCTATTATAATATATATATTAACAATAAAATGTTAGCTGATGATACTTAATGCATTAAATATTGTAACTACAATTTATATTAGATATAATTATATAAATGATATACATATAATTTAATTGAAATGTTTAAAAAATAGAATATGTACAAATTCTAATACAAAAAAAACAATAAATCAATTGCGTTATTGTTTATTGTTACTTCATGATACTTGTGCTAATTTTTTATATAATAATTAATACATGTTAATAAAGTAATTTATCTAATAATATTTATTTTACTTACATATATCATGTATTTATATTTAGTAATTATTCAAATTGAGTAATTATTAAAAATAATTACATTTGAAATTTAAAAAATATATTTTAAAAAATATGCACAAATTATATTGTTCATTTAAGTTCATGATACTAAATGCATCAATTTATTGTGAAGTGTTACGATGTTTTATATAATAATATATGATGTATAATAATACAATAATTTCCTTAATATTGTAATAAGAGTTTGCCAGTATATTGATGAGTTGTTTGTGACAAACGTCATCATCCAGACTAAATTGCTTGTAGAACAAAAACATGCTCTGTTTTGACTTAGCAACACCCTAGCAACAACATAGATGCGCATTATCAAAAACCATAATCTTTCTGAACTGTTCTAACCAAATCCAAGCTATCACAGTTTTACTGTAGAAACAATTACTGTAATTTTTGCAGAAACAAGTTTGTCTGTAAGGAGCATCTCTAAAACCAGCAAACCAATGATATAAAGGGTTGTTTGCAAGGGTCACTCGTCACAAATAGGAGCGTATTGAGGGTCTGTACAGTGAGGTTTGTCGAAAGCTGGTCTTAAAAGGCATACAAAAGCCTGCGCACATATATCATGTTGCGTGGAGCTGCAAGAGGTAAATAATTTATCTGGAGATTTATATGGAAAGGTGAAGAAATGTCCCTCTAATGGGTTTAATATAGCTGGCTCCAGGCTTCATCCATCACTATGGGACTGTGCTGATGCCGCGCTGATTTCTCTTTCTTTCCACTTTCTCTCTCTCCTCCTTCTTCTTCCATGGCCTCCATGATGGCCACTGTTTAACCCTGATCCAGGCAGTCCATCGCACATCCTTTGTCTTAATTACTGTCTCCTGCGGCCTATTTTTCTCCTTTCCTACTCTTCCATCCGTAACCCGTTTCATCGCATGTGTATCTGTTGGTTATTTTCTCACATTGTTTTTCTCCTTCTTCAAGTCTAGATTTCATCCGTGGTCTGGATGTGATTTATCTACTATTGGAGGTTGAGGAGGTCAAGATGGTTTGTTGCCTCGCTAGTCAACACGCTTTCATTGAACACGCTAAGATTTACACAAACACCTTTCAGAAGTCCACAAAAACACACTTTCAAAATCAACACAAACACCACCGTATTTCTCTTTCTATCTCTTCCAAGGGCCCGAAATTAACATTCGCATTTAATTTTAACATTTACTTAAAAAAAGTGTGTGTGTGTGTGTGTGTGTGTGTGTGTGTGTGTGTGTGTGTGTGTGTGTGTGTGTGTGTGTGTGTGTGTGTGTGTGTGTGTGTGTGTGTGTGTGTGTGTGTGTGTGTGTGTGTGTCTTTCTGGTTTGTGCGATATTCCCCCAGTATCAGCACTGGAACCGTTCCACCGTTTGTATCACTCCGCTTGTGGCGACTGTCAAATCCACCATATTTTTTTAAAATACTACTGTTGTTGTGTCACAAAATATAGTTTTAAGAGTTTTTTAGGCGAGAATGTAGTTATTTAGACCTCAAATATGTGATATAAACATAAATCGCCTATTTTACAATTTGTTTAGACATTTTCGCAGATGCGTCATCGGCCGTTTTACGTTCATGCACATGAATGATTTTTGAATGATCATGTGACACTGAAGACTGGAGTAATGATGCTGAAAATTCAGCTTTGCTTCACAGGAATAAATCATATATTAAAATATATTAAAATAGAAAACAGTATTATTCACAATATTTCACAATATTTTAATGCAAATAAATGCATCAGCCTTGGTGAGAATAAGAGATTTCTTTCAAAAATCAAAGTCTCATCAAGCCCAAACTTTTTTACCATATTGTATAGTATGTAGGGCCAATTTTGGTTTCATGTTGACTTTTAAACAGGAAAAACAGGCATGAATAAGCATGGACTCATCATGGCGGCGAAACTTGTGGCTAAAAACTATGAGGCTGTCAAGCTTTACACCACCTTTCTAGTGCGCTTCACTGTCGTGGAGATGAAACTGTCAATGTACCTCTCTGTAATTGCTGTGATTATGGTGTTTCTGCCTCATGTAAAATTATACATCTACAACAGGGTACATCTAGAATTTGCTGACAATTTTCAGGTGACTGAACGACTAAAGTCATTATGCACTCACTCAAGCTGAAAGAATATATTACACACATTTAGTTATTCCTGCACTGTTCTGAATGACAATTCAAACGGAGTCTGAGCAATGGATCGTCTAAGCGAAATTAAACATTTGACATCGAATGTCATGCAGTAATTCAGTGTTTTCATCTTTCCCTCCGAACCGACGATGACAGCTGTAACTGCGGGAACCGACCGCTTGACGTGCCTCAAAAAGTGAAATGTGAAAACTGCATCTGCACATTTGGCTTTATCAAATCAAAAGACATTTACGGAGTGGGTGAAATAAAACGGGGCATGAGGGAAAATGAATCATGGCTTGGGCTCAGTTTACTCACAGCAGATAACGTATCGCCATCTGGGGCATCAACTGTGATTTGCCATCTGTGAAGGTACAACAGGTCATGACCAAGAGTCTTCCAGAGACCAGGAGGACGGATAGTTTGCGCTGAGAGACCGGTCAGTCTTTTATTACAGTGCATCGATACTGTCAGGTCTGAGTGAGATTTCAACCCAAGCTGCTTTCATTTTGATATAATTACATTGGAAAATTTAGAGCATTACTCATACTTTCCATGACGCATTTTCGTATTTGCAAAAGTGTTGCGAGATGGATTAATGTATGTAGTAATGGAACATCATAAATGCAAAACTATATATATGCTGTATATATTTCTTTTATAATGTTGGGTTGACTAAAATGGGAAGAAATCTAAAATCTATCTATCTATCTATTTATCTATAGTATAATGATACTAAAATAAACCTGTATATATATGTATATGTATATACTGTATATATATTTATATATATATATATATATATATATATACACACACACAGACACAGTTTTATTATCATTATACTATATATCGAGAAACTGATGTAGTTTTTATTATTATTTTTTATTTGTTTTTATTTGTATATTTTTCATTTTAATGTTAGTTTAGTTTTTATTAATTTTGTTGTGTTTGTCACTTTTTAAATATGCCTTTATACTTTTATAATTGTTTATTTCATTTTTAGTATCAAGTTAAACTAAATGAATATGAGAATGACTTAATAATATTAGTTTAAGTTTTTAATATTTCATTTTATTTCAATTAATGAATATGTTTTTGTGACTCTTATTTTATTCTATTTTTAATTATAACAAAGACCGTGGATCACACAAACACACATATGTGTGTGTGTGTGTGTGTGTGTGTGTGTGTGTGTGTGTGTGTGTGTGTGTGTGTGTGTGTGTGTGTGTGTGTGTGTGTGTGTGTGTGTGTGTGTGTGTGTGTGTGTGTGTGTGTGTGTGTGTGTGTGTGTGTGTGTGTGTGTGTGTGTGTGTGTGTGTGTGTGTGTGTGTGCGCGAGAGAAAGAGAGATCCTAATCCCAGAAAAACTAAACAGAAAAAAATTATATAAAAAATAAGAATTTGCCAGATGAATATACAAAATCTCATCAAAGACTCTTGAGCAATTGTGTAAACAGTTTATTTAATCATTAATCAGAAGTACAGACCACTGAGCCAAGAAGCAGCAAGATTGTCCCTTTACTTTTCTGTGTGTATTATTAATTCTGCTTTGCCACTGTGTTCCTAATGAGATTTCAGCAGCAGAGGTCTTCAGAAAGAGATTCTGTGATTCAAAATTAAAATGACTGGTTTGAAAGGGAAATTCTAAAGGCCCCCCAACCATAAGCCTCTGCCCTCCCACACGGCCACACTGGTTCATCCGCCTTCAAAGACATCACTGAAATCAAGGAACCATACTTTGCCCCCAAAGCTTGAGGTACAGTGCCGAGCTATTAAATTTTAAGACATCCGCACAAAAATGGGATAGCTTTTCACCTCATTATATTAAGCACTATGACAAATTCAGACTGCATTTTGCCAATTATGTGAAGTCAATTATGTGATGTCAAGTCAGTCAAATGAATGCATGTATTCATTCATTTTTAAACATTCAACATAGATTATTATCATCAAGCTAAAAAAGATAAGGAGCTTTTCTCAATTAGATTATTGAGATAGTTAGATTTTTTTGCACCACAGCAAATGACCCTAAAATGATATAAATAAATTGTTAAATGACTATAAAAATAGTATTATATTTTATTATAATTATATTTTTTATATTACACTGCAGCATATAATGATAGCAGGTCTCAATGTATTATAATTTTTTTTAATATATTTTTTTTTTAAACAGCATATTAAAGGTATAGCGGAGGATCTATCCAAATTTTAGATAAGACCCGACCCCCCCCTTAGGAGGACCAATAGTATAGGTTACCCACCAGGAAGTAAAACATCCTCCGCTATACCTTTAATTATAATAACCTAACATGCTGTTTATTTAAAAAAATAAACATTTTATTTTTAACATTATTATAATATTATAATTTTCATATTAATAGTTTTTCTTAAGTAATATAATAGTAAATAAGTCTGGTCAAAATTAATAATCATAACTTAGCAAAAATAGTATAATTTTGGTAAACATTTAAGTGAGAGAAACACTCGACATACAAAGCTCAACAATTCCGATAATCGAACTCAATTTTAGATAATAATGAACCCGGACATTACAATAAAAGTCAGAAGTAACACCAAAAATAAAACTGGGAAAGCTGGGAAACAAAGCTCTGGCATAGACATCCCAGTTTTAACATCAACATGATATTGACAAATACAGAGGAAAGTAGAGAGAAATATGCCTGTAACAAAATCGCATCGATGTTCGTGATGTTTAAAAAAGATCTCAAATGGTTACTGTTGAGAACCGGCTGGCGCCTTCTCACCGAACATTTACTATTGATGATAGCAACTGTTCCATGTAGAACTGAACAAATACAATCCTCATGAAAATTTCAAAACTATATCTACTGGTACCTTTCGGACCATTAATACATGTGGTCAAAAGGGGGCTTTTTATCCCTATTCAAGAGGATAAAATCCATTCCAGGGTTTAGAGTCCAGGCAAAACTGCCACTGTTAATATACAACACTGTCTGGAGTCGGATTTCATCCTGTGCACAGCGAATATCAACATATATACAATCATGAACCACCTGTTGTTATGGTTATTATGTAAATATGGCTTGCAACATGCAATTTCTATGTCTACCTGCTACATTTGTAAAACATGTACAAATAGAATTAGCTATTGAGTAGCTAGCGTTGTGAAGGGGGTGGATTGGAATCCACTGCTGCTTCAATGTATATGTAATGAGTGATTATTATCAAGGTATTAATCAATATTTTTCCTTCTAAATATCACATGAGTTGAATGACATCTCTAGGCTTGTGAGATTTTACTTTGTTATAGAAGTTACCAGTGTGATTACTGAAATGTTCTTTTCATGTATTCTCTAATGTCTGTGAATGCAGTAACAGTGCTCGCTCATTCAGCCCGGCTTCCAGAAATGAAATATGGAAAGATGTTATGTTTGAGAAAGGTCTTCAACATGTGTCAATACATACAGCTGTTTTTCTAGGGTACTCTGACAGCTATGGTCACAGGGGTCAATGAAGTCTATAGTTTGAGGGATCCTTTCTCAGTTAAAACCTTACTTTCCAGCTAGACTAAAGTGTAGCTCTACTTGAGAGAAAGAACGCATTATCTTGATGTTTTGAGACGACTCTCCTGTTTATAGTTAGAGCCTGGCCAAATCCAAACTTGGAAAAGCTGTGTGTCAGAGTGTGTGTGTTCGTTTTTGGGGGAACCACTGGCATTATTGGAGATTGAGTGAGTTGTTGTTCGGGACATGTTGTCGCCCAGCAACCCAAATCTGCGACCTGGAAGGTCACGACGTGCCTAACTTCAGGGTCCGAGTGTCAGCCGCATAATCGATGGAGAAATGCTTCAGTCTATCTGTATATGTGTGGAAAATTACTATATTTATCTATTTCTTAGCCAATCAGAAACTCCTGTGTGAGTCTTGAAGCTGACTTCTGCTGATGCAAACTGCAAACTATCTTCAGAAAAACTTTCTTCAATTTATTATAATTCTGACTCCTGGTCTTCTTTCAAACATTGATCACTATTATTATTGCTCATACAAAAAAAATAAAAATAAAAAATAGGATCCAAAATGGGGTTTTCACAGTAATGCCATAGAAGAACCATTCTGGGTTCCCCAAAGAACTTTCAGTGAACAGTTCTTAAAATATATTTTTCTTCTTTCTTCTTTTTCCTTTATAATCTGATGAATTGAAAGATTCCAAGGATATTAAAGGTTCTTAATAGAACCATCGATGCCAATGAACCTTTATTTTTAAGAGTGTACTAGAGTTAGGAAACCTCTTTATCCTTTTTTTTCACATCAGAAACAACAGAGATGAGCATATGAAAAATACAACAAAAGACGCTGATGAATGTAAATGAATAAATTAAAAATAATGGGCTACTAAAAATAAGATTTAATTGCAAGGAACACTATACAGCATGACATTTTTACTTTCTGACATTGTCACGTAAGCATCATGTTGATGTAATAATTGATGGATACAACAGCTGACAGATCAGTGAACGTTTTTAGCCTCGGCATGATGGGAATTTGGAGGCCAACATTAGCAGGAATGGAGGCCTTTTCGGCGTTATTATGCCCTCAGATATAACATGGGGTTATTTTATGCTTTTCTCTAATAGTAGTGATAATAATAAAGGAATCCAGGAAGGAATCCAGTCAAGAAAAGGTTCTCAGCCCAGAGGGCAGTGTGCCATGAAATGAAGGAGCGAGAGCACATCATTTATGCCGGTAGGGGAACGTATGGTTAACATCAAAAATATTATTTACTTTGAAGTGTAATGACCCAAGTCCACACACGCCGGCCTCTCACGCTGAGGAGAGAAAGGGCTCTTCCTAATTTAAGTGAGGGGTGGGCCAAGGATACATCATGTCTGTTTTATCTACGCTTGACTGGTTTGGTCTTAATGACATGAAGTCATCATAATGAAACACCTCCAGATGAGAGACTGCATGCACTCGGTAACAACAAAGTCATTTTTGCCACTTGTTTTTTGCACATTAACATATAAAGCCTGAAAAATCTGAACATTTTTCAGTAAAATCAGTGGAGAAAAATGCAATAAATGTCCACAAAAGGGAGTAGAAACACATTAACCTTATCAGCCTGACTCACGAATGCTAATAAGATGACATCATGTTTTTCTCCAATAGTCGTAACTAAACACCTATATTAATATCGAATGCCGGCTTCATTCTTCTCACTGTGACCAAAAAACAAAACAAAGATATTAGCCCTTAGCATTTCCGATTAACTTTTTTAGAAATTCAGAAACTGCATTGCTGGAATTAAAAATAAAATTTGAACGCACATATTATTGTACACTTCTAATACAGCGATTTTTGGGGGGAGCATCTTTGTTAAAGGGCTAGTAAAGGGTTAAAGGGTTAGTAGATCGTTTTCATTTTTGGGTGAACTACCCTTTAAACTGATTGTGTAATGAACAGTTTTACAGAAAATATGAATGTTGCAATAATGAAATTCTGTACTACAATAGAATCGCAACAACGCATTTCCTCGCTGGCCATTTTAATAGAATTGTATAGTAGTATTTGTGCATAAATAACACGATTTCTGAAGAAACACGAATAGCTACACTATATACCGTTAAAAATTTTGGGAACAGAACAATTTGTAAAAAAAACAAAACAATTATTCATACTTTTTTATAAATTGATCAAAGGTGTTTGTAAAGATTGTACATTGTTACCAAAAAAAAAAAAAGTCTATTTCAAATAAATGCAGCTCTTCTAAATTTCTGTTCATCAAAGAATCCCGAAAAATGTATCACAGTTTTCATACAAATATGAAGAAACACAACTGTTTTCAACAATGATAATAATAATAATAATAAATGTTTCTTGAGCATCAAATCATCATATTAGAATGATATCTGAAGGATCATGATTTGACACTCAAGACTGGAGTAATTATTTTAAAATACATTAAAATATTATTGTAATGATATTTCATATGACTGTTTTTACTGTATTTTAGATCAAATAAATGCAGCCTATAAGAGACTTTAGTCGGTGTAAATTTGATGGGAAAATCAAGAAAAAGAGTAACTCGTTGTCTCGGCTGTACTACAAATCAAATTTTTTTTTTTTTTTTTTAGGTTCATTTTTAGTTTTACAAACATTTGCCGAGATTTTCCAAGGTTTCTGAAGCTATTTTACGCACTTAATCAACAAATAAAAATCTCATTGTAAAAAATAGTCCATCATTACAACAATGCATACTAGCCTACTGAGGGTTAAATGATAATTCTTGTTCAAAAGTGGGATATGAACAAGTAACAATGTATGAACAATGTCTTTGCTAACACCGTTCTGCTGTATATCAAATGTCTACGTACACAGCACACACAAAACTTGAGATGCTTTGAAGCCCAATTTACTGTACAATTTAGCCACTTGAGAGTTGCTAGCAATGCTAGCTTTTGAACTAAACCACTGCCTTTTATTTCATTGAGCCCCGAGGCAGCAAATCATCGTCACTAGCCTGAAATCCACAGCGAGCACATTTAAGCACATTTAAGCTCTTATGATGGATTCAGGATAGCTGGTTTATTTAGCCACAGGGCCGTTAGCTTCAACATAATGCTATTTAGCTACGAGCAAAGAGGTGTTTCACCTTAAAAGACTGCAGGTTCATTACAGTGTAGGCAATGGTTTGAATTCCACCCGTGGCCCGTCCTGTTACTTATGCATCAAATGTCTGAAGTCGGAGTCTCTCTCTGAAGACTGATGAGGTCAAATGCTGCAGACATCAATATTCAAGTTGACTGCAAATCAAAAAGTGATCCAAAGGGCATTGCTCATTCATCTAAAAGTTCAGATTGAACTTTGTTATTTATTTAATTCTTCTGGTTGTGTGTAACTCCTTAATGTGAATGAGAAATTCAAACTTCTTCAATTAATCATGTATTCAGATCTTCAGGGCTGTCTGGTATCTTCAGGGAGCTCCTGTTACCCAGTAGGGTATGAAGATGTGCTCATGTGCTGTTAACATTGTTCTGCTTAAAACTTTCCCTCATGGAGGGTTCGTTACGTGTGATGCAATGCATATGCCACTGAATGATGCAATTCAGGAATATTAATATACTTAAAAAGTGACCAGTATTAACAAGTAGGCAAAGTTTCATGCGTTGCGGTTATTTGAAAACTAAAACAGCTACACATGGCAAGAGAGCATGAAATAAACCATTTTATGTCTTGCATTTCAAAAAACAACTTCATAAATATTGCTAAATATACATAAAAATATACATGCAAATATCTATGCAAATATACATATCCATTCAAGTATTCAAGTAAAAGACATCTCTCATGCTCAAAAAGGCTTCATTTATTTGTTTATTTGTTAAATATTATTATATTTAATATTCATATATTTGACAATGTCATTTATTCCTGAGATGGCAAAGCTTACGGTGATTTTAAGCAGCCATTACTCCAGTCTTCAATGTCACATGTTCATTTAGATTTTTCAATATTTTTGAAAGACTTGCTGTATGGCACTGTGGATCTGCAGAACCAACATCCGGTCTGAAACTGCTGGCCTAAATAATAACCATTTTTAAAAATGGCCGGTCTGTTATGACTTTATTTATATGCTGTTGGACAGTATACAGATACAAGAAAAATATTGCAATACCCTGCTGTTAAACACATTGCTATTCAATAATTAAAATAAAATAAAAATTCATTTGAACGGTAGGAATGTATATATATATATATTCAACCTAAATTAATATTAGTTTTTGCTTTATCTGGCCTGGATTATGTTTACACAGCAAGTGAAAACCGTAACATATTTACTTTTAGATTTTTTAGACAAATGTCAAATAAAAGCATATTTTGACAGTTCTAAGAGAAAATCTCACATTTGGCAAACCTTGCCAGCCAACTGTGTGTGTGTGTGTGTGTGTGTGTGTGTGTGTGTGTGTGTGTGTGTGTGTGTGTGTGTGTGTGTGTGTGTGTGTGTGTGTGTGTGTGTGTGTGTGTGTGTGTGTGTGTGTGTGTGTGTGTGTGTGTGTGTGTGTGTGTGAGCACGCTTTAAACCTGTCGGTGTATTAACTGAAAATAGCACTGCTGGTGTGAGTCCCCCTGAGCCTTTGTGAATTGTGAATGAGAGTGAAGTGTAGGGTGACCCTGCCCTGACCACACACTGACACCAAGCTGAGTCAATCAGCAGAGTGAAGTTTGTCTGCAGTCAACGCACACCCACAAACACACACTTTTCGCTCCCAGCTCGCCTGACCTGATGCCACATCACACACCACTTCTGACTAAAAGATAATGGGTCACAGAGGAAAACAAACACACCTTGTGTCTTCAATTTTCTCTTTGAGAACTAAAATTGACCAAGTCCAAGTCTCTTGCTTGGTGATTTAACATTTTACGTAATTTGACACTATAATTATATTTTCATTGTAATCAACATGGTTATGAAATAGACGGTGGAGGACGGAGACATGTTGCAAGCCAAACTCAAACCTGCAACACCTATATGAGCACCAAAGCTCAACATAGAACATACTGCACCATGGCTTAAACATTTTTATAATGTAACTTTTTATCATACAAAAAATGTGTAATGTATAAAAAAATTTATATATATAATAAATAAATAAAATTATATGTATATTTATATATATAATAATACAAATCATTATTCATTATTATACAGAAAACATTCACAACATAATAATTTTGTTATATTTAAATATATATATATATTTATTATATGTCATGCAATAATCTGAGTTCGAGAAAGATATCTTGTCAATATCCTCAACTAGCCTATGTATGTGTAACTCCAAAACAGTCACACGCAACAACTCAAGTGTTTATTTATTCAAGCTATGACAAACACGGCAAACCACGAGAGCTGTCTCTGACATGCGTGATAACTCATCAAAGTCAGAGACGGAAAGGAAAGAAAGGGGGAGAGAAAAGGACAGGAAGAATCTCCTCAGAATTCCCTTTCCTGACAAGCAGTCAAGCATTCAGTTGTCAAAGTCAAAAGAAGAGCTTGCTAATAATGTGTGATGTTTCATAATGTGTGTTTTTTCAAAGCGAGGCAGCGCTGCCGATCCTGACAAACGGGGAGGGGGGCTCTAATTCTGTTGTTCTCTTTATCTGGTCTTCATTGCCCTAAGTCTCACATCACTCTGTGACGGCGTCTTTATCTGTCGTTAACGGCACTTTTTCTTCCTCTCTCATCTACCCCTCCACCCTGAAGCACACGCTCTGAGCGCTGCTTCTAATAAGAGGGATTTTTACTTTCTCTCTTTATCATTCTCCAGCTTTCTGTTGCTCTCTCAAACTCTGCCGTGAACGAGAATATACACACATTCACTTTACAAAAGCCTTATACTGTATTTGTAGTCTGCCAAGCTGCGAAAAGGACAAAAACGCAATAAATGTACCACAAAAGTAGTTCAAATGACTAAAATCTTGTGCGCCATCCAACGCTTCACACTCCAGTCCGAAAGGTGGTAGAAATGAACATTTTCTGTATTTTGCACTTTAATTATATTTCCATTTGTATCAACGTTAATGAAATATACAGTACAGAACTGAGATATGTCGCAGGCCAGATTCAAATCTGTAACTGGTTTTTCATAAACTAAAATATTACTCTATAAAAAATGTATAGTTCAGTACAGAGAATGTAGTTTGTGGTTATATCCAACGCTATCTCACGACCAATTCGTACGAATTCGTACGAATGATAAAAAGTTGGCTAATTCGTACTAATTCGTACGACCTCACTCGTACGAATTTGTACGATTTGTCTAAACCCACGTGATGGGTAGGTTTAGGGGCGGGGTCAGGGGTAGGTCATTCGTATGAATTCATACGAATTGGCCAATTCGTAAAATAAGTACGATTTTGCAAAAATCGTACTAATTCGTACGAGTCAGGTCGTATGAATTCGTACGAATAAGCCACTTTGTAGAATTTGTACGTTTTCCCGTGAGATCGGGCTGTTATATCACATATACACATGTTTGTTTTCATTTGAAAACATAATACTTATATTTTATAAATATATTTCAATCATGACAACTCTCAGAATAGTTTTAGCATGTTACTGAATATGGCAATGTTAATGTATTTTGGGTATTATGTATTTGGCTGCTGCTGCTGTTGATTATTACTGCTGCTGCAGAGTAAGTATGAACTTACTGTATATTGCTTATATTGTAAGATATGCTGCTTCTGCATAAATAGACATGCATAAATCCTGTATCTAGGCAGGTGGAGCTGGGGGAGGTGGAGGGGTTCAGATGAACTCTGATAGAGCGCTGCACGACTAGCTTACAGCAAACACTGAACCAGACTATTTAAATGTTGAGCAAGCAATCTCATAGGCCACAGGATCAGCAGAGGCCAATCAGCTTGTGCCATGTGGTAATGATGTGATTGCTGCATATTGCATGTAAAGGAGCGATCAGCCTGCGCCCTCTAGAGTTTCATGACTGAACTAGATATAAAAGTAATATTTATGTGATAATTTCTAATATAGCTTTCATACATCTTAAACGTGTACAGTTGTATGATGTGATGAGATTTCTGCCACCTACTGGACTGGAGAGTGAAGTGCTGGATGGCGCACTGGAGAGCAACAGTGACCGCCACATTATCAAAACTGACCTAAGCACTTAGAAAATGATCAGTGAGCCACATCTTGGATGCTTAATTAAAGGGATAGTTCACCCCCCCCAAAAAATGTATTCAGTAATAATTTACTCACCCTCATGTCGTTTCAAACCTGTTTAAATCTCATGAAGCTCTCACACAGAGCTTCACATTAGGCCTGCTGGCACTTTCTGTATTCACAGAGGAAAAAGAGAATGGAGGAGGACATGATAGTTTCTCTGCTTCCCAGCAGAAAGCCCCTCATGGTCGTATCTTCAGCGCAGCGGGTGGCTCCTCATCTCACTGTAGAGCCCATATCTATACTGGTGCTTTCCATTGGCATGTGTGGCCAGTAAGCTTGTTTTAGTGGAGCCGTGGGTTTCTGCTGGGTGGAAGCCAGGAGTTACAGAAGAGATATGAACGGAAATGGGGGCATAATCTAAGTTTTCTCTTTATTCTTTCCTCTTTTTTTCCCTCATTTTGTTTTTTAAACACATTTAGTATGCAACTGCTTAAATTGATATATCGTTGAAAAACCATGAAAACGTCAAATTGTCGACTTTTTGACAGGTTTTTGACACTTTTCACGTAATCTGATGAGGCCTTTCCACAGTAATCAACATTGCAAATCTAGTCAAGTTTTTCATATATATATATATATATAGATATATATTTTTTTTTTATACAATATGCATATATATTGGCAGTAACAACCGAATTAACGCTGCTGCAAGGGTGTTTCTACAACGGCTGTAACCACGCTCACCTCGGCAAATTTGACATCTTTCTCTCTTCTGACCAACGTAATCAACCTCTCTATATTTTTTCCCTCTTTTGGAGAGGAGCAATTTTCTCTTTTGCTATTGGAGCAAACGGGAATACAAAAATTATATTTGCTGTCATCTCCAATTCACCATTTCCATTTCCGAGAACCCCAGAAATGTAAAAAGAGTCCATCGGTATGTTAGCTCTTCCATCGTGGTGTCCAGCTTTGTCTTAAGGACATGACTAAACTCAGCAGAGATGACTTTACCTTCATAAACAGTTGCACTGCATCTGCCCTTGATGCTAATTTGGTTGTCGGTGGCGAGAGTGTTTTGGCTGCATGGCAGGGGGTTCCTCGCAGGGGTTCTAAATTACCCAAAGAATTTGAAAGGTAGTGGATAACAATTTCCACAAAAATATTAGCTAAACTTTGATAATTATAAGAAATGTTTCTTGAGCAGCAAATCAGCATTTTAGAATGATTTCTGGAGGATCATTGACACTGAAGACTGGAGTTATGATGCTGAAAATTCAGCTTTGATCACATGCAGGAATACATTACATTACAATATTAATTATATATTTTTTTTAGTTGGAATAATATTTCACAATATTACTGTTTTTCTGTATTTTTGATCAAATAAATGCAGCCTTGGATAAGAGACTTCTTTCAAAAACATTTGAAAATCTTAATTATCCCAAGCTTTTGTGTCTTTATGTTCTTCAGATATTTATGTTCTTCAAAATCAGATGCAAAGACTCATTCACCGGCTGCCTTTTCTTTAACATCAAACCAGGAGCCCCTAGCTCAGTGCTGAATTATAAATTAGGCTGTCAGGCGACCCACTGTTTATGAGCTTGGGGGGTCATTTAAATTTAATTTGAAATGGGATTTCTCTTTAGGGTCTGTCTGCTCAGCAAAACAGCACCAAAATAAAGAGGGGGAAAAAAACACACTGCAACCCCTCAACCTACAGGTCTGGATGCTCCAGAACAAGGGAGGGGGAATGCATTGTGTTATACAGGCAAAAATAATGAGCTGTGTCACGGTGACTCGACTGGAGCAGAACGAGTTCAGTATTCCGTATAGGAAGAAGTGAAATAGAAATGCTGGTAAGTGACCAAGAGAAAACTTCTTTGTAGCAGCACTTTGGAAGAAATCCAACGCTTCTGATTTGGTCCATTAGGGCTCATTATTATGGAAGGAGAAAAAGGAAATACGCAAAACAATCTGATCAGTTTTGAATCGGACCCAAAATGAACTGGTTTACACAAAGCAAGTAAAAAGCGGAGAGTTTTGAGTTGCCACACAGTTTGTGTTTGTGTCATTTGGAGCAGATAATTGTTGGAATACTTGACATACATAGCGCAAAAAACACAGACATTACAACTCTCCCCGGTTTCCCTTATGAATAAAACCATTCTTGCCTTCTGTGCAGATTAATACATCACTCGTAATGTTGAGGATGATAGATCTTGCACGTAAAACCTCATTATTGAAATGTCTGGTTCTTACAGATTGGAATCAAGTTGGACATGGAATGTCTTCAAAAGGCTGAACATTGTATGCAAATTATCCAGACATATGGCTTGTTCACATCAAGTCTTGTTCACATCAAGTCTGATGTTAAAATCTTGTAGTGCAGGGTTTTTTTTGCACAAATTAGGACCTATAGAGTGAAACAAAGATGAAAAAGAAATGTATTTTAGTGACTTTTAAAAGAAAATAACATAGCACACACTGTATATGCATTTAAAGTTGCAGTATTTTCAACTCAAAAACAATAAACACTAACACAAAATTAATTTATAAAACATGGTCAAATAAGCATAATAAATTGCAGTATTTTCCTACGTTTGCTTAATTGAACATTTTTGGAATGCCTATGTCAGAATGTCAGGGACCACAGGATTGTATAAAAGAACCACTGAATCGTTTTGAACCAGTTCATTTAAAAAGATCCAGTTCAATTAAATGATTCAAGCTTTAGATATACACATAGTTATGAGTTTAGATGATCAGCCAAAGAAAATCTCTTGAGCAAAGGTTAAAATAGAACAACATTTCAGTATCATAACAGCTCAAAACCACTTTTTCAGACCAAATCCCTCCTACATATTCTGCATGTATGTCCTCCTACATGTCAAACAGTGACAAGTGACAAGAGCAAATAAGGTATCACGAACTCTGGGGATGTTATAACTGTCTGACTGTAATCTGCAGAAATGAATTATGACAAAATGCATTAAGATGACAAATGAGAATCAGAATAAGCCACAAATTAACTGTCTTCTCATGCTTTTGGCACAATTAATACACTTAAAGTTCAAACATATAAGAAACTTTTTAACTGGTTTCCGAAAATCTGGAGAACAAAAATTTCCCTTTTTGAAGGTCTCAAAAGGCTGCAGCTCAGAAGCCCTGCCAGCCAATCCGCCTGGAGATTTCTTGCATGTCAAATGATTGTGATGCATTTCAATAAGCACAGTGGGAAGCTTCCTTTTCATCATCCTGCCGGTGTGCACTGATTCCCACCTCTGAATGCTGCATTTCTGCTGTGTTGTTCTGTGTTCATAGTAATCATTTATCTATGCAAAGCATTTGTGCTATGCATTTGAATATAATAAGAGTTTATTGTATTAGTCAGCATGTCCAGAGGGCTAAGAGTTTGCATCATTAATGAGATTTTGCTGCTAAACTTTGATAAATTAAAAACAAGTCGGCTATACAAAATAATCAAATAATAAATAACTTATAGTTTCAATCGAAATTATTTAACCCCCATTGCTAATCAGAATCCTTGGAGGATTCTTTCGGAGGAGTTTTAGCCCATTCCTCATGAACAATGGTTTTCCAGTTCAGTAATATTCTTGGGTTTGCGTGCTGCAACTGCCTTCTTCAAATCCCACCCGGGATTTTCTATGGGGTTCAAGTCAGGTGACTGTGATGGCCACTGTAGAATCTTCAAGGACTTCTTCTGCAACCAAGCCTTGGTGAAATTTGAGGTATGCTTGGGATCATTGATGTCCTGTTTACGCCCAAGCTTCTGCTTCCTCATTGGCGGCATGACGTTTTCTCCTAGGATTTCCTGATACTTCAACTAATCCATCTTGCCTTCCATACGCTGCAGGTTTACAGTGCCAGAGGATGTAAAGCAGCCCCAGAGCATCACCGAGCCCCACCATGCTTAACTGTAGACAGAGTGTTCTTTTCAGCATATGCTTCATTCTTCTTCCTCCGGACATACCGCTGATCCATAGGGCCAAAAAGTTTTGTTTCATC
This sequence comes from Leuciscus leuciscus, assembly GCF_965113295.1. Taxonomy (NCBI): domain Eukaryota; kingdom Metazoa; phylum Chordata; class Actinopteri; order Cypriniformes; family Leuciscidae; genus Leuciscus; species Leuciscus leuciscus. The sequence continues at coordinate 22,230,965 of NC_138724.1, read as the reverse complement.
ACTCCACAGACCAGAACAGAAAGTACTATCACTTTTGATAAATTTTGTATATCCTTGCTGAATAAAAGTATTACTTAATTTCTTATATAGGCTATACGTTAGAGTTCATATGGATTATAATCTGTGAGGAAAGAAAGATTCACATGGTAAGCGGTCTGTCAGGACTGTAAGCGACAGTTCTGTCCTTCAGGCTGTAGATCTCTGAACCACAGTTTGAAATTACCAGCAGAGAGATGCCTGCAGGACTCAACCCCTGGCCTATGGTCACCTCCGTGGCCTGTGCAGATGTCATTTTCAAAGAGAAGCCTTTGTCCATGGGCGCGCTGACATATGTGCCAGAGTTAAATATGTCGAACAAAACACAAGACATCTGTCAACAGTCGGAGTATCAAGGGGACGTCCTGTTCAGAAATGTGTTGGGTTGTTGAGTGAACCTTAAAACTTCACATTCAAGTAAAAATTAAATCTGAAGTGGTTGACAAATATGGAGTATATGAAGAAGGACAAAAAACATGAGTATTATACATTTTTTAAATAGAACAAAAAATACAACACTTAGGTCCATTTAAAGAAACACTGGTTATTTTCTCCTGTTAAGGCATAAATTAGTCCTTGCATTGAGAGGTCATTTTGACAGGACTAATTATCTATTGTACCAGCAGAGGGCAACAACATTACCATCATCTGGAGAAACATATGGGAACTACTTACTCACACGTTCAAATGAACCCTGGGTGAAAACCAAGGTGGTAATATGCGCTTCCAGAAATAATATTAAAATGCCTGTGCTTTGATTCTCTTTGCAGAGTCTACTGAATTATAAGTATGTAAAGATGTGTTTTATGACTATATTAGAAACAAAAGGAGTGAACTGTGCTTTTGCATTCACAGACGGTAATACAACACTAGCCTCTAATATTCTGCCAAGTCTGTCTTTTATAACGAAATGCACCAATGTGATTAAGCTTGAAAAATACAGCAGGGGAGTCGTTATTTAATGGCCACTTTAATTAAGCATTATAAAAAATTACTGTTACTTTACCAACTGGAATTCATAAATCAGAGAAAGTGCAAATATCTCTGTGTGAAAGCAACACCTGACTGTGAGAGGGTTTTTTAAACCCTGAGACTAATTACCTGGGGTCAGAGGTTGGGTTATTAATACTATTTACGGATTAAGCAATTGACTTTTAAGCAGAATTTGGTCTCCGTTTTTATGAAACGTTTATTTCCCACAGATTAACAGCCGTGCGAATGAGTCTGGGTCAGTCAGGCAGTTGCTAAAAGGTAGATCTCAATTTGAAGTTGCCTCTTGGAAATGTCAACACCGTGAAGGACAGCCTTATTTCGGGACAATCGAATTTCTCTGTCTGTACCGCTCTTCAATGGAGAGAGTAATAAGGGAAGAAAAATACCTCCTCTCACTATAAAAACACCCGCATTAATATCAAAGACCCGCTATAGAGAGATGTGAAATCGCTGCGGCTTTGCAGAGGAACGGTGACAAAAACTCAGTGGGGTGGATATTTAATTCCATCTCACACTTTAGAAGTGAGAACCATCTTTCTGCTAATACACAGAGCGTGGGAATTATTTTAAAGATTCGTTCAAATTCTCATTTTCCCGACTTCTCCCCATCAAACCGATTGTTGGCTTTATTTGTTTGTCAGCTAACACATGCTCTCGACGTTCCAGCAGAATATAGATTGGTTTGCTGGCGTCAGACCGCAGGTACGGGCATGTGGATGTGTGGTGCTTGACTGATAGCATCTATAACCACTGGCAACACACAGACTCAATTCACACTCAGAGATGGCATGACAGCGGGCTGCAGGCAAGTTATTTCTTGAGGATGAGCAGAGCGAGCCTGTGGCACAGTAGCCAGTCGTGTCCTCAGAGACTGATGCTCCAGCCCCAGGTCTAGGTCTACTTGAGATATCATGCACTTTGATCTCATACCCAAGTTCCCTCTCAATCCTCCTCATGGACTTTTCTGAGCAAAATTATGTTTATTTGAGAATCATGTTTATTTTTGCTTGATAAAATAAGCTAAATATTTCGTGACCTGTGTTAGCTCACCTGTTGCACCTTGTAATAGCTTCCTAGCAATTATATTGTTAATTTCATAAGTTAGTGAAGTATTTTTATTTTATCTACTTGCTCTGTTAGCAGCCAGCTATCTGTTGTAAATTTTAAGTTATCTATTTTTCAGGCTGTTCTGTCATTACTGTGCTAGCACTTCAGTTGTTGATTCTATATTTCAATCATTGCTCTGTTAACAGCTTGCTAGCACATCTATTTTTTCATATATTGGCTAAGTATTACTCAATCTTTTCACTTGCTAACAGTTACTGTTCATTTATTTTTAATAGCTATTTTTAAATCCGATTTTCTGTTAGCTAGTAGCTTACTTCTAGTTTGCTAAGTATTTAGGATCTCTTTTGCAGTCAGTAACTTGTTAGCACTTCTGTTGTTAATTTGGTTTGTTGTCTATTTTCCAGTCTGCTCTACTGTTAGCAGCATGCTAGCACATCTATTCTTGATGTCATAGCCTTCTAGCTAAGTATTAGTCAATCTTTACACTCTGTTAGCAGCTTGTTAACACTTAGCCTATTGTTCATTTCAGTAGTAATTTGTTAGCTAAGCAGTAGCATCTAGGCCTATTCTTGATTTTAGCAAAGTATTACTCAGTTTTTCAGTCTGTTAGCAGCTTGCTAGCACTTTTTGTTAATTTCATACATTAGCTATGTATTTTTCAGTCAGATTTTCTTGCAAGCACTGCTCTTGTTAATTTTGTTGCCTATCTATATTTCAATCTGCTTTGCTCTGTTATCATCTACTCCATTTAGCTAAGTAGCCTATTACTTGATATTTTTCACTGTTAGCAGTTTGCTATCATTTGTTAATTGCATTACATAGCTATATGTTGTTGTTGTTTTTCAAACCAATCTTCTCTGTTAGCAGTTTGCTAGCAATTATTCAGTTAATTTCATGTTAGCTAAGTATTTGGTTACACTTTATTTTGATAGTCCCCTTTAAACATTCTTTTGACTATAAGTAACATTACACCTACATGTCAACTAACTCGTGTTAGAGTATTAGTTGAGTATTATATACTGTACCGAGGGTAGGGTTAGTAGTGGTTAGGGTCTATTGAGGCACCATCAAGTGTTAGCAAAAATTAAGCAGATAGTCTACTAATACTCTAATGAGAGTTGGTTGACATGTAGCTGCAACGTTAGTCAACAATTTGATACTGTCTACATTTACATTTGGACCATTGAGATCTCATTGTGGACAGGGCTACCTGGCATGACACAACATAAATAGATGCTAACCTGCCAACGAAATGCCCTGTTGCTGGCTGCAGTCGCATCTGAATAGGAGAAACATTTTGGTGTTGGTAAATCTTTGTTTATCCATTTGTTTTCGCTGACTGCATCATGTGCTTTAATTACCAGGAAAGCCAGGAAAACAAGTTGTCAAATATATCAGTGCAAAAATTATTTAATTCACTGTTTTGGATATCAACTGAACCTTAATATATAGGCCTACAAATGTATAGTAGTATTTATAGTACAAACTAGGTGATTAGAAAATGTATTCAAGAAATGTGACTTTCCAAAACATAAAGCCTTAAAACCTTCACATAGCAACAAGTAATCTGCAGCACCGAATGCCAAACGACAGATTGCTTTGACTTGGCAGGAGACGGTTGATAGCGTAAGATTCAGATCTTCCATTTATAGAAAGAAAACCTGCATGTGATAATAAAGTCTTGAGGAAGCGATAAAAAACACCTGTGTGCAGGGTCTATTTTAGGACTGGAGCAGTCAAGGTCATCCATGCGGAGACAAATTGTGGAGGTACAGCTAACAAAGGGAATATGTTAGTGCTTTCCGCAGAGCTCGGCACACAGGTGGATCTAAGAAAGAGACCTGCTGGGAAGAGAGCTAAAAGGCAGGAAAAGAAGTCTATCAGTAACTGAGGAGGAGCCATTATACAATCCGGGCATACAAAGTCTGCAAAACAAAAAAAAGATGAGGCAATACACTGTGAAGGGTTTAGGCTGTTTTGGCAGTCCTGTGATAGCAAACAGTTGTTAAAGATGAGAAAAAACATTGTACTAAGAACATAGTGAAACAGAGAAGTAAAATACAAATTCTTTTGTTCAATTATTTTTTTACTCTGAGGTCGATTAATGCAGAGCTACAGACTAATATCTGAGCCAATGGCTTCTAAAATGTTTAGTTGCCAAATTACAAAATCACTCTATCTAAAGCTCACTCTATATTTATAATACACAGAGAGAGAGAGAGAGAGAGAGAGAGAGAGAGAGAGAGAGAGAAAATTTAACACACTTTTATTTTAACAAACATTATAAACAAACATATTTGTTCACCACAATATGATGATGATGATAACAATCATTCATCATTACAAAAAATAAATAAACACTAAAATTTCAACTCCAATTCAACTTCATAAACTGTACATAAGACATGGTTTATCCCCCAAATTTCCATAAAAAGTGGTAAACGCCAAACCAATTTGCAATACGCATATTCCACTCTGAGACGAGAACCCACAAGGCCCAAAAACATAAAAATTGGATTTACTGCACCTTGTCCTTATATCTTATTTTTCCTAGTTTTCCAGATGGCTAATTTTGAATTACCGAATAAGAAATTAAATAAAACCAAAACATTACTTTGCTCAACGGTGTACTTTGGACAAAGATAAACAACTGAAAAGAAAAAGTTTCACGCAAAGATGTAACCCACTCTGTTAACAAGGAAAAAAGATCCATCAACCTTGTACATTGCATAAACAAATGAAAAACAGATTCAATCTCTGCACAAAAAGGACAACCCACACTAACACTATAGGATCAAGATGCACCACATGTCTGTTTGTAGCTATAGATCCATGTACAATCCTCAACTCGAGGTCACCAGTCCGCTGGTCGATCGGACGTTTGTACAGGATACGCCAACTACCTTTAGGGGAAGAGTCAGTACCAAAAACGTCTGTCCATTTCGTTGACAGAACCCCAGTCAAAGAATGTAAATTAGACATCTTTACACGGTGACACAAAGGGCTTTCTTTCCCACTGACTCAAATCCGTCCATTTGTGGAGCTCTGAATGACAGTAGTCATTTCTTCTCTTCCTGCCAGTCCCCCACAGCAGCTCTTACAGTCAGAGAGGGAAAACAATACTCACATCCACTTCTCCATTCATCTATCATAGCTGGATTGTCCAGGAAAGAACGATAGTTAAAATCCAGTTCTCCAATCACCTCTGTGGTGAGTTTTTGTAATATTCGCGTTGACTTAACCAACCCAAGGATTCTTTCTTGCCCAAGGATTCCGAACTGGTGTGTAGTATATGAACCAGCTTTGTGCACCCAGCAGACAGTAAACGCGAACGCAGAAAGGCTGAGGATAAAAGTCTCGAAGGCTGGAAAGTGTTTAGAAACTTTTAGATGGTTCCTCCAACAGCCACATCCCAGCAGGTACTTTAGGTGATCTTGAAAAAAAAAAAAAAAAACTTTCCAGGCTTCCAGAACAGATCTGTAGAAAAGAGTAAGATCTGTAAGCTGAGTCTCTTCTAGCTTCATCAGAAACAAATGCTTATCAAGTCCCATTCCACCAGCTCTTCTCAAAAGTGCCACTGCGGTGTCAAACCAAGCACTATCATTGTTGTATAATAGTTTCTGGGCAACTTGTAAACGAAATGTCATTAGCCTGGACCTGATATCCACCAAACTGTGGCCTCCTTCTTGTATCGGAAGAAACAGTACAGAGGAACGCACCCAATGTTGTCCGGACCAGAAAAAGGTCACCAACTTTCTTTGTACTTCTTGCACTAGTCCAGCAGTTGGTCGTAGCACATTAAATCTGTGCCACAATGTGGAAGCAACCAAGTTATTGACAATCAAGACTCTCCCCCTTACACCCTCCCAATTCAACTTCTGAAAATCACTTGAACCAAAATGAACTCCCAAGATTTGTAACCCTTCTTTGCCCCAATTAAGCTTTCCTGGCAGTGATGGTAAACAATGTAGAGTATCTTGACCTGCCCAAAAACTTTTGTCCCAATTTACTTTTGCTGATGAAGCCTTCTCATATGAATGAAGGACTTCAGACAGAGCATTAATATCCTGCCCACTGCTAACCAACTCAGTCACATCATCAGCATAAGCAGTAAGAGAAACATTTGCATTCTTAATCACATTTGGTTTTGAAAACCCACATAAAGTCTTTCTTAAATTAAAAAGTAGAGGTTCAATGGCAATACTATACAGCAAACTAGACAACGGACAACCTTGCCGTATTCCTCTTTGGACAGATATGGGTTTACTCAAACCGCCCCAACTTTTACCACACATGAAGCACCAGCATAAAGGAGTTGTATACAATATAAAAAACCTTCCCCGAAACCAAAAACTTTAAGTTGAATAAATAACTGTGATCTACCCGATCAAAAGCTTTTTCCTGATCTAAAAATGTGAAAATCCACTGCATGATGATGCATTTCTGCAATGTTAGTGGTAACCCTTCCATCAGGCAGACGGAGGCAGGCCATTTGTTTGTGGTGCGCTACTGAACGTTCCAAGTTCAAGAAATATGCACTTGGGGCATCCATCTCATTTACTGAAATAAAACGAGACCTCACCAAGGCTCCTTTCACTCTTTCATTTAGAAAGGACTCCAACTCACTCTTTTTTTGTTGTGAGACAAAACCAGGGTCATGTCTATCCAACAAATCTTTCTCTATTGAATCTATAGATCATTCAATAGTTTGAATAGTTTTATTATATTTGTGGAATTGACTGTGTATTGCTGACAAAACATCTGTATTTGTGTTTTTCCAATTTCCCACCATTGCCCAGAAAACTACAAAATGTTTACAGAAATTAACATATTGTAATAAATTAGCATTAAAGTGCCAATATGAAGATTTCCTTAAAGACTGTGACAAAACTAATGACATAAAAACCATATGATGATCTGAAAACCCCACTGGTAAAATTGAGCACTCAATGACCCGATTACTAAAACATTTAGATATATAAATTCTGTCCAACCGGGCAGCACTCGCACTATTATCAGATACTTTTACCCAAGTATATTGTCTGGCAGTATTATGTTTGATCAGAGGTGGACAGTAACAAAGTACATTTACTTGAGTACTGTACTTAAGTACACTTTTTGAGTATCTGTACTTTACTTGAGTATTATTTTTTCTGGAAACTTTTTACTTTAACTTCACTACATTTGAAAGACAAATATCGTACTTTTTACTCCACTACAATTCTGTCAAGGTCCTTGAGTAGAAAGTAACATCAGTCAGTGGATGATTTTGGTTGCAGGGGTTGCATTTGGTTGGAAATGAAAGTCGGGTTGACGTCAGAACCCTGCATCTGATTGACATCAGAACCCGACGTCAGATTGACGTTGGATATTGATTGAAAATAAAAGTAGGGTTGACGTCAGAACCCGACTGATGTTGGTTTCTGACGTCAACCCGATTTTCATTTTCAACCATAATACAACGTCTGTCCAACGTTGGAGATCAACGTCAATCTGACATTGGATTCTGACATAAACCTGATTTTCATTTTCAACGTTGGGTTTGGTTTTCTAAATGCGAATTTTGTCACTTTTTTGCACACTAGCTTATAGATAACAGTAAGGCGAACATATTCATACTAAAAGCCAAAAAACTTTAAATAGGGCAATATTTGAGGGAACAGCCATTTGGGTGTCCGAAACCATTGTGGACGTTATTGAGTGCACTTATTCAATCTCACATTCAATCCCACTACTGGAACTGTGTTCTAGAAATAAATGTGATATTGATATGAGGGTATGCAGGCATAGATTCAGAGGCATACGGTACTTTAAGTATTACATACAACAATGCAACAATAATAAAACAATGCATTGACATTTACTTTTTACTTTTGATACTTAAGTATTTTTAAAAACGAGTACTTCTGTACTTTTACTTAAGTAAAAATAGGTCTTTACAACTTTTACTTGTAACGGAGCACTGTAAACCCGAATAAGTTAGCAGAACTCAAAAAATTTAAGGCAATCGATTGCCTCAAATTTTTTAAGTTTTGAAATTCAAAGTTTAAGTAAGCAGAACTTAAGATTTTAAGTTTGTAGGCTACTTAAACATTTCAAGTTAAGAACAATTAAAATCAGAGTACACTATTTCCTACATTTAACTTAAAACCTTCATGTAATCTCATTGTGAACACTTTCATTAGTATTAATTTATAGTTTTAACAAGCCAGTTTGCTAACATGTTATCATGCTAACAATAGTATGTTATACAGCACTTTCTATATGAGTACAACAATATATAGATTTTATTTGCTCTCAAATCAAGCCGCATGCACCACTTGTCACCATGATGGTAACTATCCTAAAACCAACAATAACAGAAATTCTTCTAAATTAGCATAACAAAACATTAATCACTACTAAATCTCCCACTTAACATTAATCTTGCACAAAAAAAAACATTATATTACACTTAATTTTAGCATTTACTCTCCCATTCAAGTGACATCGGCAAAGCTGGGAAATAGACATCCCAGCCGTTTCAGTTAAACTTAAGTTTGTTTAAATTAAAATAAATCATTTCATAAAACTCAAAACAATGAAACAGTTCAGTTTACTTAAAATATATCAGTTCTGTGAACTTAAAAGAAAGTGCTAAATACTCATAAAAGTTCATTTGACTGAACAAATTAGTTTAATTTAAGTTTGTCCTACTCAAACCAATTAATTATTTTGAGCGTTAGGGTTTACAGTGAGTAATATTTGACCAGTAGTATCTGTACTTTCACTCAAGTAAGGAAGTTGTGTACTTCGTCCACCTCTGTGTTTGATCATCCACATAAAAGTTCTGTTTATTTGACAAATTTAGACAGGTAAATGGAGTATTTACCGCAGAGGTTCGATCAATGGTAAAATTTTCTGTGCAATTCCAGTCTGATCACATTGTCATTATTGTGACACTGTTTCAATATTCCACTTTTTCAAGATTTTTTTTTAAATCTTAAAAAACGTGCTTCTCTCATGTCCCACATTCGGTACATACACATTTATGAAACAAAAAAAGAAAACCTTCAATTTCAGCCTTCACTAAAACAAGACGACCTTGTATAACTTCTTCGGAGCTTAAAATATTAACTCAAGTTTCCGGAGAAAAAAGAATTGCCACACCTGCACTAAAATTTGGCCCATGACTAAGTATCTGTTGCCCCTTCCAGCACATTTTCCAATCGGCTTCATTATCTACATCACTGTGAGTTTCCTGAAGCAATACAACATTTAGTCTTTTTAGCTGTATGCTTTCCAAAAATGAAAACCGTGAAAGAAAAAAGAATAGAAAAGAAAGGAAAGGGAGAAAAAGAGAGAGAGAGAGATTTACCTTACTATCAATTCAACATTAGAGTTGGAACTCATATGCCAAACAATGAACTATAAAATATATTTTGGGAAATATCTGAACATTTGTTTGTTTTTTGGAATATCATTTCCAATTTTGGGTGCATTTCCAATCATTTTAGTTGTGATTTTGCCTACATAATTGAAAATTTAAGAAAATACCATGCCTTTCACAGGTGCAAGAAGCAGCCTGTCAAAGACAGATTTCACAAGACTCAATCACCAGATCTCATTACCTCATCCTCCACTCTCTCGTCTCCAGTGGCCCATGTGACCTTGCCCGCCTCCGCCCTCTTCTTCCCACTGCTGCCCTTTTGCCGTTGGAGGCCTGTGTGGCCCCATCACTCTTAGTGCTGGTCTCTCTGCCAAACGCCAGGGCTAAAAATATCTGTGCCAACAAGGCAGAGTGGGTTCAGCCCTCGAACAGGAATAGCAGAGGAGCAGTCAACTGCTGTCTGACAGAGTCGGTGGAATTGTCAGCTTGTGAGAAGCACGATGCCCTCTGTTTCTCTTTCATTTTCCCCTCTCTGTTTTCCTACCATAGGTTGGACAACATCTCCGTCCCCTCTGATTCATGACAATGTTTCAAACCAGACTGCTGCAGAGAGGAGGAGTTGTTTAGACAGAGGAACATGCAAATAAATACACCATGCTGTGTCAAAATAGGAACTCATATCAAGCACTTAATACCACCCACAAACGTTACATTAATCACACCATGGACCTCAATTAGGGTTGGTTTGACTGATTAGTTAATTCGGTTGTACTGTTATGTACCTCGGTGAAGCGTTCAGCCCACAACACATTGAAAACAAGGCTTTCCGACAAAAAACTAGACATCAGTTAGAAAATCAGACATTTGAACACGCTGTTTGTTATACAAATTAGGTAACACAGAAAAATGAAAAAATCTATAATAACCCCAATTCACATAAAAAGGTGGTGTGTTTTTCACTGAAATGTCTTAATTTGATCAGCACTTTTTCACCATTTAGCACCATGGTTAAACTGTATGTTTGCATTTTCTTTTCTTTTTTTTAAACTGCATACTGCTTTTAAAGGGTTTAACTGTATATAAATTCACCCCTAAGACTGTACTTATAAAATGGACAGCCTTATTTTCATTCAAAATAATTTACATATAGACCTTAGTCAGAGTAGAAGCCACATGGGTCAATATATGAGCATGCAATGATTATTTTAGACTATGAATGGTGAACATTAAATTTGACTCCTGGAGTTAAGAAATACATGTTTCTCTTTTTCTTCTCATATTTGTGAAATCATTGCAAGTCTGAGTCACTCTCTCTCTCTATTCTACTGTAGTCATGATGAAATATTCAAATGCTGCTCAAGCTGTTAGAAAGCTAACTATTGCCATCTAGTGGTAAGATACAGAAAGACAGTAGCAGCCAGATTCAAGCTCATGAATAATTCATCTGATTGCATAAATGCTAAAATATTGCACAAAATCACAGTGCAGTAGGTGAACTAGGTGAATATTTATTGTGTAAATGTTTCTGTTCCACTTTGATTGAATGCTGACATTAGCATTTTTTGAAGCTTAAAGTAAAACAACTGTTTCACTAATACTTTTCATTTCGTAAAATTTGGCACTAAAATCCACAACCACATGGGGGCGCTGTCATTGGCTGAAAGCTTTTGATTGTTTGTTGCTGTGCATCAAATAGACCTCGAGATACATATTCAATTGGTTGCTTATGTAACATCCATGAATGAGAATTTAATTCCTTTTGTTTGGGCTTCTGGTGTGTTACCACATCCTAGACTGACTCTTGAGCAGCAGATCTCCAAACAAAAGCTCTATGACCGACTACATTTAATAGAGTTTTATTCAATGGTCAAACAGCAGGAACTGTGGGGATTATAGTTAATGCACATTGAGAGCGATTGTGTTAGCACTGTCAGGAATATTTATTTATGTGTAATTGTAGCTCCCTTCTTGCGCATTTCCAATAGACCTCATGTCAGCTTAGGAATTATTCCAATTAAAGCATTTGATGCTGAATAAACTGTCTTAAGCATGTGTTTAATATTGCTTGCAAACAATAAACATTGGCTCACACTTCATTTTACACACCACACATAGAATAATGAAAAGCTAAGTCTTGTTAGTTGCTTTATAACAATGAACACTGTTTTTTTATTATTATTACAAAGTTAACCTGAGTTTCTAATTACTTGTAATTGTATTATTAGTATTCAATAGATCTGCTACCATGTCTAAACAAGATGTGCGAGTGCATTAAATATAACATTATAAAGCAAACACTATGGGAAGGTAGTTTTTTTAGACATAAATATAAGTCAGAAATACATTCAAAACCTGTCAAACTGCAAACAAAAGCATATGTTTTAGCTAAAAATACCTGACACAGCATGATGTTATTCCACGTTTGAGGATAAACTCACAGATCTCGTCCTCTGGAGAAGACTTCCCTAAAAGTAGACAGAGAAATCAATAACTTGAATCATTAGTCTGACTCATGTGGGCAAATTATATAAACATTAATTGGATATGACAGAGAGAGATTGCTTTTTTTAGCCATTTCCCATAAGCATTTGTCTTCTTGTAGTCTATTTGGTCAAGACAAGCATCCATTATTGTGTTTTTACTGTAAATACAGCTGCACTTAAGAAAAAAATTGTGTAAATGAAATTATTAATATTATAATATAATATAAAAGTTGAAGCGCTTATATTAACATTTGGGTCCAAGAGACTACAATGATGTTCATGTAAAATAATAATAGTAATTTAAAATGAAATCTCTAATTTATCATTAAATTCTCATAATTATATCCTCTGACCTAATCAAAGCCAAACAGGCAGGTTTTATCAAAGCTTTATATCGAAAATAATCATGCACTTTTTAGTAACATTCTTTTTGGAGTCAATCTGATAGGCTACCAGAAATCACATTGTATAAAAAATAAAATAATAAAAAAAACATTGAAATAAATGTAAGAATCTAAGAGCTCCAAACGGGGTCTTGTATTGTACATTATTAAAGAACAGCTACTGTGATTAGCACTGCCCTCCTCTGGTTTAATGGAGAAAGGCTTGCAATGGAGTAGCCTACGTGTGCTGTCGTCTTTGACTGACGGCAAAAAAGTGACAAAAGACTTCATGAATCCATGGGGAACCAGCTCAGATACTCTGAAAAAGAAAAGGCAGGTGTTATTTTTCTTCCCTAGTTCCTTTTAAACAGGATCAGCATGTCATTAATATGAAATATGCACGTGTTAACATATGCGCACTCACCACATGGTGGCAGCACTGCACTAGTCATACCAACTAAATGACTTCCACCCTACTTTTCGGCACAGAGGCTCACCGGGGTAAAACCCACCTGACTCGATGCCTATTTATACAGACAACGCTTCACTTTCATCCATAATGTGATTATGCCGTCCCGGGGAGCAAAACGATACCACCGACCGCAAACTGTCAATATGAGTCTCCATGTGCCTACTGTACCGCCGGGCACGCGTTGTGTTCTGCCCGTACCCCGCGGCTAGGGACAGGTCACATAAAGATTAGTCGGGTCTCCTCTCATCAGTAGGGGTCCCGACTCCCATCAGGAGAAATAAGCTTCTTCCAGGGAGGTGACTATTATAAACAGGTGCCTCCTTTTATTTTGTGTGTTGACACGAGGTGGTCTAATTTCGCCTCTGGATCTTTCGGCACCATATTGTTTCGTCTGTTCTCTTTTGGCGCGAACCTTCCTCTCACGATTTTTCTTCTTCTTTTTTTTTCACGCGCGATTTTTTTATATTTTATTTTTTTTATATTAATAGGTCTTACTCATTTTGCCTCCGCTTCTGTTTCTGTCAGATTTGTCTGCTGTGATAATTGGGCTCAATCAGAGATTATTCATGGCTCTCTCAGACATGACCGAGCAGCTTTGTTTGCCTTGTGCCTCTCTGACTGAACCAGCCCACACGTTCGGTTTCGAAAATGCCTCTACCTCACAATGAGTACCGCACTCATCCTTTTTGTGGTGCTTGCATGTCCTTAATTATGACCAATTAACGCGTGGACGCAAACGCGGTAAAACATCCTACTTCTAAATGGACATACCCTGGAAAATAACATGACAACCTCACCACAAAAAAAAAAAGGAAAAAAAAGCACATGGTGCATCATGCAGCAAAATAACCCCCCTGTATGTTGTAGTATTTTTCAAAGAAAGCAAATCGCTGATATTTTTCGAGTAGTACATCTTGAAAATAATTACAGCGGTAATTACTTTTTCCCGGTAATGCCGGGAGACGAGGGAACAGAAGCCAGAGACATGTAGGCCGATAAAATATCAGCGTCCAGGCCTCCCGGTGCGCTGCCCTCCGCAGCCCCGCTACGGCCCAGTGTCTACACGGCTGATAAACCATTAGCCGGAGCCGTGACTCACTCGTTGATCGTAGTGAAGTGCAGCCTGGCCCAATACTCCCAATTGTTCCCCTAATATCTGTCTAATGGCCTCCATTTAATCTAGGGAGGATGATTATTACGTATCCGTCCCCTCCCTGGACGAACACGCAGACACACAAAGCAGTGGTCGTAGCAGATGAATACATCTCGGTCATCAGTGTAAAGTAAAACATAATCAGTGCATTTTGCTCCAGTGCATGAGTATGCTAATGAGTTAGCTTCGCTGCGTAATTTTAGATTATGTTCCGATAGCGACATGCAGTCTCCGTTTGTCTCGGGTACGTGTTGCACGATCGTTCTCCGCGGTTTTCTTCCTATCCACTGAGAGGGTTTTTATGGGTTTACAGATTAATTGAATGCAGATTATTATCCTACATTTAATAGACAAAATTTGGTAACTTTTAAGGTCCTAAAATCCTACTGTATTGGTCTCCCTGCCTGGCGGCCAAGATGGTTAAGCTAGGGTTAACCATCTAGTTTTAGATGGGTTTTGTTCAGTTGGTTAGGTTAAATAGCTGAAAACTAGCTTGGTTGGGATGAGAGACCGGTTAACCAGCTAAGACCAGGCTGGTTTGGTTTTCTGCAGGGAAACAAGAGTTGTTGTCCCTCTTATTTTTCCCCTCTTCCATTCCTTTCCATTATTTTCCCTCTTCCAATATTATTGGACTGATTACTTATTTTCCTTCCTTCCTCTTGTAACTTATTTTCTGTCTTCTTGCTTTATATCTGTCTTTGTTTTCCTTTTGTTTTCTTCCTTCCTCTATGCTACATTCTGTCGTCTTTGTCTTTTTTCCCTGCTAGTGTTCCTTTATTTTCTCTCCTTCCTTCTTCCTCCTCGCAACTTTTTTTCTGTTTTCCTCATTGCCTTCCTTCCTTTTCTTTCCTTCCACCTTCCTCCTGTTTTCCTTTTGTTTCCTTCCTTCCCCCTTGCAACGTTCTTTCTTTCTTCCTTCCTACTTTTTTGTTTTCCTTTTGTTTTCTTTCCTTCCTTCCTTCCTACTTTATTTTATCTTCCTTCCCCTTGCAACTTACTTTGTCTTCCTAATTTGTCTTCCTTTCCTCCTTCAAGCCTTCCTTCCTTTTTCCCCTTCCTCTTTCCTACTTTTGGTTTTTCTTCCTTCCTAGTGTCTTTTTTCCTGTGGCACTTTCTTTGTCTTTCTTTCCTCCAGCTTGCCTTCCTTCCTTTTCGTTCCTTTTTGCTGTTTTCCTTGTCTTTTGTCGTCTTGCTTCTTGACTTACCTACTTTCTCTTCTTTTCCTCCATCCTACTTTTTGTTTTCTATCCTTCCTTCCTGCTTTCTTCCTTTCATCTTTCTCTACAACTCTCTCTCTCTCTCTCTCGATTGTTAACGCCAAATCAGGTGTGGTGACTGGAAAGGAAATTAAGTCAGTCCTACACTCACTACAACACCCTGGACATGCACTAGCATGCAGACCTTCATTCGCAATTCACAGCCGGCTTGAAGCTCCCGTACAGCTGGACAAAATCCAAGGAACAGCAAGTCCTAGTCAAATATATTTTGTCAATATTTAGGCTTGTTCTGTTTCTTTTTCCGCCTCAACAAAAGTTTCATTTTATTGAGTGTCTTTGCAGGGTTTTCCGTCTCCTTGCAGGATTTTGGAACAATTGACCCTCGAGGTGCTCATAGAAAATGAACTGCAATTCTCAATCAATATTGGTCATATGAAGAAAAAGTCTACATTGGATGATATTAAATGTTGACAGAGTGTTCAAGACATGAGGTTCAAATATTGTGCCAGCATTTGGGGATATAAAAGTGCCCAAAATATGATGCAGAGATGGATTTCTTCTGTTCTCTTGGTTTACGATACAGTTTGAGGTGGGTAAATAAAAGCAACAAAGACAGAATTGTACTACAGAAGTACCTCTGTATACTTTTCAAAACTAGCAATATTCTCACAGCAAAAAAAAAAAAAAGCCTATTTTTTTACACAAAATATGGTGAAAAAGCGGGAAAGAGTAGTGAGTGAAAATTTCTGTCATTCATTCTACTCCTTTCACATTCTTAATTCTTTCTATTTGACCAAACTCAGAGTGACAAATAACTGTAATATATAATATAAAGAATATAACTAATATAACACAATATCATGAACCAAATATGGATATAATACCTTACCGTATTTGTATATGCCAGTTCAATTGAAGCTTAATGTATCTGGAAAACAAACAAGAACAGAGGCAGTGTTTTGCAGATCCAAAACTATTTTTACCGGCAGGTTGACTTAGCTTGACTCCAGTGTTGTTTATTTGTTTAGTTAGTCGTTCATCTATAAAAATGGAAGCACACGGCAGAAGCCGTTTGTGCTATTATCCCACTTAACCATGTTTCCAGCATTTCGAAAAAATAATATCCAATTCGTATGGGCTCATTAGCTCCAACTATGACCTTGTGTGCATTTTTAAAGCAGGAACAATGAAGGTAACACTTTTATAAGAGCTCTTCACTCTGCATACTCTAACAGAGAACTATCAAATTACCTTGATTTCTTGGAGCGCAGGCCTCGGTTAGCGCACCTGACACATGTCGCGGTGCGTTATTGGGGCAGTTACCTTTCAGACATGTGCTGGGGAGTGAACAGGGAAAGGTTAGAAGGTTTCATTCCCCAGTTAAAAATAGTAGAGCCTTGGTAATGGGGGAATGATCATTTCCACCGTGCAGCGAGGTCTTCGATGGCTGCTGACAGCATTAAGGGCGTAGCAAGGATGTGAGGTACTTCAGAAGAAACTAATCAGGCGCAATACGTCTCACTGAAAAGGTTTGAAGAAGGCTGCAAATGGAAATGGAGAGCAAGGGAACTTATTTAGAAATATATCGAAACATTTGCACAGCGACCGCCGCACGTTTTGTTAAGAGGTAGATGAAAGTCCTATTAAGATAAAGCATATGTTCGTTGATTAGAAACGAGGATAGTAATGGCATACACAAACCATTTGCAAGAGCAAAGCATTTGTAAAAGTACTATGGATTTGCTTTCACAAATTAAGAATGAATGACCTACAAAATATTTGGCCAAAACAATCTAAATGTAAAGAGTACACCGGAAAGCACACATCAAAGCTGCCGTTTTAAATTGTCTGCAATACACTGAGATTATTTTGAGTTGGTGCTGAATGCAAATGTTTCTGGATCAGAATATGGGTGAGAAATGACTATAGTTTTGATGTATGCATCTCATGACTCTGTATAAATTACTTGTATATGACACACATGAATTCACACTCAGGACAAAAAAACAGTAACACAAAATCCTTACGCGCATGGTCGGTTTTTAAACTCAATACCTACTAAATGATCTCTGGAGAAGGATTTCGCTTTTTCGCAGTGCTAAATGTTTTTATTTTTTTTATTTGCAGTGCTAAATGTTTATAGCATCCCATTTATACAGAACAGTCATAGTAAATGAGGAAATTTGGGCTAATTTAGAAATATTGTGAGTGAGCAATGAAAATGTATAGCAGTGTAAAGGTTTTTTTTTTCAGGAATGAATTACTGAGTAAAAATCAGTGTTTCAAACCTTGTTTTTGCCATGCTGCATCATACGGTAAGCCTAATGGTTTAATCGGTTTGTTTTGATGGGACAAAGATAGAAAGAGAGGGATGATGGAAAGAATCCACCATGTACCTTTAAACACATTGCAGCTGCAGTATTGAAATCTTTATATTAAAATAGTGCTGTCAAATCGATTAATCGCGATTAATCGCATCTAATGTAAAAGTTTGTAATTATATATATATATATATATATATATATATATATATACTGGACGTAAAATTGCCATTTGAATGTTTGGGAATAACTTGGAATAGGCTATAGTGCACAAGTAGCCAGTTTTATGATGCTTGTATGCTGCTTTTTGTCATGTTGGAGTCCTTATTTGCTTTCATTTTATGGAAAAGATTGCATTAAATAGTATTAGCAGCTTTTTTTGAATAATGTTGGGTCCATTTTTACATCAGCAGCATATATATCAATACAAAGTATTCACATTAAAATGTCCTTAAAGTGCATTCATATTGACGTTTTATATTGCTGTTTTATAAGGTACAGTGGGCTAATTTTGTACATTATACAAAGAGTTACTGCAGAATTAAATTAAGTGAATTATTGGACTAAACACGCACATTAGACTCATTGTCTCCTCTGAATGATGATGTGCACATCTCACTCCGGTGAAAATCAGTGTAGATCCTCTCTATTGAATTACACGATAACACACGATGCTACACCAGAGAAGGCCCTTTCCGTTTCATATTACACTGCTGTCTAACAGGTGGCCGACAGCCCATAGTCGAGGTTGCACTGAAATAAGTGTGATCTTGTAAGGTCAGGTGTGTTATCTCACTTTATTCTAACCCCAAATACACAAATTGAAATGTAGTCTTGTTTGCCGAAAGGAACGCCAAAGGGAAGAGGCTGAATTCTTCTAATGAATACATACATTTGTTGCAGATTGTTACCCATTTTTTCCAGATTACACTGGGCACCTTGTTGCCAAGACAACAGTAATTAGCAAGAACTGGGTTACCAGGCAGACAGCAGCTGCGTCCCAATTCAGAGGCTGGAACTTTCGAAGGCCGATTGCATCACTGCGGCGCGACAAAGGCTGTCCACAAAGGCTCCTTCAAATGCGGCCTCGAAATGCGTCCTTCGTTCCCCGAGAAATGAAGGATATAATGGATCAACCCCATTAATTACTTTTAAATGCAAGTATAGGATTTCAACTTACTTTCTAATGATACAAATGTAAAAAAAACAATAATAAATATAAAGCGGTTCAAATGTTAACTTGTATCTTACTAAGATATGATTTTATATAGTTTACTCTTTAGCATGTACAGAAATAGACTAAGGTGAAAGACAGAGGCAAGAGCGAAGTCTTGGCATGCTCCCTCATGAGATTTATTTGTTAGTTTGTTTATTTATTTTTTTGCAAATAGTTTTTTTGTGGTGCATTTATAACATAACTGAAATAAAGTAATAGCCTAGTTAGCATTTACTTGTTTGCATAGGATACTAATGTTTTTTATTTTATTTAAGCACCTAAAAGGTTTTCAGTTTCACAGAATTTTTCAATCAAAGTGCCATGGGGTCAAACTAACTTTATTTAACATTTTCTTACATTGAACGTACATTTCTTGTCATCTCTCGGAATATCTGAAAGCCAGGTTTTTCTTTATATCTGTCATTATTAGCAGAACACATTTTGGGGAAAACCAATAGTTTAGTCAATACTTTAAGAAGGTCCTCTTGATTCTAATTTGTAATTGGCCTAAAAAGTGACATAGGTCTTGTAATTGTTTAACAATAAGGCTGCATTTGTTACAATAAGGACATAATTACAGTTAAGACCATTGATGGCTCCTCATTACCATGCTACAGCCAATGTTAACTTTTTTTCTTCCTTTTTTAAAATGAAAAATAGCTACCCGTACATTCAGAAACTATATATACAACATGGCATGCCACAGTTGTAATATAAATCTTTATTGAAAAATATATGCCATTAAAAATAGGCTAATCTATTATAAATTCTACAAGTGAATCAAAATTTACCACAATAAATACAATATAATTTGATAAACTCTAGTAAAGGTGGTCATGCAGGATGATGTTTTCTCCTTTTTTCATCAGTCTTTTTAGTTTATGTGGCTGTTTTAGATTATGTTTGACATTCTCCGTTTTGTTTTAAAGCAGTAAATTCTCAATAGATTTCAAATAAGTTGCACTTATTGGGGTTGTACTTGCCAGTTTTGGTTGTTTGGGGGGCTAACTTCATTTTGTTCACTCCTTGCACTGCTTACAGATATAGTGCACTCAAATGCTCAAAACTCATTAGTGGATGAGTGAACGAGTGAGCGGTTTCGGACACAGCTTTTGTGAACACTGTTTTGTTTTCAGTCAGTTGAATATAATTTTCAGTTTAAAAAAAAGGTCCAGTACAAACGTTACTGCCGCTCGTCAACGGCAGCTGTCATAGTCACAGAGCGGTGACGTCCCACTTAACTCTTTCCACGCCATTGACGGAATTTTCCGACTTTCCGTGTTTTAACCAACCGATACGGTAGAGGGGGCGCTATTACACATCTTCCGAAAGAGTAGAAAATCTCCAGATCAAAACACAGGCAACAAAAGAGCAGAAACAAGTGATAAAAGCATTGCTTATGTACATAGTCTTTGGTGGAGAAACGCGATTTTCTCAGCTTTTTTCTTTTGTTTTTAATGAAACTTACCCACATTCAAGAGTTGATCAAAATGAAGCTAGAATAAAACGTGGTGTTTTTAAAGCAGAGGCTTGTTCTTTCTTTTGATAGGCTATATTTGATGTTCAGATATTTATACTACACAATATTCTGGGTACCATGAACATTTTGAAGAATGCAGCAATTGAATTGGGACAAAGCTGCTAGCGGCTACAACAATGCACACATCGTAACCATAGTAACCAGGGTCAGGCCAGCAACGCATTTCCGCCTTATCATAAAGATTGATAACACAACATGAATGCTGCAAACACTAACATATGGTCCATGACCTCTCATAATTAACCTCAGGTTAATGTTTCACTAAAGCAACTGACTGACACATGAATTTCTGTTGCTATTTGTACAGCCCACTCACCGTTAATTCAAACATTGACCTTATATGAAACCTTTTACCCATTTTAAAGCTAACAGATCTGCAACATTCTTTATTAACAGATACAGACACCCTTTACTAAACATGCAAGCATCTCTTCATATAATTGATAATCTGATAGGCCTGTCCATCATACATCCATTCATTTGTACTGTATTAATGGGAAACTTTTTGATGTGAATTTTTTTTATAGCCTATATAAAATATTTTATATACATTTCAGTAGCAGTAATCAGTCAGCTTATACGTTTCACCAACCATTGCTGAAAGCGTTACAGTTCAATGTATTCAGTGAAGGATTCGGCAAACTGATTTAACCCTCGTGTTATGTTCGAATTCTGCATAATCTTGTTGTTGATCCAATTGGTATCCAATAATTCCCCAAAAATCACACTATATATAAAAAAAAAAAAAAATCAGTTGAAAATGATTGACTTTTATCAATACTTTGCACACATTATAAAAGAAAAAATATCTGAATTTATGATTAATAATAATGTTTTTAAGCACTATTTTTAAGATGGCCCCTCCCCCACACATCTGGGATGATTGCGATTACACATTTTTAACAATAATATCTTAGTGTTAAGTAATCTTGACAAACTATATATAATTTAAAAGCTTTCAGACTCTAGTTTTCATATTTGGTGACTGATTTGCAAAAGAAATGACAGAGCAATAGATAGATAGCGAAATTCTCTTCATTTGTGATGTGGTGCCAAACCGTAACGCATGCCCTGGTTCTTTCTGTATGTTTTTATGTGGGTTTTAGAGGTTGAATTCAAATCAAATATTAACATTACTGGGCAAACCAGTACTGAATAGGATGTCTACTTAATAAATATATGATTGCAATCGCTCAAACCATATATGGAAATGTCCTTATATGGTCACCAGTGGAGCCTGGATGTCATCTAGTGGAAAAGTTTGGTACTGCGGCCAAAAAAAAAAAAATCGTGCTAAAAAAAAAAAAACATTTCAGTTTACTCAAAAATAACTCGAGAGTTTGTTAGTCTGTTGAACAATTCAATGGCTCACACATTTCATTTGTTCGTGAATCGGATTGCGCTGTTTGGCCTGTAGCCTACATGTTTGATCTACTAAAGAACCAGATGATGAGTCATTTCTTTGTGAATTTGTCGTGCTGTATGATTGTGTTCGTCACGCGAGGACAGTTGAACAGAATGGCGAGTTTTAAATGTTAATTTGCGGTACACTGTCTTTTGCTCGTTCACATTCAATATGGACTGTAAATGTACATTTGCTGCTTATTATGAAACTTATTTTTCTGTACAATGCACAGTACTTTCATCACTGCCAAAAAGCGGTGCAGGAAAGACTGGATTTAATATGAGAGTTCGTTGAGTCTTTTAGGCTCGAAACCTAAAATGCGTGTAATTTATTGGTAGCACTTTATTTTAGAGTCCTGCTCCCCATGTATGTACTTATTACACTAACTGGGTAATAATGTACGCTACTAACCCTGAACCTCCCCCTAAACCTAACCGTAACCCATTATATTACCCAGTAGGCTACTTTCTAAGGCAAGTACACTGCTAGTGCGAGTACTGTAAAATAAAATGTAACCAATTTATTTTTAAATCGTTCTGTCCAGTGAATAGAATGCATGGTTTTATATTTTTGTCTAAGCTCAAAAAGCAAACTGCATTGTATTTTCTCCCTCTCTCTCTTTTTTTACAATAGGGGTCAGTATACTTTTTTCTCAAACCACACATGGTTGGAGCCCGATCCCTCCCACTCTCATGTCCAGAGGCTTTCCCCAGGTGTCCAGAGGTCGTCAGAATGTGTTCAATTAGCTTGTGTAACCAGAGGCAGGGCGGACACTTAATCCCACAGCACCTGCTGCCTCTTCACAGGTTAACCCCAGTCAGCATGTCACTGAGGGAGGCAGGATATCACACGTTAGCCCAGCTCAGTGGCCCTGGATTTACTTGGCCGTCTGATTGGACGTGATCTCCAAGCTGGCCCAACCGGAAAGCAGCTGGACACCTAATTAGGCGGCCGAATAAACCCAGATGAAGTTTTTCAGGTGACCCGCACTCTCTCCGCATGCTAGGTTGCTGCCATTTGTACAGACCTAATTAACACAAAATAAGTGCGCCTGATTAAAAGTTTGAAGAGCCTGTACTTATAAAAAGTGGAAGTGTTGCAGGGCCATCAAACACTTGCCACCTGTGTCGTTTCAAGGGCTAAGGGCACAGGCAAATTCAAGACAAATAGGCAATCATAAAATGCATGTAAAATTGATTAAAGATACATATTCAAAATTATGTACACGGGAAACCGAAGCTAGGTGGATTTTTAAATAGACACATAAAGAACAATTTTAAAAATCCTGCGTTATTGACCAAGAAAGAAAAAAAAGCAGGGCATGTTGTCACAATGGAACCTGCCATTTAACAGCCTATTAAAGGCTTCTGATGAAGAAAAAAATTATTAGACAAAAAAAAAAGTTTTGTCTGAATGTATGCCGGTGTTGTATTCACTTGTCTACCAAATCGCTAATTTAATTAGTATGATTAATCTATAAAATTAAATAGTTTTGACTTAAGTCAAGTCATACATTCACAAAAAAATCCAATCCTGTTTTAATTTATACAATTAGTATTTTAATCTATAAATCAAGTCATAAATAAATGTAAAAATATATCAGACATTCTAGTAACTGAAACGTAGCCCTTAAGACATCTTCTCTATTGGAGAATTTTAAGAGTGCACCAACATTCAGCTCAGTTGATGACAAAGTACAAGCATGCTAAAATTATGCTGAACTGAATTTCTAACCACTATTTTTGTTTTATGCCATTACCTAGAGCAGACTATCGGTACATTTGATTGAAATCTGTAGTTCTAATATAAGTTAGTCATTCAGAAGTGAGAACCAGCCAGACACACACAATCATTATAAGTTTTAAACGGCAAAATACCGCAACTAACTCTAACTTCAAAACAGACTAAAAGGGATTGTAATTGTATATCGTAAAAGGCTTTGTGACAAGTTAGAGAAGAATAACACCTAGGGAGGAAGACAAGTGACCTATGCAATGAGCTCTGCAACTTCACATGTGGCAGAGCCTCTATAAAAACCCATGAAGCAAGTTGAAATGTCAAGGTACTTTAAATGTTCCTTCTAATAAGTCACTAGGTTGGAGAAAAAGCACAGATTTTCAATTGACAACACACAGATATCCCATGTTTTACAAAGCGCGCCCATGATGGATGGTTAGGGTTCAGTAACACCTTTTAAACCAGAGCGATAAAGACTGCAATGAAAGACGCACTGTCTCTTTCTAACAGCGCAGGCAGCCACAACAATGACAGCTATTAAAGCTCGCGACGAGGTCGGACTGAAAGAGCATGGCATAACATCTCTGTCGGCAACCAATTCTGTTGTGGTAAATGTTTTAGTTCTTCTCTCTCTTTATCTAATTAATTATCTCATACCCGGAGCAATGTGGATCATTTGCGATGGGGACAGGTCAACGCGACGCATAATAGAGACACAAAAGGAGGAAGAATGCGATGGAAAACGTTGAATAATGCAATCACAATTCACAACGTTTCACTTAATTTTCTCCTCAATCAAGTGTTCCGTGCGTTTCACCTTTCTTTCTCTCTCTCTTCTTTCTCTTTTTTCTCCATGCAGAGCAAAACTGAACTGATTGCGCAGGGAAATTATAACCCTGGTAAGATTTTTTTGTTCCGTACAGCGGCAGCACCATTACAGATGAATTAAATGAGAGAGAAGCCCTACGAAGCACAGTCGACACCCTCCCACTCCCGCCCACGCCGAACCCTAGGATCACACTTTTCAATCCGGTCCATGGCTAAAAGCATTCATTCCTGCGTTCAGGGGCCCCGCGCACAACCGTGCCTGGAGCACCTACAAGAACGCGGTCATCTCGCCGGACGGGAAATTTCTGTCAGTAACTAGCGGGATATCAGGGATTCGTATTCATAAAGCCTTGAGAGAATGATTACACTTACAGTAGTTGCACTTAGGGGTCCACTCAAAAAAAAAATGGCACTCTGGGGAACTTCAAGAAAAGAAAGCTTTTAGACTGGTGGGGGGAAATTTGACATAGTCCTTTCCCACCGAGACAAGCGACTCCAAACACGAGTCGCCTGGGATTTATGCGTTCGATTTATTAGTTCTAATTGTTTTTCTTCATTATGAAGGGGGGGAAATCTTCCCCCTCCCTCCGAGTGGAAGTTCACAACACAGCCGTTTTAAAGCTGTCACAATCTCCCGTATTTAAAATTGTCCTTCAATCAGCGTTGAAGTGCTTGTTAAAACAGATGCATTTTCTTCAACCTCTGCTCTATCAACTGAACAATCGTATTCCCACAGGGAAGCTTCTCACTTAGTAAACTGGCTATAATGAATCATTTTCAGAATTAGTTTTTGTTGTTATTATTGTGGCATTAGTGTTGGTGTGGTGTTGTGTGCTTCGAACCCACCTCCGTTTTTTTTGTTTTGTTTTTTGGTTAATGCTGGTCGACTGTGGGAGCTGGCTAGGTAATGGAAGCTGAACTATTTCATTAGGCTTTTGAGGGGGAAAACTGCTAAAAGGGGGCATTAGCATATTCTATACTTTCTCAGCTATTTAAAAATGGCAGTAGATGAATGTCAACTGTGAATATCTTAATGTTCTGTCATCTGTTTTGACAATAACCTTTCACTTTCAGCGAGAAAAGACAATACACACTATAAAACATGATACAATACTATAATATAAATATTAGACATTTTATTTATTTCGCACACTGCTTAGTAAACTTAAAAAAAAAATCAAATATATAAAAGGATTTAGTGTAAGTGCATAAAAGACATCACATTTGTAATAAATAAAACTTTAATATAAAAAAGGATGTATAAAAAGACAGAAAAAAAAACTCCATGAGTCTCACACATCTGTACTCACACATGCAATATCATACGCATACGTGGCGCATGTGAAAGTTGACAACGTATTCGGCGTTGGTGCGCTGCACAGAGATGGCGAAGGGCTCGAAGGGATGGAAGGTGAACGCGACCAGTCTCCTGACAGCGTGGTTAATGGGTCTGCCCAGCAGGCCTGCCTGGATCTTAAATTTCAGCAATCCAGAGTCCCTCGCGTAGAACCTGCAGGAGGGGAAAAAAGCAGTGCCAGTTTATTATGATGGCAAATGGCATGGCGACAGCAAGAAACCCATGTATTTTACAGCATAAGTGAACTGTCAGAAAATTATGGTAACATTTGTCAGTTTGAAATTTTTGAGAGCTCTCAGGAAGTGTTTTAAATATCGCCTGTCATGGCATGAAACTACACATCAGTGTTTCAAGATTTAACAAGGAAGTTGATGTAGACCTCACGCTGAGCCTCATTTTTCACTATACTGGGAAAGTGGGCGTACATTCTGGCCTCTTCTGCAATTCACTCTCTTTGTCAACAATCTTTAGTCTGTGCGTATGTCTACATTTAAGGATAAAATAAAACTCAATAATATTCAGGAATGCTTTAAAAGTAACCACAAAATGTTTTTTAAATGATATTTCAATAAAAAGTCCACTACTGTACTGCTTAACAGAAGGGACTCTTAAGCTTAGAGGTACCGTATGGGATGATCGCCACAGGTCTTTGGCCGCTCCATGACAGACACCCACTTGTCATCGTAGCTGAAGAGGGAAAGATCCAGATACGGGCTACTGCTGTAGGACTGAGCACTGATGGGCAGCTGCCCAAGAAGCCTCCGGACCGCTTCTGTGTGCCCTCCGTATTTGGCATTCACGATGGTGTCTTTGAACCTGCACACAAACAAACCTGTCCATAAATAATGTGCAGACTTAAGGAACTCACATTAACTAACTCTCTCCCCGCCAAACATGGAATTTTTTTTCCGGGTATTCGTGTTTTCACTGTTATACGGTAGGGGGGCGCTATTACGCATCTTCTGAACGAATACTGAATCTCCTGATCAAAACACAGACCAAGAAAAAGCAGAAACAAGCCCTCTCATAATGCAGTCATATGCATATGTAAAATAACACGATCACGAACATTAAACGGCATATAAATCAAAACTGCCTAACGTTACTGAATGAAATGTTGACCCAGGACGGGCTATAGGACTGTGCAAGCTTTGGGGGTGTTGATGGTCTCCATCTACTCCATCTGTGATTTGATCCTCATTCTGAATCCCATCCAGATGTAGCTTTTGACAAAAACATGATTTTCTCAGCTTTTTGCTCAAATTGTTGCTTTTTTTATGAAAATTACCCACATTCAAGTGTTGATTTAAAAAAAAAGAATGTATGAAGCTAGAATAAAACGTTTTTTGTTTTAGTTTTTTAAAGCAGAGTGGCTGTTCTTTCTTTTGAGAAATTGCATGTTCAGACATTCATACAAAATAATATTCTCGGGGCCATGACATTTTTGTGAAAAATCTTAAATTGCTGGTGGCTGGCAACTTAAAAGAAAACAAAAGTTGGCAGGCAAAGAGTTAAACAGCAAAACCCCTTCAGTGTGGGCGGTGCTACCAAATGTGATGGCAAACAAATAGAAACCAAGGAACAGCTGCTTAGGAAAAAACCTTGGATCAAAATGGAAGAGAGAGCTTGTCACCTTGGTAGGGGGAGGGGAAATATTACAAGATTATTACATGTTTATACAAATGTTATTACTTATTTTTATTACTTGTAATTTATACAAAATTACAAGATATGATAGGTAAAAAAAGTCAGCAAAAAAGTCAGCAAAAAAGTCAGCAATAATACACAATGTACACAACTGTTGGGTCAGGGTTTTTTTTAAGAAAATGTTATTCTTTCAGCAAGGATGCGTTATATTGATCAAAAGACATTTGTTGGCTGTAAAGACATTTATAATGTTGCAAAAAATTGCCATTTCAAATAAACGCTTTTTTTTTTACTTTATATTTATCAAAGAATCCTGAAAAATTGTATCACACTTTCCACAAAAACATTAAGCAGCACAAATGATTTCAACATCAATAACAATAATCGTTTTTTTACCACTAAAGGCCCTTTCACACCGGATGCGTAACGAAAAAGCGTAACGAAAAAGCGAATAGTTCGTGTGCGAATAGTTTGCATCAAAACCATTCACATCAGCCGCGACGCGAATTTGCGACGTCTGTGACGTTCAGAGAGCTTCAACATTCCCAAACTTTCGCGCGAATCGCGCCGACAGCTGAGAAAACATGGACACTTCATCATCATCATCATCCAGTCATAGCATCCAGTGAAGACGAGCTTTTCATTTTATTTAAAAGACAGAAAAGAAGGTTTTGGGTGCACCCAATCTTACAGAACAGAGAGTCTGAAGGGGTTTATGTGCACAGTTTTTTTTTTTTTTTGCGTCTTCAACTAAACACAGTGCGTTTTGTAATGTAACTACACATTACATGTTACACGAAGTAAGTAAGTTAAAAATCATTCGACTAGAAACTGTAGATATCACACAAAGAATGTATAGTATACTAAAAGCAGCCCTAAATAGTCTCACTACATTTTGTTACGTGTTCAAAGTAAACACGTACGGTCTCTGTCTCTATCTTTGACGATAATAGTGTTAGCTTTGTCTCCCAAATGTAGTTTGGCCTGCTAGCCTACACAGCACAGGACTATATGACTAAAACTATCACACAACAAACTCACAGTCAAGATAACCGAGTTGGTTGGCAATGCAACGCCACACATTGTCTTTCAAATCGTTGTCCTTGTAGTATGTGATTGGCTGAAGCATTCTGTCGCCGCAAAAGTAAAAAAAAAAATCGACATCGAAGCGAATAAAATAAAAGTCGTTTTTTCGCCGCTGCGCATTCGCGTTCGGTGTGGAAGCACTCATTACACAAACAGCTGATCGAAAAATAAAACCATCGCGCGAATGATTCGTGCGTCAAAATCGCGTCCAGTGTGAAAGGACCTTAAATCAGCATATTAGAATGATTTCTGAAGGATCATGTGACACTGAAGACTGGAGAAATGATACTGAAAATTCAGCTTTGCATCACAGGAATAAATTACATTTTAAAATATGTTTTAATAGAAAATGGTTATTTTAAATTTGTGATAATATTTCACAATACGCAGCCTTGGTGAGCATAAGAGACTTCTTTCAAAAACAAAACACAAGCTAAAATCTAACTAACACCAAAATGTTTGAATGGTAGTGTACAAACAAAAGTCTGCCTGCCTCACTTAAGGTGCATAAGGTTTTTCTTAAAGTTTCAGAAACTTTTTTAAAGCAGCCTGCATTTGAGACATAATTCAAGTTTTTAATATCAAAAGGTGTCAGCATGAGCGAGTTCTCACCCAATATGTAGAGCTGCACATTTATACTGAGTCATTATCAGGCCTTTTGTGAGAAAAAGTGAGGCAGGCCTCCTCTCGCTCGACCATCAAACTGTGGCTTGTGAATTTGGCAATGCCTGATATTTATATCTCACCTGCGTTGTACCTGACGGGCAAAGTTGTTGCTGGAGGCGGAGCAGGGGAACTGCACAGCCTCGCTGTGGAGTGTAGCGTTACGGAAGAGGTCGCAGAAGTTTTCAAAAAGCTCCAGAAGTTTGTCAGAAGTGTTCTCGAAAACTGCAATAACCTCGGTGGTTAGCATATTGTAAACCACGAAGAAAGAGGGCTAAAAATAAAGAGGAGAGGAGAATTGAGACGGTAGTTTACACATTGATGGTTTCATATAAACTATCGACTACACAACCGATCCACCAAACATGACTTAACACAAATCCCACCCGTTTAGAAATTCACAACAAAACGATAACAAACATTATGGTTTTACAGACAAGGCTTAAGCTAGTCCCAGACTAAAATGCATGTTTGAGTTGTCTTAACTGAAAGCAACTTACACTGACAAATCTTAAAATAAACAATATGCCATTGTTTTGTCTCAAGATGCTCACCAGTAATGTTTTTCTCTAAGGCACATTTACAAAAGCTACTTAAATGTCCTAATTGAACTAAGGCTTAATCTAAGTCCTGTCTGTGAAACCGGGCCATTATCTTACACTAGCAAAGATTAAGCGATGACGCCAGCAATGGCTATATCTGATTCAGTCTCTGGTTACTCCAGTGCATGTGTTTTTTGTTTTTTTTTTACCTGCGAGGGGTCGGTGACCCTCAGTGTGACTACATCTTCGCTGGTGTACTTGATGAACAGGTGATGTTCGTCCAGGAGCTGCATCTTCCACATGCGCAGCTGCCTGAGCTGATCGAAGAATTGAAAGAACCGCCGCTTGGCCGTGGCGCTGCCGTCCTGCTCTGCCCTCCTCCACAGGTACACCAGAAGACGGTGCTTCAAGGAGTTGATGGTTTTCTCCTTATAAAGGCGGGAGAAACCGGGCTGGCCTTCAGCCTGGGCCTCGGAGTAAACCGCAGACAGCGTCAGCAGGTCGTCCTCGTAACAAAAACGGCCGATGGTGCGCACGTCAAGGAAGGTTCCTTCTGGTGTCACCTGGGCAGGAGGAAGGATCGAAAATTAATACAGTTTAATAATTTAGTGTCAATATTTTTGGGTCAATAGTAACAAAAGGGGGGGCGGGGGCACTTTATTTGTCTTTTTCCAATTTTTATTTGTACAAACAGTAGAGAAATGACAGAAAATTATGGAGAATGGATTGGACCAGTCAAACATACCGAACTGGGTTGAAACCTGTCGCCCACCTGAGCAACACGGTCTGACAAAATAAATGTACTTTGATAAACAATTGTCAATGCATGGC
The DNA here is from genome assembly GCF_965113295.1 of Leuciscus leuciscus. NCBI lineage: Eukaryota > Metazoa > Chordata > Actinopteri > Cypriniformes > Leuciscidae > Leuciscus > Leuciscus leuciscus. Next base: position 22,200,618 of record NC_138724.1, on the reverse strand, counting down.
TACAGTATGTCACACATGTTTCTACCCCGATAGTCATAGCAGGAAAATACTATTAAAACTCAATTTGTGAAAAATACTATTAATGCAATAGAGTGAATGACAACTGTCTGTGGTGTTCCATTGACTGACATTATGGCAGTGTAGTGTTAAGTGAATAATTACACCTAAACAAAAGATAACATGTATGCCTTCATCTTACATTTCATAATGAACTCATTTTCTGTCAGTTCTTTTTCGTGAACTGGAATGTGTGCAAAGAATTGTGAGTGAATGATGGACGTGAAGGATACACTTGATGCATTCTTCAAAATGTGCTGAATGAACGACACAAAACGAAGACTGCCTTGCAAGTATCCTTCAAATTGAGAAGCATCCATACACTCACCGGCCACTTTATTGGGTACACCTGTTCAACTGCTCAATAACGCAAATGGCAGCAACTCAATGCACATAGGCATGTAGACATGGTCAAGACGATCTGCTGAAGTTCAAAATGAGCATCAGAATCGGGAAGAATGGTGATTTGGTGTTCTGAGTATTTCAGAAACTGCTGATCTAGCCTACAGAAATTCACACACAACTATGTATAGGGTTTACAGAGAAAGATCTGAAAGAGAGAAAATATCCAGTGAGCAGCCGTTCTGTGGGGGCGAAAATGCCTTGATGCCAGAGGTCAGAGGAGAATGGCCAGACTGGTTCGAGCTGATAGAAAGGCAACATTAATTCAAATAACGTTACAACAGAGGTCTGCAGAAGAGCATCTCAGAACGCACAACACGTCAAACCTTGAAGCACATTAGCTGCAGCAGCAGACCCAGCGGTGCCTCTCCTGTCAGCTAAGAACAGGAAACTGAGGCTGCATTTTGCATGGGCTCATCACCAAAATTGGACAATAGAAGATTGTAAAAATGTTGCCTGGTCTGATGAGACTCGATTTCTGCTGCGACATTCAGATGGTAGGGTCAGAATTTGGCATAAACAGCATGAAAGCATGAATCCATCCTGCCTTGCATCAACGATGCAATCAAATTGCATCAAATAAAGTAAGGTCTAACTGTAGTGTATTCAGGTACAGATTTGTGTGCATCTGATCTTGGCACACTTTGGGCCCCATTGACCATTTAAATGCGACAGCCTACCTAAATATTTGTTGCTGACCATGTCTATCCCTTTATGACCAAATATTCCAGCAGAATAACGCACCATGTCACAAAGCTTAAATCATCTTAAACTGGTTTCTTGAACATGACAATGAGTTCACTAAACTCAAATGTCCTCCACAGTCTCAAGATATCAATCCAATAGAGCATCTTTGGGATGTGGTGGAATGGGAGATTCGTACCGTAGATGTGCAGCCGACAAATCTACAGCAACTGCGTGATGCTATCATGTCAATATGGACCAAAATCTCTGAGGAATGTTTCCAGTAGCTTCTTGATTCTATGCCACGAAGAATTAAAGCAGTTCTGAAGGCAAAAGGGGGTCCAACCCAGTACCAGCAAGGTGTACCTAATAAAGTGGCTGGTGAGTGTAGTTATCTCTTTAATGCCATTTTTGGTATTTCTATTTGTCCAAAATGTACAGAAATGTACATCAGAATTATCTTTCTATTTGTATGAACAATAGAGAACTGACAGGGAATAAAAATAAGATACAAATACAACATATTAGAAACATTTGTGTTGGACAGTGAAGTCTTAGACGCAGTTACTCTTACCTGAAAAACATGAATGGTCTGTTGCTGCACGGAAAGCACAGCCAGTATATTTCTGTACAGGTACAGTCCTTGATTGTGTGACAGGATGATTTTGTCACACTTAAAGGTGCGTGTATCACACAGTCGGCCCGTGTGCAGGTCTATGATGTGCAGCGAGTAGTCTTCAAGTGGTGAGCGTGGGTTTGGTGTCACGGATTCGTTGTTTCTGTACACCTCGAAAAAGTGCGGATGAGGTTCTTCTGGCAAGTAGGCAGCAGAGCCGACGATCACATAGCGGCAGTCGTCGGTGAAAAGACTGCACTCTCTATTCAAGTGCTCACCGTTGGAGGCCACGTTGGTGACGTGGAGCAGGGAGAAGAAGCGTTCGAAGAGTCTGCCTCTGATGTTGAGGGAGCGCTGGTCGTTCCCATTGGCCAACGTTTCTCCCTCCTGACCCTGGAGAAGATCTTCAGCGGCTTGGCATCCCTGGTACTCGTAGATTTCCAAGGAAGTTTGATCAGAGGAGAATGCAATAAAGCATCGTCCGTCAGGGGAGAACTTGCGCAGGAAGCAGGGCGGCTTCTCCACGTTCACCACTGTGAAGTTAGGAAACAGGTTCTGATGGAAACAGCGCACCCGGTACCAATGAGCCCCGAGTGGACCGGAGCAGATCCGACGCCTCTCTAGCCTGTAGACCACATTCTGGTTCTGGATGCGTCTCGGCTTCAGAGTGGAGAAACCATCCTCCGATGTAGTGTTGCGGTGAGCAGCCATAATAACAGCGTTACCACTGTAAATGAGAAATTAAATAACCAAGTTAATAAATGCAGGGGAGCAGATCTCTCTACAAAATAGTTTTATATAATACTAATAATAAACAATTAGGCTGGTAGGTAGCCATACTAACAGCTGTACCGATGCAAATGAGAAATTAAAACATTATTGGAAGAGATTAATAATGAAGTTAATAAATGAAAAGCAAAAATTATTTTATATTATACTTTTTATAATGCAAAAATATAATCAAATAGACAGGCAGGGAGCCATGATGACAAATTTACAACAGCAAATGAGAAATCAAGTTAATAAATGCAAAGCAGGCAGAGCAGATTTCCCTGCAAAATCGTTTTATATAAATACTTTTTATAATACAAATATATAGACAGAAGGTAGCCATAATAGCAGCTGTACCATTGCAAATGAGAAACTAAGACATTATTGGATCATAATAATATGATAAATGCAAAGCAAGTAACGTTAGAGTAGATCTACTAAAGTTTATATACAAAAAAACAAACAAATATACATAAACAGACAGATCTTCCTGCTATGACTCTTTTGTTGCTTTTTCGGGTTTATAATATACTTAAAGCTTAAAATGAGCTCTTTTAAAAATTTAGCAAAATAAAACATCAGTATAAACACCAAAACACACGCAGTTGATTAAGTTATGCATCTCTTACCTGGACGTTCATTTAAACACTTCTCATGTTCATATCTGTGCAGCTTTATCTCTCAGGGAGTACAAGCATGGCCAAAAGGCAACCTACACCCGCATAAAATAAAACATAAGAGCAAAAACGTTTGAAAGGGAGGTACAATGCTGTTTAAAAGTTTCTTCAGGAGTGTAAGTTTAGAAATCTGTTCGCTGTCTAACCGGCGGAAGTAAGAGGCATCGGCGAGGTCTGCGCATAAACAGTGACATGAGGTGCACAGAGTGTCAGAGCGCCCCCTTCAGCAGCGGCGAAACAGCGCAACTACACCTCTGTGGGGTGTATTACCCTGCTAATGATAATCAGTTTGATTCTCCGAGTAGATTATTACTGTCTGTTAGTGACGACATAGGCTATAATAAATTATTTAGGAAAAAATTCCTGCTGATAAAAACCGTCTAAACCGAACTAAGCTGGTTTGCTGGGCTCTCAGCATGGTTAGATTGGTCAGGCTGGGAGACTAGCTTGCTCACCAGCTGAACACCACTAATTTAAACGTGCAATTTTGGTCTGATTTAGGATGCTTTTTCAGCAGGACTATTGGAACATGCAGAAAATAATAAGATATTGCTTGTTGAGGATTGTGCTGGTGAGAGCACTAAACCCTGCTTAAACCAACAAGCTGATTAGCTATAGGGAGGTTTTGGGCACTTTTCAAATGGTCTCACTTGATTTTGCCCATGTTTTTTTGTTTTTTTTACTGTTTGTTGGGAAAACATAGAGTCTGCATCCCAAATCTTATACGATCTTAAGTTGGTACTTATTTTGAATATTTTGAATGACTGCTAAAAAAAAAGTATGTTCTATATGTGTATGAATGTAATCTGGATGTACTAAATCCACCATGCTATCATTATCATGTGACCTACCGGTGTCATTTATGTCGCTTCACTGCCATTCCTCTCATGTGGCCTCATGGGATTGTAAAATGTCCATCGTATGCACACTTCAGAATCTCAGCGGAAGTAGGTCATCCGGGTACTTTTTGCCTACTCTTTTATGAGTAGCTACTGTGAATTCAGTCATCACCTATAGTCTGCTATATAGTAGGGAAGCATGCGATTTCGGATGCTGCCAGAGACTAGAGAGTGTTAAGGATTAGAGTGAGTAAAAACAAAATGGCCACCCGCCGACAAGACATTGCCTGCATTGCCATTTCATTGATCATAATCACAGCACTAAACATCCAAAATGCATTATTGAGAAGGTTGTGAAGTCTGATCAAGATGGAGACACTGACCAAAAATAGTTTCAAAAGAGATGCGTTTTTGTTTTGTTTTTTATTTTTCTTCAAGGTACAATATTTGTATGTATTGGTAATTGTGTGTGCCTGATGTGTTATTGTTCCTTCAGTTATTTAATGATGGAGTTGAGTTGTTTGATTGTTTAAGTTGGAACATCTGGTAATACTCACAGATGAGTATAAGATTACCTGTTGAGCAGTGAATTGATGAACAGAAGGCTTTTAGTTGAAACTTTTATTTCCCTATTGTAAAACAAATAAAGAAATGTCAAATTTTGTGTTATACTAAGGCAAACATCATTTTGACCTGGATTTTAATTTTTTAGCAGGATTATTAAATCTACTTTTCTGGTATAAGACATTTCTTGGTCAGGGTTTGGTTGGCAAGAGGTATAACAAAAGGAAAATTTAGAACTGATTATTAGGGACAAAGCACTTCCCATTTATGCACCCATTAGCAGAGTACACTGAAAAGGCAAAGCAGTGACAGATGAGGTCATCTCACTCCTTTGTCTTCCCTTTCTGCCATAGAAAAAAATGACGAATGCTTAAAATGCCTTTTCACTTCCACGTTTTATGGAGCATTTGGACTTTGTAAATACACTTTTAATTCCGTATTCAATAGGCAGCATGCTGGTCTTCCAGAAAATGTTTAAAATTATGATATTAACAAACCATTTTTAAATGTCAATTGACAGGGTAGTTCCATGATGATTAGGACAGAGGTCAATAAATCTTTACAGAACACCACTAATGGAGGTGCTTTTCTGGTTCGGTTTGAAATTGTTATGGTGAGTTTTTGGGGGGTTTACTTTTTTTGTTTTTGTTTTTTGGAGAAAATATTCCATAAGTGAGATTACACAATAAAAATCAGGTACTAAAAAAATAAAAATAAAAATGTATTTAGCAAACTATATATATATATATATATATGTGTGTGTGTGTGTGTATATGACCCTGAGTGAGCATGTAATGTAAAACATTTTTGCAAATGAGACAACGATTATTGCCATATGTAAACCCCATTTCAGTGTTTCTACTTCAAAAGTTTATGTGTACTTCAGTGTTACTTGCTAATTATTTGCTAGCAATTTCGGAGTTAAAATTGTAAATCCTACACCATTTCCCCCCCCCCCCCCCCCCCCCCCGTGTACATGAATATACTGGCTGATTCATACACACATGCGTTTGTATGACCGAATAAGATTTTAAGCTCAATCTTTTGCAGTAGTTCTGATGTGGAGCTCCAAAAAGGGAACAAGAGATAAAGTCTAATTTGCCCAAATTCATTTAGTGTTCTTTCTCCAAAATGGATTATGAGGGCTGAAAAAATTGAAAAAGAAAAATGAATAAGAACTGAGCACAGAAGGAAACCTGTGCGCTTGGCCTTGAGAGTATGATAATGGATTTGTACCCAATTATCCTCGACCCAAGTATGTAGAGACCCAGTTGGTAGATTATATAAGTTGTAATCTTCAGTAATGGCAGGTTGTGAGCATGAAAGGTATTCCAGTGGAAAAACATGGAAAAAGAACATTAGAGCCCTCCAAATGCTATGTGCCAGCGTTTTGAGTGCACTCTCTACCCATGGGCCAAAGCGCTTCGCTTAGGGGCCAAAAACATGGCAGCTATAACATTATGGTATAGGGTTTGCATTTGAGATTTTTCCTAATAATGGCCTTTCATTCGGCTCTTTTCTCTTTGTCAAGGGTCATCATCTTTCCTTTCAGGTTTTGTTTTTGTTTTTTTACGTCCCCCTCCTCAGTCTCTGGCAAAATGCACGAGGAAGATTCATTTCCTCTGCATCCAGAGCCCGAGTGGTAGATGGAGGGTCCTTAAGGCTGGTTTTTAGACTGATATGAGGGCCTAATGCTGAAGAAACAAAACAAAGAGCACAGGGAAATCACAAATTCTGTGGTAATGAAACTTTCACTGCCGATTCCAGACTAGAAAATGACCAGGCCAGTAGGAACTCCAAGTACACTCAAACCGCTGGCATATAGCCTTAATTACAAACCTATTGCATGCTAGCCGTAATTGAAAAAAAGCAGTTTTAAAAGGTTGCTTTTTGCGCAGAAGAAGCGAAGATGCTACTTTTTTAACATTTCTGAAAATCTACGTTGCATAGAGGCAGTGTTTGACATTTAAAAAGAAGCTTTTACCTTCTCAATATTGGTACTCAGCAAAATAATAGAATGTTGCCGTAATTGTAGCTTCCTTCAAACTTTAGGGGGATTTTTTTCCACAATGTATTTTTTTTCTCAAGTCACAATTCCTTTTCTTAATGCATTTATGTCCAATTGATAACATATTGTACAGGCAGCTTGACTTATATTAATGCATATTCTGTTTCTCTAAAAAGAAAAAAAAGGAATTATTATGCACAAAAAAAAAAAAAAAAAAAATCTAATAACGCAGATCAAAAAGCCCATCAGGGAGCTTACAATAACATTCTTGAAAAAAAAAAATATAATTATCATTGTTTAAAGTTCTGACACATTATGACCAGAATAGATTAAGCAACAGGTTGCATTTTCCTGTGGGTGTGTGTTTCATATTATCATGCTTCATATCATAAAGCTCTAAAATAAAACTTTATCGCAGAGTTTCAAGCCATTTTTGTGTCATATTCAGAAGAAAAGGCCTTTATGGACCGAACAGAATTATGTAGATCTGCCTGCTGCTGCTTGGTCAGTGTGTGTAAATATATTCTCCTAACACTAAACCCTCACAGATAGAAATAAAGGCGTGTGCTCCCTCATTGGCTGACCAGAATACATGGCTGCATTCTATTGGTCGTCCTGATCAGCTGACAGGATGCTGTTGCTTAGAAACATTGTTTCCTACCAAAGCCAACCCTTCTCTGCAGCCTTGCCAGTCCAATCAATGTGGTCACAGACTGCTAGCTTAAATCTCATGCTGTATTTCAAACGTGTCTAAATGTGTTGCATCTCATAAAATCATCATTCTTATAATTGATTCAAGTGCCTCATTTAAATGATTAAGTGGACTATATGTTTAGATAACTGATGAGGTTATCGATACACTTTCTGTATGCAATAAACATGCATTTTGTGAGCGAATGAGTGTCGTGGTCATCAGAAATCAAATTGTTTGCATGCAATACGGATTACAGATGCTACACAACGCATTTCAGCCTTGTCTTTAAGTATCAGGCAAATTCTAATTCTGGTTTCCGTGGAAACCTCTCAGAGCCAAACAATGGATGAAGGGTAAAGGACAAGTGCAGGATGCCGATCTTTCTTTTGTGGATGCGTGTGTGAGCGTGCATGCAAGAAGGCTTGTGTGCGATATGTGTGCGTGTGTGTTATGGGGGAGGGAAACATTCTGGACAGGCATAGTTGGGTTCATAATGAGCGCGTACAGCGTGTCATGGGACTACGTGTAAAGAGTGCTCGCATCTCCTTGTACATCAGTCCTCGTTGAGAGCCGGAGACTGCAGGGCATGCAAATCAGGAGTGATTTCAACACCCTCTGCTTCATCTCCTCCACGTATTTCGGCAGATTTTGAGTTTGTTTACTCCTTGTCATATTTCCCTTTCAGCAAATATGCCCATGCGTATCTTTCTCATGAATTCAGCCTTTTTTTTTTAAAAGACTATGAATGACTGTTTGTAGGCGATAAAACAAATGGTTTATAGCAGAAAAAGGTTCTTTAGAACACAAAAAATATATATGATCAATAAGTTATGAAAACGTATGTTTTTACATTGCTTAAACTCAATTTACTTAACAAGATTATATAAGATTCAACTCATTTTTTAAGTAAGTTTAATGTAATTTATGTTGAAATTACTTAAACATCCAAGTTGATTGAACCTACAGTACTTAAAAATTTAAGGCAGCACGGTTTTTTTAAAGTGAATATTAAATTGTTCTTTACACTATGTAAATAATGCTTCTTTTAAGAACTGTTCACTGAAAGGTTCTTTGGGGAATCCAAAATGGTTGGAAACACGCTTTTGGAACATTTATTTTTAAAGGCCAATTCACACCGCTCAAACAAACGCTTAACGAACATGTTTCATCTGTTGGCTTTGGTCAGGGTTTGTTTTCACCTGACTGAACATGTTCAATCAGTGTTTGTTGGTGTTTGTTGTGGCAGTGTGAACACGAGTTATTTTTCATAAAATTCTAAATCCAACGGCCAACTTGCTTGTTGGTGTCTGTTTCCGTTTGTCTGTGTGGTGTGAATTGGCCTTAAGAGTGGAGGTTGATATACCGCAACAATCCTGCAACTTTGCATCCCGCAAGACCTTGAATTAGGTTGCCGGAGGTTCCATGAAGAACCTTTAACATCCATTGGATCTTTCCACTGCAAATGGTTTTTTAAAGTGAAACAGCTTCTTTAGGGGCCAGTTGTTCAAAGGTAAGCGGATTGGATCAAATCTTGAAAATGGGTTGTTCAAAAGGGAAAGAAGGAATCTGAAATCAGATTAGATCATGGAATCCAATCCTAGTTTTAATTTGGATCAAACCTTCAGTTTGTGTTGTTCAAAACTTGTCAGTAGGATTTGGATAACTTTGATCCAAAAAAACAGGATTATCCTGATCCCAACAGGGGGTCGGATTTCAAGGTGGATTCCAGGAAGAAAATGTTGTAAAACTTTAAAACATTTGTATCATGTAATATGCACACACACTCATATTTTTATTTTGCTTTTGATTATCTTAACTGTTAAAAGTAATACATTAGAAGTAGACATTAGGCTTTCGGTAGCCTACTGTAAAAAAGAGATTTTGAGGCACCATTAAATAATCCCCAAACAGCTGTAAAAATCAAACAAAAATATTATATTTAATTCAAAGTGTTTTATCACTGTTTCTAAACTACATTGGCACAATCATAAGAGATGAACCAGTCAAAAGATCTTTGCAAGCGAACACAACGTTTTTTTGTTGAACGCTATACAAAACTTTTGAGAAAAAAGAAAAAAATGAGAACGCAAAAGCATTGAAATATTTTTTTTTTTACCTATCTCATATTTTTTACATGACCATGTCCCTTTGGGGGTTCCGTAGAGCACCAGTAATCCAGATTTGGTATTTGGAAAAAGTTTACATCCAGATCAGGGTGATCCAATCCAAATTTTGCTTTGAAAAACCGGCACAAAAGTAAGATTACCTGATCCTGGATAGCAAAACATGGGATTTCCAAATCCAGATCATTCTGATCCAGATTAAACTTTTTGAACAACTGGCCCTAAATTATCCAAATGCTCACAGCATTAAGAAAATAGTGGTTCTTTTAGAACTGAAATGTTCTTTGATGAGCCCAGAATGGGTCTTCTATACTCTTAAAAAATAAAGTTTTCAAAAGGGTTTTCGCAACGATGACATAAGAACCATTTAGGGTTCCTCAATGAACCTTTCAATGAAAAGTTCATAAAGGGGACATATCATGAAAATCTGACTTTTTCCATGTTTAAGTGCTATAATTGAGTCCCCTTGTGCATCTACCAACCCTGAAAACGTGAAAAGTGACAACACAGTAACTTTGTTTTGGTAAGCCTTTCTCTGCACTCATGTCAAAAATTAAGTCGATCATATTCCGCTTCCCTTTCTGACGTAGGAAGGGGATTTTATTATAATATTACCGCCCCGTAATCTGTATGTTTCCACCCGTGGTGCCGCCATTTGGTTTTCGCAAACAGCAACAGTGTAACCAGTTCAAACGCAATGGCAAAAGTTTGAGCAACGCATACAAACTGTTCTGTCGTTGCTGCACAGATGAGCAGAACACTATTTGACCAAAAAATGTAAGAGCTGTCTTATAAAGACCTCAGGGAACTGTCAACCTGTGTAAAAGTTAAACATGACAGTACATGCAAGTCAATGAGATTAATCAATGTAACTCCACAACAACTACATCCATATATCCACTAACCATTCAGAAACGTCCAGATGCGTCTAAAAGTTACAAACTCTTCCTGGGTCTCTCTGTAAGGCTGCACTCGGGGTTATTTCTGAGATTTGACTGAAATTTGCGTTTGATATTGCTAGAGTATCCAAAGCTCCTGTAAATTAGAGGTGGGGAGCAGCAACTCATTTACATTTAAAGGGACACACACAAAACGGTGTGATTTTGGTCACACCCAAAAAGGGGCAACTTTGACAAGCTATAATAAATGATCTGGAGGGGTATATTGAGCTGAAATTTCACAGACACATTCTGGGGACACCATAGATTTATAATACATCTTGAGAAAAGGGGCATAATATGTCACCTTTAATATCACCATTTTTCTCAGTGTGAAGAACATTTTAATAATTGAAGAAATTTTTTCCACTGAAGGACCTTTTGTGGAATGGAAAGGTTTCATGGATGTTAAACATTCTTCATTGAACCATAGATGCCAAGAAAGTTTGAAGAGTTTATGGCATTACTGCAAAAAAAAAAACTTTTGGAACCTTTATTTTTATGAAGAACCTTTAATATCCATGGAACCTTTCCATTTCACAAAAGGCTCATTGGAGTTTCATAAAAGCATCATTGGGGTATCCTATATGGTTCTAATATGGTTTTAAAATGTACGTTGATACACCGCTACAATGCCACAAAGTTGCACCACGCAAGACCTTGAATTTGGTCGCCGGGTGCAAAGAAAAGGCGGGAAAGAATCACACAAGATGATGGTGAAAATGTTTTAGGCGAGTACCTTTAAATGGCTTTTGTCTCGCATTTCTGTAATTGCAGCCACTCTCCTTAGCACAGACTGATTGCTTCGGGAGCCCTGTTTTCTTGTTTTTTTGCTTGTATGGATCGCAAAGCTTGAGCTTTTATGGGGCTCCGGGGGCCAAAGTGGAAGAGCAAGTAGGACAATATCAGCAGCTTTTCAGAGAGGACACCTCTCAGTTTAGGTCAGCAGAGATGGACCAGAAGTTTAGAAAGAAATGATTTCACCATTTCATCAAAACACGCTCTTTACAGGCAGGCAAAGAGAGGTCAAGTGCAGAAACCACACTCAGGCAGAATTACCTTCTCACCCCTTAAGAAAGCTAAGGGGGTTCTCAGCAGGGAAGCCTGGGCACCGCACCACGCCTGCGCCGAGAAAGCCGGCCATCAGTGTGCAGCGGCAATTTCTGCCACTTGGGGATCACAGGTGAAAGGAAATTGATGGGCACTTTTCTATTATTAGTGCCAGTGAAGGAAACATTAGTGTCAGAAGAACTTGTCGAGCTGCTTGTGGTTCTCTCCCACCCATATTCCCCAGAGGACTTTATACTTTTCTTGCCAGGCTTGATGCGTGGGTGCCAGAGTTTGCAAAATCCCCAATGTGAATGCTGGGAAAATAATCTTCAGCGCTGAGATCATTAGCTGATTAGCACGGGTACCTGGAAAGGCTGCACCTTCTGCCGGGTAATCGGGGTTTCCTCGCAGGGGCTGCCGAACAGATGCTGCTTCTCGCTAAATGCAATGAATTACTTATGGGCCGCTTAGCTAAACAAGGAATCGCTCTGTACAGGTTTGCATAACACAGATACGGACATCTGTCAATGTGACTTTTGAACTGCCTCTGCCTCGGCCTGGCAGGTAACCTGACGCTTATCACTGTGCCGTTGGGCCACGGGGTAGATTAGGGACACCGGCAACCATAGATCTCTTTAATGAATAATGTAAACACCTTTAGCCCAAGCTGACCCTTCAAATCGGGAGATTTCCTTCGCAGTTAGCGTATATAAATTAAGAATCATGTGTATATAAAAAGTCTAAAATATAACATTGGCTTTGGTTTGGGATGCAGAGGTCCAAATAAACCCTTACCAGCACCTCAGATGACAAAGTTCAACCATAAATAACTTTACAGGATATATATAAATATATATATTCACTGTAAAAAATTATTTGATCAATAAGTTATAACAATGCGTTTTTACATTGCTTTAACTCATCAAAAAGTGTTAAGCAATTTTTTTTTTAAATGCATAAGTTTCAACAAATTTTTCAGTTTAATGTCAGTTTAATGTAATTTGAGTTGAAATTACTTAAACATCCAAGTTGATTGCGCTTAAAAATTGAATTGTGTGTGTGTAGTAAACATATATATATACAAAACATTACAAAATGCTCAGCAATATGAGTGTATATGTATAATATTTACTTTTGTTTATAATTTAATTACAATGCTGAACATGTTGTGCTTGTAAATATAATGGATCAAATATATAATCTATTATACTTATTTGTTATTTTTGACTAATTTTGGCAATAATTTTGAGCATGTGAAGCAGCTGACACTTTTTTAATTTTTAAGAGGGCACTTTCTTCCCTGCATCAAATTGGATCTCAAATTGTCCCTGTTTTTCCATGCATGCAGTTTGACAATTACATTGTATACCAAATTCCAATTTGCGCATATTGAGATTATTGGTTTTAATTAATTGATTGCAATCTCCATGATAAATACCCTCTTAATTTGGTCCTAATTACCCACATGTCATTTGTGTGGCGTGACAGCAAAGATACAAATTATTAGTGATTATGGAGAACACAAATCTCCAAACACTTGTGCCCTTTCAAACATGCTCTTTGTGAAGTGTTCACATCTCATATTTACTCTTAAGATCGAATGATGCAGCTACAGTATTGTTTACAAACCCTCTTAACAAGCGTGCACTTCTGTGATCAGCACTTGCAAAACAGAATCAGCGATTCATGCTACGCTGTTTTAAAATTGCCTCCTTGCTAAATCAAATAAACAAATGACAGTACCTACACGATGACCTCTGTCGTACAAGCAGCCTTGTGCTAAAATAGGTAGAGGAAACAGTGTTGAAATACAAAACCAATCATGCAAATGCCTGATAATGTACAGTAGAATGGCACAGAAATCCACAAAGGCCTCACAAAACAACATGATGAACCAAACATTTCAGTCCCGGAGCACACCAAAATAGTGCTGGGAACACAATGGGGGGGACAAATAGCACATTTGTGCCTGAAAATACACCTCTTGTGGCTTTTTCCAACCAAATTATGGAAATGTAAAATGGCTGTCTGCGCTTCCTTGCAGCTGCCGTCTCCTAAGTGGATAAAATTCATGCTAAGGTAAAAACATAATTTCCCAATTTCTTTGTTGAGCATAGACAGCACTTTAATCCCATTTATTATTGTGAAGGAGATTCTGGCATTTAAAATTGGCCCATCTTATGAAGCACACAAAGGTTCTGAGCTGAAACAAGAATGTGTTAAATTTAACGGAAAAGAGGTTCAATTTAGCTGGGGAAATATGGCAAACTAAATGTTCCTACATTTTCAGAGGAGAAGTGCACAGGCCTGTTGCATCCGTTTGGACATAAAGCCACCAACATGTAAAGCCATAGGATGTTTTTTCTTCATTAGATCAGTTGCAAGGTGATGGACACTCAGAACTACTGATCTAATGTCTCGTGGAATGAATCAAAGCCGTTATGACTTACAACACAAAGCCGTGTAGGTTTTGTAATCGAGTAAGACTAGCATTTAAATAAAGTGGAAGCAAGAATGGGGCACCTCCCATGCGGACTCATCAGTGTCTTCTCCAATTGTGTAACATCTTCACTTCCTCGGCACACACTGAGGACTCACATCGATCTCACTTACTGAGGACAAACCATCATTAGGTGTCCATTTAATGAGCTTGGAAATCAGTATCCTGGGTTTGTCACATCCTAAAAGACAATACGAATTCAGTGTATGCTTTAAATATACAATATTTCATTAAACATGCAAAATTTCTTGACATCATTTCAAGCAAACAGCTTAAATGAAAAGCTCTTATGGGAGTGATGGAGAGTCTGATTATAATATTCAGCACCTGCAAGATGAGTAAAAGATAAACCAGATTTAAACTCGTTTTTTGGTTGGGTTTCATAAAAATAATGAATTAAAAGGCTAAGCAGAGACTGTTTATATTTGAACCTGATGATGCCTGCCTGGCTCATTACAGTTAGCTGCTTATTCCTGCATAAAAATTATTTAAATCAAAGGTCCACTTGCTTAATATATGGTGATCCTTTTAAAATCAGCCCAACCCTGTGTCTAAAATGGCTAAGAGCAATACTGTGAGTGTGAAGGAGGCAGTATGTGCAGCAAACTGAAATTAAATATTAATTAATAAATAAACATTACAGTAGCCTAAATGCCAGTTCACACCAAGAATGATAACGATAACTATATTAGCATCCACACCAGAAGACAATATCCTTCTGTTTATTCTAAAGGCCTGTTCACACCAAGGACGATAATTTAAGATAACGATAAAGATATAGGTTTGAAAATCGTTCTCAATATTAAAGAATAGCAGAGTTCACACCGCAGCTATAACGATAACGGCACAGAGAAACGATATCATTGGAATCACTTTCAGAGCGATTTTATCCAGCTGATGAACAATAGAAACATTGACAGCCAATCAGAATCCATCCTGCTGGTACGAGATCGAGAATTTACAGTAAAGCGGCAGACAAGCACAAGCTTAGAATAAACAGAAAGATATCATCCACTGGTGTGGACGCTAATATAGTTATCTTTCGTTCTTAATGTGAACAGGCCTTAAGGCCTTGTCCATACTAATACGTTTTCGTTTGAAAACTCATATTTTTCTTGCCTTCCGTTTACACTGCCACCGCGTTTTTGTCCTGCGTCCTTTATCCTGTGTGGTGGACTGTGAAAACTGAGGTATTTGAAAACAATGATGCGAGTTTAGTCATGTGACGCATATTGAACCGATAGATGTGTATGTTTATACCGCTATTGTGCCTGTAGCCTACTAACGTTACTCACGTTCACACTGCTGCAAAATATGTTACTTTGCACACTCTTCATATCGCAGTCCTGAAAAGATGACAGAAAATGTACTTGCAATTGCTGTCCTGTGGCAAAACATGAGAACAGTTGCGTGAATTTAGCGTTTTCCGACGTTTCAGTGTGGATGAGATACTTTTGAAAAGCGCCTGAAACGTTAGTGTGGACGGAGGGCGGTTTTAAATCATGAATCGGCGCGCGCTGCAGTTATGTCATCTGTCGCTTTAAATGCTCGAGGTCTTTAAAGCAGGACGGATTCTGATTTGCCGTCAATGTTTTTATCGATCATCAGTCGGAAAAATCGTAATGAAAGGGATTCCAACGATAATGTTTCTCTGTCTGTGCCGTTAAGTTGTGGCGTGGGGACTCTGCTATTGTTTTATATTTAGAACGATTTTTAAAACTATAGGCTATATCTTTATCGTTATAATTATAATTATCGTCCTTGATGTGAACGGGCATACACACGGACAACTACTCTTAAAAATAAAGGTTCTTAAAAGGTTCTTTGTTGGGGTATATGGCTCCATGAAGAACCTTTAACAACCAAGGAACCTTTCCATTGCACAAAAGGTTCTTTAGATTATTAAAGGGTTCTTAACCATCAATCTCATGTGACCTCACATTGTTGGAGTAAATTTGTGTTTCCCATGCATTGATTTATTTGTGGCGGCCTGCCACAATATCTACACTGACCGCCACAAATAGATTTGTGCTTCCTATATGTTAACTAAACTGTGGCGGCCCGGAAATATATGTAAACTTACAATAGTAACATAAAAGGAACCTTTGAGAAGGGTTCTTTGCGGTACCGAAAAAGGTTCTTTATGGCACTAAGAAAAAAATAGGTTCTTCAAGGAACCTTTCAGTGCAAGGTTCTTTGGGGAACCAAAAAAGGTTCTTCTATAGTATCGCTGTGAAACCCCCTTTTTGGTTCTTCCTGGCACCTTTATTTTTAAAGAGTGTAGCTCCATAAAACCTCTTGTGAATGGTTCCTTGCTGCTTTTTAATGTTTTGACAATGTGCGGGGAAAAAAGGACACAGTAGGCAATATGAAATCACGGAGTAGCCTACTAATCGGAAGCTCTGAATCCGGTCAATAAAATCAAAGTGAAATTTGGAATGATAAAAAAAAAAAAAGTCTCTTTCCTGTGTTTAATACATGACTCTTTGCATACGAATTACGAACCGTTTTTTTTTTTTTTTTTTTGCCTGTCTCTTCTGCTAAAACCAACAATGTACCTCCCCCACTTGTAAAGGGAACGGTGCAAGCCTAAAATAATAATAAATAAATAAATAAATGCTGCTACCCATTTGCTTCACGCAGGGCTCTGGTGCACCCTGACCAAAGTTAATCAAAGCCCTCCGGACAGGGCATTGTGCATTGTGCAATTTTAGGGCTTTGTAAAAATTTGAGGTCATGATAGCAAATAAAGGTGACTGACGTGTTAAACATTAATTTTAAAAACTGATTTGCATCCATATAGATGCATATGGGATATATAATGCAATACAATTTACATGCAATACACTCTTAAAAGAAAAGGTTCTGTCAGGCACTTTATGTTCCCATCTTTTTATGGATTTAATTTGAATTCATTAATTTTGTTTTAATTCATTCTTAATTGTACTAAGATTTTATCAATTAAACAGCTCATAAACATACTTTATCACTAGAAAAAAAACATTAAACATGATTTAAGGATCCTTTTATTGAACCTTTTTGGCTTGGAACCTTTTCTTACAAATTGAGTCAAGAAGAACCCTATAGGCTTCTATATAGAACCCTACTTAACCTTTTTATTTTTCTAAGAGTGAAAGGAAGGTTCTCAGGAAGGTTCTTTGGGAAACCCAGGTTCTTGTTTCATACAGTTTAACGCACATGATTTACATCATCAGATCATTAGAACAGGATCCAAGACCTGAACTGTGTGTGTCAGATAAGAGAGGCATCCAAAACAAGGATGGATACGATTAAATGTGAATGAACAGAAAGAAAATAGCCTATATATAGCCTACTGTGTTTTGAACAAAGCAAATATCCTTATATTGTTGTTGTGACTAGACAAATCTGCAGGTGCCAAGGAAAAGCACGATGCCAACTGACACACTGCTGCATCTAAATCATGCTGTGTGTGGGTGGGTGCTTTACATTACACACATTAATTGCATGTTTTTAACCTTCGTATTCTTCCTGGCTGCTGATTTTGTGTCGCCTATTTATGATGGTGAGCTAATAATTGAAGCAAACAAACAAACAAACGAAGAAGTAATTAAATAAAGAGGCAATCAATTCTGGATAATCAATAAGATATATTCTACTGGGGGAGGGAAGCTTAAGCCAGTCTATTGGTGGTTTGCTGGTATTAATTGGTCCACCCTGGTCAGCAAGATTATTACAGTTTTCTATTTTTTTTTTTTTTTAGATTTAAATGCTTTTTGTCCCCCTTTAGTTGAAATTGGGGTGTGTTTAAATTTTTTTTTACATTTTGGTTTTGATATTTATTTTAATTTAGTTAATGCAATAATGAACATTATTTTAATATTTTTAATGTCATTAAATTTAACTCAGACATTTACCTAATTATTTGTTGAAAAAAAAAAAGATTACAGTAAGAGATTAATCGTTTAATGGATTAATTATTAAGAGATAAATTGAGTATTAGAAAGATAAATGGCACATCAACACACTTTTGGGCAAATTCTTCTTGTTTAATGAAGGTGAGTTGTAAAGGTTAAAACTGAATAATAAAGTGTATAAAAAACAAAAACTAATTATTGTGATGTTTTTTTGTGTTTTTTTAATAAGTTTTGAAGTCATCTCTGCTAAAATCGATAGATAGATAGATAGATAGATAGATAGATAGATAGATAGATAGATAGATAGATAGATAGATAGATAGATAGATAGATAGATAGATAGATAGATAGTTTGATGTAGTCTAGGTTTAGTTTTCTTTACAAATGTCCCAATTATGTAAGTTTTAATTTTTATTCCATTCATTGAAAATATTTTCATTTAGGCTACATTTTGTTTTATTTCATGTTAACAATAGTAACATTGCTGGTCAGGCTGGTTTTTAAAATGGGTTTGGGCACTTTTGGCAAAAAAAAATAAAATAAAATTATAATAAATAAAATAAATGATTTTTTTAAAAGCCAGGTAGGGAGATAATCTTAAATCAGCTAAAAAAACAAACAAAAAAAAAAAAAAACAGGCAAAACCTCTTCGGTGTATTGACTAAAATCCCGAATGACTTTTATTATGAAAGTTGACTCACAGCTTTTTCAGCCATGCGGTGACGTCATTCAGATCCGCTAAATTGACAGGCCACCTGCAGGGATGCAGCAAGGCTTTAAAGGGACAGGCATCGGATGCATGAGATGCTTTTGTTACAGCACATGGCGAGAAGAAGACGGGCTGTCATCTCCGGAGAAGCGTCCTCCGAAGCGCATCAGCAAAGACACGTAAGATATCCTTCATTTCATATCTTTCTGTCACAGAAAAAAAAAGAGGTTTTCGAGAGATTTAGGACAGACGATGTCAACCAAAAACAAAGTGGTGAGAATAGAGTTCATTTAAGATTTTTTTTAAAATATTTCTTCTTTAAACATACAACGCCCTAAAGCGATCCGAACAATGTATTCTGCTGATTTCTTTTATAATCCAGAAAATATTGTCTTTCATATCAAACTATTCGTAAAATAATGATTCGAATTTGTAACAAAATGTGTCTAGAATATAAACTACGAGATTGTGGTGTCGGAGCCGAATGCATTTGGTGTCAATCACATTTTTAAACACTAAAATAAAATGCGTTTTGTAGGGAAAGTAGCAACAAGTGTTGATGATCCTGATCAACAGGTTACAAGAGCATCAGTATGTCTTCTTGAAGTCACTTAGATGTAATTTGCGGTGGGATTTGCATGTCGAATGTCTGAGTAAAACATGATGAACGTCTATTGTAAACCCATATGAATGCAGCCCTTTATAAATGACTCAACGGTGTTTTTCAATTGAAAAGGCAGAATTTTTTTTTTCTCCCTCTATTGAAAAGCCTCAGGGTCAGAAACGGCGACATTATTCATTATTGTTAATTCTGTTCTATCTCCTATTCAATCAAAATAATCGCTCTCCCCCCAAGTCAATATGCTTTTGCAAAACTTCTATTGATTATAGGAGAAGAGCTCCTTCAAGATCCCTAATTCCCCAGCTGGTGTGTTGAGCGAATGACTACAATTAGATTTGAAGAGCTGTTTATTATAGTTATCCTTGGCAAATCCAATATCAGAGCAGTCCTCAACATCCTCATTTTTCTGCCGGTGCTAATCATATAGAGGAGGTCCTGCTGGCCTTCCCTCAACGTTTAGCTCCGATGTATTCCGATGGCAATTTAATGCAATGAAGTGACATGCTCTCCTGGCTGAACTCCAGCCCTCGGGGGGAATATGTGAATTCACACATCTCCAGGTGGGCTTGTGTGGGGAGTCGCTCATATCTTGTTCAGTACGCAGTGAGTGGGGGAGGCTTGCTTAAAGGGATAGTTCAGCCAAAACATTTAAATTCGGCCATTTACAATTCCGAGCTGACTGACTTTATTCGGTGGAGCACAAAAGGAGATGTTAGGGACTGACAGCCTCAGTCACCATTCGTTTTCATTCCATCTTGCTCCATACAATGAAAGTGAATAGTGACTAAGGCTGCCATTCTTGCCTAACATCTCCTTTTGTGCTCCATGGAAAAAAAGAAAATAGGTTTGGGACGACATGAAGGATCATTTAGATGCTCCATCCCTTTAATCATGCAATTTGATCTTTTACAACATAAACCCCCCCTAAAACACATGCATCAGCTCTAGGGGTAATAATTTGTACATGCATCTTTAGGGGAAAATAATTGTTAAAAGACCCAGTTTATGTTGTTGTCCTGGGTGTGGAACTCAAGCAGAATGTAAAAAAAGGTGTGTGTGCGGGGGGAAGCATCAAGGAGGTGGATGAACTCTTGTAAACATTGAAAACAATGTGCTCAAATGCCCACTTACAAAAAAATATGCAAGGAAAAGGGCGCATATAATTAGCTTCCGCCGGATATGCACTAGGCATCTGCGCTTCAATCAATTTCAGCACCACAGCGGTGGACAGCTCCCAGTGTCACTGCACAGAACGAGGAAGTCAATGGCAATCATTTCCAACAGCACGGGATCAGCCCCTGGGACAATTTAACAAATGAATGATTTATTTGGAAGCAGACACACTAATGTTAAAGCCTCCCTGAGCAAATCACAGTTTTGACCCCTAAGTACTCCTCCTGTTAGCTTTTGCTTTCTGAATGTATATTGTTGGTGTATGTAAATCTAGGCACTATTTAGTGCACTACAGAATTTCAACACTAAAATTGAAATCAAAGTGGTTTCAAAGTTATAACCTGCAATGATGAGTTAAATAGGCCACTTTTTACATCGTTTACTAATGACGAAATCATGAACTGATTTGATTTGACAATTTAAAAGGGTGGAAACAAAGATGTTGTTTTGCATACAATGGAAAAAAATTGACAAAAAAAATAAATAATTCTAGATGAACAAATGCTAGACTGAGGTGTAGGCTGGTTAATCTAGTCAGAATGAATTATTTCTTGCGTGGGGCTTAGTGAAGAACCTCTGAAGCACTGAACAGATGTTCTGAACCACCTGTTAGATGCTGATGCGAAAGTGCATATTGCGAGATCCTTAAAAACGATTCCACTGTTGTGTTGATGCACCTATAAACCGCACTTGGAGATGTTCTGTGCCATATTGATAACCACTTTTCATTATAAATATAATAAATAAACGGTGTTATCTGTCAGGAAATTAAATTAAGCGTGCTGTATGTAATTATGGCTGGTCACTCTTGTGGTACTGTCTGATTTACAGATATACATTATGTGAGGGAGAGACCCGGGAGCTGTAAACCTGTCAGTTTTACCAATTAGAAATGAGCTAGGGGAGAAATCTTACATTGACCACCACCCTTCTAAGGTGACATTTGAAAGTTGTCTGTGTTTTTTTTTTTTTTTAGGACAAAAAATAAACACAATTTTGAGGTAAGACCCACTGGTATAATCTGCATCAGCAGGTTTCGCATTCACATAAGCTTTAGCCAACATCTACATGTTAAAAACTCAAGGGTTGCAACACTTCCTAGTGTACTACAACTGGATCCACAAGATGAGAAACATGACAAGGGAACACACTAAATGGGTTGCTAGCCTATATTTTATGTATTTTTATATCAATTCTATTTGCTTTCAAATGTAGGCTAATGAATTATATTGAACAATATTTGGTTACCTTAGTAATTCATACACGCCCATGTTTTCTATTAGTGTTACTGAGAAAGGTTGTATCAACGGCACACTGGGATAAGTAGTAGCTATATTTCTATAGGCTACTACTTACATTTGTAACGCATATAAATATTGGAATATTCTAGCAAAAAAACACCGCGTTACAGACGTTTTAAACAAATTGTGTTGCACTCCCTGGTTTCACGTACAAAGACATAGGATATAAACTAAAAATCTTTAGTACTCCAATAGTCATGCCAATAAACCGAACTGAATAAGTCTATCAGCCTGTTAACTGATAAATAATCGCACAAAACACTGAAATGGTTGATAAACAGCGAAATTATCGATAAATCCTCGCTGTTCTATCGAGTTACATACAGAATTGATCGATCACGTGCGGATGCTGTGGATGCGCGCGACTCGGCGCGAGCAGGCGGAGGTGACAGGTTGCCTGTGAGCGTCGTGATGACACATTTACATGGAAAAACACTTCCAGAAATGGCAGTCCAAATGGTTCGGTGCGTGTCGCGGTCTGTACTTCGCAAGCAAGAGGGGGGGAAATCGTTTACAGCAGGTGTTCAAACAAGAGGATATGCGCAATTAATGCAATTAGATGCAGCTTGGTTACCAAAACACGGGAGTAGGTCTGAGTAAAATACAATGTGTTGACTTTTCACATGTAGATAAAATCACCAGAGCCACTAAACAAAACGTTAAACGTGGCTGTCTTGTGTCTGTATCGTTTTCAACAGATGGTTTTAGTCAGTGGATCCATTTAAAGTGGCAGGCAAAGAAAACATTTCGTTTAAACGTCTAACTTTTTTTTTTTTTTTTTTTTTTTTGCATTAGCCTACACGTCTCAGGGTGTCTTCATATCTGTAAGCTACAAATTCAAGTTGTTTAGAAATGTAGTTTAT
Source organism: Leuciscus leuciscus (assembly GCF_965113295.1). Classification (NCBI taxonomy): domain Eukaryota; kingdom Metazoa; phylum Chordata; class Actinopteri; order Cypriniformes; family Leuciscidae; genus Leuciscus; species Leuciscus leuciscus. Next base: position 22,178,131 of record NC_138724.1, on the reverse strand, counting down.
CCTTAAACGGTCTAAATTGATATCAAGTAGTCTACAAAGAGTGCTGTGGTTGCAGCCTAGCTGAATGGTAGCATTAAAAGAGAAGATTTTGTGCAATAATTAATGTGATAATCAAATTTACACATTTAATTTCACTCCCATCCCCATCCTAATTTCATTTTAAGCATTTTAATTCAAAATGGTGACTATGGCAAACATTTAATTAAAAACCGCATATAAAATGGCATACAAATAGAAATCATTTTTTTTACATAGCCTAATGTGTGAATGTTGCATATCAAATTAAAACGTGAAGCTAAATCATATAAATCATTTTACTTGATAGCAAATTCTAAACAAAGTGTTTGGTAAAACCGTTTTTATCAGGAAGACGTGGTCATGTACGAGAGTGATTTCAGCCCATTTCTAATCGGTTCGTCTGACAGTGTTACAACTCCCCAGTCCAATATCAAATAACAGCTGTGTAAATATATATAAATCTTAAGAGAGCCTCTGCTTACTTAGCTCCCCGGCAGTAACAGGTTCCTCCTAGATAGTGTTTGCTATCTAGACCGTGCTGCACATTTGAACTGTTGCTCTGAATTGGATTTGAGCTTCAAGAGGATTTGGCTCCTCTTGTTGGTGTTGATATTTCAGAGCGATATTAGACTGCAGGGTAGCCCTGTGTAATATTGTGGAATCTACTGAAGCATCATCAAGACCTCAAGGGCCTTTTAACACAGCCGTTTTAACATTGGCCCCTAACCTTGAAGATGGCAATCCGTTTTTTCCACATGCACATTTTCCAGAGTAGGTTGGACATCAAAACGTGAGAGAATCTGCGTACAAGCGATGGCCATTTGTGGTGTGTGTTTGAAGTGTGAATCAGCCAATGCCAGTGACAGTCTAGCAGTGGGGGACGCGAGGGTGGATGTGGAGCTGTGGAGCAGCTGTCCGCTGAGGGACCGGAGGCGTTGGGAGGGGTCGTAAGAGGCCTTAAACTACACCCGCTGGTACAGAAAGAAAAAATAGTAGTGATTAACAGCGTTTATGTTCACTATTATACTTTGACTAGCTGTGGAAAAACATAATACATTAATAAATTAGCAGACACTCTTTGGTAACCTTTTTTTATATTTATTTTCAAACTACTTACTAGTGATCCAGCAGAATACTTCTTCATGGTCCAGTGTGTCATTCGCCTCCACGGAGAGCCAAGCACACGGATCCCAAGGGTATGTAGGCTAAGAAGCTCAGCTTTCCTCTTGGTGAGAGAGTGTCTGTTAGGCCATGCAATTGAATTACAAAGCAGGAAGTGAGCAGGACCAAGATTGTGCACAACAGGCTTCGGCCGCAGTGGAGAAGACGGTGCATGTACGCTGTGCAAATCAGAGCAGGTCTCGGGAGAGATATTGCCATCTTTTCCGCTCTAGTTTTAATTACAGATAAACATCGACCACAGAGACTTGAAATGAATGTGGAATGGGAGTCGATATGTGCATTTATCCGTTATGCAACCATGATAATTCTTATTTCTTTTCAGGTCTTCACGAAACAACTGTGGAGAGAAGCGTTGAAGAATTGGTGCTGTGTGAGTATGTATTTACTAATGTTATTTTTTATTTTATTTTTTTCAGCCCAATAATCAAATAATCCGATATTATATTTCTAATATTATATTAAATTGCACAGTTCCCCTATTTTTACATTTAGATTACCTGTCATAGTGCTGTTTTAAACTAATAATTCAATAACACAGTTAACTGTAATATTTAAACTAATAATTCAATAACACAGTTAACTGTAATATTTAACAAATCTTGAAATGACTATCCAAATTGCATACTGTACCTTTTAATTTTGTGAAGCCTAAAATCAGTTGTAGCATTTTTTGTATTTATGATTATTTTATATATATATATATATATATATGTATGTATATATTGTATGTATATACCATTTGTATATACATACAAATATACATTTATCCTATATATATATATATATATATATATATATATAGGATAAATGTATATTTGTTTGTATATACAAATGGTTGAAATGAACACACACACACATACATACATATATACATACATACATACATCCGTATATATATAAACCATTTATCAGTTTTTGGCTTTTAATCAGTTGTTTTCATCATGTGAAAAATAATCGGTTCTTGACCATAACATATAACCACCATTGGTGGTTGAGGAGATTCCCCCTTCTATGTAAAGCGCTTTGTGTGCCGAGAAAAGCGCTATATAAATGTAATGAATTATTATTATTATTATTATATAGTAATTAAAAACAACTATCAGCTTATCGGTATCGGCTTGAATATTTATCCGTACCCTTTTCATCTATAATCCAATTTTATCCGTACCCTTTTCGTCTATACTCCAACAAATCCTGACCTGTGCTGCCTACCTAAGCCCTACCTATCGAAACAATGCATTGAACCCTTTTCGTCCTGGTTGCCCTGGTTACAGCCACTTATCAAGAAGAGGACTTAAAGATCAAACAGGTGTGGTATCCAGCTGCCGCGATCCTCCCGTTGCTATGGACCTTTGTTCGGCGCCAAGTACAGGTGCACGCGGAGTGTACACAAAAACATGATGGAGGGACAAAAAGCATTTCGCCTCACCGCTGCGGTGCCATAAACTGCCCAGCGACCTATCTGAGCTTCAGAAAGAGGAATGGGGGTGGGGGGCGGAAAGGATAGGAAGGGGGTTGGGAGAGGAAAGTCAGACTGAAATTCGACATCAGAGGTGGGCACAGCGAGGGGTCCTGACTGACGGGGAAAGCTGGAGTTGACACGCACATGTCTACTGATCGCTAACACCGTTCGGGCGTCCACTCCAGGAAACTCCCCGCTAGCACTTCCCCCACACAGTCACGTGACGCATATCGTCATGTTGCCGTTTTTAACAACCGTCACTCCATTTGCAGCAGCTGTCTTCACTGTTCCCTCTGTCTCTTTAGATTTTTAGCACTAGAATCCTCTATTTCGCCCTTCCAAGTGTTTTGATAGCGGCAGGTGGCACGGCACGTCCAGGAAACGGTGCTGTATTTCGCTTAACTCTCTTTGAATGCAGCCTGAAATGTGTTAAATTAAATTTCGACCTATTGATTAACAAGATACGTGCCCGTTCCAAAACGCTCGGGCGTATTGAATTGACGACGGTGACTATAAGAGACAATCGGATTCAATTTGAGCGCAATGGCCATGAGGTCATCTGACTTCATTGCGACGTTCTGCAGTTTAGAAAATGGCAGAATTGATTTTTGATGCTATAAAAACAGGCTTGGATGGTTTGCCATGGATGCACAATCGAGGTAATCTGATTGCAGCCTAGGAAATCTTAAGTGAATCAGAGGTTTACATTCTGTATGCAGGTGTTTCTTTAAAAAGACCAGGCCGTTTCCATAAAGGAAGTTTTTGGTGAAATTCGCCTTGGATGAGATGTATTCCCATCTAAAAAGGGAGAATTATCACAGACAAACATAAAACTGCAGATATATACGCACTCTCAGACCTCCACCGAATATTTTTCAACATCCCTCTGACAGGCAGATTGGGGGGTGTGGAGCACATTCACCACCTCCACATCTCTCCAATTTCAGCACTGTAAAATAAAAAGAAAAAACGGTAAAAGGTCGTTTTGACTGGGCTCCTGGGAGCGAGCATGTTCAGGTAATTAAGTGTAGCTTCACTCAGCCCCCTTGTCAAGGCAATTACCGTAAATCATATGCTCTTACCCGCGTTAATTACCGCGAAATCGGTCTGTACACCACTGACTGACAACCACAGTCTGGCCTGCACATATTTACAACAATAACAATTATCCGATGTACCGTTACATCTGTAACAGCTGTGGTCAAAACAGATATTGCTTGTAAAATGTAACCACAGCTATTTAAATTGGGGAAAGGGGTAAAGGTCTGTGCTATTAATTTAACCTATTAATCATTTGTGATAGTTTCAAATTCAGAATGAAAAAGGAACAACTTATTTTCACTGAGATTAGTTTCAAACATGAAATGGTAATAGTATATTGCATTTATTATGATATAAAGAGCTAGATTACAGGCAAAATGGTGGAAGATGAATTGGAGCTGCATGGAAAAATTTGATTTATATAAATATTATAAACACTGGAGTCAAAGTCCTCAGTGAAAATCTGGCAATTCTTTAGTGAAAATAGTGTAATTATTTGGAAAAAGTTCAAACAAAAATGATAGATAGATAGATAGATAGATAGATAGATAGATAGATAGATAGATAGATAGATAGATAGATAGATAGATAGATAGATAGAAACCTTCAGCCTGGTTTCACAGACAGGGCTTAGATTGGGCCAGGATTAGGCCAGGATTTGGGACTAGCTTATGCATTGTCTGTGAAACTGGGGCTCAGGGATTTATGTGAATAATATACTTTTAAATTAACAAAAATTATTAAATTTGAAAAATTCAAAATGGCATTTAAACTAATGAACTCCACTATAAACCACTTCTTTACTCCACAAATCTTTACCATTAACGTAAGAAATTTTATTTAGTGCCGAGGCCGACTTCTATTCCAGACTGTATATTTCTCCTCAGCGTTTCTATTATTGTAGATTTGTAACTACAGGAATGGTGCTGAGGAACCACAGGCACAGTTTGCCTCTCAGCTCAGCAGCTCTCTCTCTCTCGCTCTCTCTCTCTCTCTCTCTCTCTGTCTCTCAACCGCTCACAGCAAGTCAGTAAGAGATGGATTCAAGCATCTCTGCAGTGCTTCTTCCTCAAAGATAGAGCGAGACGGAGAGAGAGCGAGTAGGAAGTGGGAAGTCACCTCCGTCACTGTAAGTCACCCACCTAATCAGCTCAGCTCAGTGCCTGGGGAGAGAGAGAGAGAGGAAAAGAGTGAGAGAGGTAACAATTTTAAGGGGTGACTGAACATTCATGTAAGGTGTTCCTGCTATGTTCCCTCAAAGGACGGGTTCACTAGATGTGAAGGGAATCAAATTAGGAGAGGTGGCCATCTGGGTTGGGGGCCGACGTGACCGTGTTACTGTGGTGTTATTGCATTAAAGAAATATATCAGGAAGATTTTTTTTGATGCATAGGGTTAGCGAACTAACAAGTGAGATAACTGATTATATTTGCTCACAGTGAATACAGTTTTTGCATTATGGTTGTCTTGTTTTTGTCTATCTTTTACATAACATTTCTTTGTTTTAACTTTTTCAAAATAATTACACTTTATTTTTACTAAAGAAATGCCATATTTCTTTGAAATCACATATTTTTGGACTTCAGTGTTTATAATATTTATATAAATCAAAGTTTTCCATGCAGCTCAAATTCATTTGCCGCCATTTTGCCTGTAATATAGCTCAATATTTTAAAAATGCATCCATCTATCCATCTATCCATCTATCCATCTATCCATCTATCCATCTATCTATCTATCTATCTATCTATCTTTGCTTTAAAAGCAGAGTTTTTGTTTACTTAAAATCGAAAATTGATTCATACCTGAACTCTCAGAGTTATTTACCGCTTCAGATGGAAAAATGTGCTTTTGTAGTTTACATTTTTTTGTTTTTTTTGCAATTAGTCATTATCACGCTCCACATCTGCTGTGGAACATTTTCATTTAAACATCTGAATGTGAGTCGAACACGTCTCTGACAAGATTTCTAAGCTAACTGACATCATTATCTGCCGTCTAAGCTCCATAATCGGCTGCCCTAATGCATTTTTTAATTGTTTTCTTTCCCCCATACATGTTCCACACATGAGTAGAGAAGGAAAAAAGTACTACCTATTAAATGAACATCTCGTCATCTGCCTGACCAGCTATTTCAGGTCTCTCCATTAGCGAGACGCGATGAATCCGTCTGACGTCCGAACTGTCACATCCCAGAGCCAATAAAGATCCCTGTAACATGCTCAACAATCCAAAAAATGGAGACAATTGATTTCCGCCTGCCAAGAATGATGGTAATAAAGTTTTACAAGCATGACGAATCCCCGAGGTTATGATCTATGCACATTCTCAAAGGAAAAAGATTTCTCTCTCTCCATCGAATCATCTTTAGACAAATGGTGGCGACAGTATAATTGGACATTAGTCTTAATTCGCATGTTACAGGAGCTGAATTGAATGCTCGCTCCTCTTGGCTGGACACCGAGCTCTTTCTCTCCACGCGGCGCGTTTGCTTTTTCTAATTGTGCCCGGTGAAAGGCGGCCATCCTAAACTGAAGAGCATAATTTAACTGGCCTTAATAAAGGATTACTATTCAACGTAGAGCCCATTATTTTCCAGCCAGACTCCCGACAGGAGATCAATAGGAACGGTACTCTCACCTTTTTTTTTTTTTTCTCTCACTTGCTCCCACTTCTCTGGAATCTTAAGTAAATGTATAAGTGCGTGCGGAAACGGGTTCAGCTACTTAAAGAAAATGAGAGGGGACCGAAAGAAAAAAGGACGGCCCCGACTTTATTCATACAAAGTGAAGAGCCTATTATGGCTAATATGTTTTTTTAATGGGAAAAACCATAGTTGATCCGAGCTAATTTCCCTTGTGCGGCTTGGGCTCTGAAAGTAATCCATCACCTCAGTATGAGGCGGTGGCGGCAAGTAGCCACGTCTCTAATGAAGCTCTCCTTCAGAGGGCTAAAGAATCGCGCTGTCAGTCTCCGCTCAATGGCGTCTCCGACACAATGCCCTCCCGATTGTTGCTTTCTCTTTTGTATGTGCTAACCCAAGCAGGGCCTTATACAAAATGAATGGGCCGATGTAACCTTAGCTTTGACGGTCCCCTGCCATCCCAAAACACCTGTCAGTCATGCTTTTGTTGTTCGAACAGGTGAGTTTGACGGAGCACGCCGTACACACTTCTGCGCTAAGACAGAAACTTGCGGTTCGCGTTACGTCGCGCGGGCCGATCCATGACCAAGGCTTTTTTTTTCTTCTTGTATTTTGTTGTTGTTTTTGTTGAGCCCTCCGCCCTCTCTGGACTGAAAGCAAATAGAGTGTTTCCTTCAGAGGGAAGAGGGCACAGTCCTGTCGCTCGTGTCTTCTGAGGAAGGTAGAACTAAATGCACTCAGCTGTCCTTCTTCAAATGTCACTATCAAAGGTCTAGGATGTGTGTGTGTGTGGAGAGGTTTTAGCGAAATGATGTGCAAGCTATAAGAAAAGGCCAGCTCGCTGCACCTTTCCTGCCTCGCCTTTGCTGTCGCTCTCTCTTCCGTGCATTGATCTGTCATTTAAAACTGATCACTTCATTATCTCCTGAACGGCGGGCGTTACGTGGGAGTCGTGAGCACGCTTAACTGAGTGCTTTCTGGTTTATAGGCAGCTTTTTATACTGCTTCGGTGGCTAATGGTAAGTCAGGGAACATAGGATTGATGGGACCTTAGTTTAATGCTTAGAAATACTAAGTGTCTTAACTATGTAACCAAGTTTCGTGCAAAATGTTTCACAGGATTTTGACCAATGAGATTTGGTGGGCGGGGCTATGCAGTGCTGATGGTCAGATTTACATGGCTACACTAAAAAATTGTTATTCACAGGGTTAAAAATTAACGTTCAGCAATTGGCAAATGCGAGTAAATAGGCATTAGCGATTCTTTAATAATTAGATTTTTTTTTTGTACATCAAAGTCTAAAATATGTGACTCTTGTGTCTTCGAACAGCTTTGACTGTGGAAAATGTCTTGCATGAAGTAAAGCATTAACAAACAAATGCAAGAGAAAATCTAAATGAATAGTTGCAATATCATAACGACAAAAATATAATAATTGAAAAATACTTTATATAATATATTTAGAAAATATAATACAATGCAAAATGCATATTTTATAATCTTTATAATAAAATATTATATATAATATAGTATATATGTTATAAATAAAATATATTTTAATTGTATATCTAGATAAATATGTATAGAGATATAAATACATATTTATAATCAATATTAATATCTATAATTGTATATTTATAATAATTTTATTTTATATTTATAATAAAAAAATGTAATAAAAATGATTATATGTTCATTTTCTCATGTCACTTAACATTGGCAGGTGTGGCAAATATAGTCAACACTGTACTTTAATTCTTGGTATTGCATTTGTAATACTTGCATTTCTTCTCTATTTTTTTTAAAGGTTTCCACTTGTTAACCATTCGATGTGTGATTCACACCTAAAGCTTTTTCTGGGACTTTTCAAGCAGACCTGTTTTCGAACTAGGGGATTGTTGGCTGAATCATCTTTCGCTTTGATCCTCATCGGACCGCACACGAGGACACAAGGTTGCCACAGTAGCCTTCAGATACGGGCGACATTTTGCAGGGTGTGTGAAGTCTTCTCAATGGAAAGGGCAGGTATGCTTCAAGTAATACCACATTATGAGCTCCCGTCAGTCTCGGAGTTCTCCGGATTCCCACTGGCTCTCTGGAGAGCTTTAGCTCGTGTTGCTTCTGAAGCTGAAAGCACACACATAGAAGAGCTCTTAATAAATATTCATCTTCATAGACAGGAAGTCAATTCCATCTCCTATAAAATGTGTTGGGCATACTGCTGGTTTTATCCCAGTGCTGATATTGCAGAACATCCATCCAATATATTGAAAAAGATTACAGAAAGCCCTGTCCACGAAGATATTGAAGTGACTCTCAACGCCTTCCACTTAAGTATTTCTACAAATACAGACTTCAGTTTCAGCAGATGTTGGCCTGGGGCGCTGTGGAAGACTAGTGATTTTGTTGTTGTTCCTTGTGCTTTCTGACAACAAGTCACAGTCTACCTCAGTGACCAGGTCCATTGTCTAATGGTGTCTAAACCATGCCCTCTGCCAAATGAGAGGCTCATCTATGACCAGATGCGTTCGTTTTCTCCTTCATTAGACAGGTAAGTCGTGTCTGATTGTTGCTTGTAGCTAACGCTCATAATTAACCATGTTTTGGACCCATGAACATGCTGCCTAACAATGCAGCTGATTAACTGGCTTTGGGTTTTTTTTTTAAACAAAACATAATTTTGAATATTCAAACAGCGCTGTTAGCCATGTCTTTTGTTTTGTATGTGTAAATGCGAAATTGTTCATCTGAGAGTTGGATTTGATTTGTGGTGTTGCAAACGTAGCCCTGTAGGACGCGATTGCGCGGACCAACTTAAGGTGAATGTTTTTGTGTAGGAGGGTGATGTGTTTCAAGGCCTCGAGCTCTGAGTTGATCTTTTATTCATGCAAACCTTGTACACTTCTGATGAAGCAATTATCTCAGAAGCAAATCGCTTTTGTTCTGTCTGTTAAACGATATGCAATTGCATCAATATTTTCTTTCAAACTGATTAAAAACGCCATCCTGATACCTGCCTGAGTCGCCTCCTTTTTTTCTTCTCTACACAAGTTTGACTGAAACAAACCACGGAGAAAAAGTAATTGTGCTTCCACACAAATCAGATGCACTCCTGTTGCTTTATTAATCAAATCAGCTGAGGTTATTAATCTAGTCCCTCTTAATTAAGAGGCCATAGATGGGTGAATTGCAGCATTTGTAATGGTATTGTGCAGCTGATGGATACACAGACCAATAAAAGCCTTTGGTAATGGCTTCGCTGTGTCTATGAATATGCATTAGCCCAGCGAACGATGAACAATGAGAGTGGGTGTTACCTTCAACTCTCAGCGAACGGTGTAGGATGTTTCCATGGCGACCACCATGGCAACGCTGTGCTGAATTACTAGCCTCGGCCTTGAGAGGGGCTGTTGTCGACAATACTCGCCGCCTGCTTTTATCATGCTAAAACTATAGAGAGCACTAGGTTATTACGACTCCATTACTTTAAGAGTAATTCATTTAATAAGATATTGCTCCTCCCAAAAAAGCCCATTCAGGGTCATCCACGGATTGATCCGAATGAACTCGTTCAGTTCAGTGTTATTCAAGGGGGAAAAATGGGTTGGAGATTGAGAGAGCGCACCATTTTCATTTGCAATGATGCTTTACATTATGCTCAAATCTTTCCCTCTGTCCTCCGGCCCTGGTGATGGGTCAAAGGATTTCAATTACTGCCACACAAGCTCTCAACATCCTGGTCTACAGAGCAGGGTTCAACAGGTTCATCAGCTTATCATTTCCAATTGCACCAATAAGACCTTGCTTAAATATTTTATGAAGTAAACAGCATTTTCATTATGAAATGTACTGCACTGGACATAAAATGACCCTAAAGGTTTATTAGAAATTATTAGATCACAAAGGGAAAACAAAAATGAATCATCCTTTTTACTTCAAACCAATATATATATATATATATATATTTGTATATATACACACACACATGCATACATATACACATATGTACATTATATATACATGTGTATATATGTGTGTATATATATATATATACACACATATACATTATATATATATATATATATATATATATATATATATATAAATTAATCACTTCTTACATAAAGTTTGTATGTGTATATGTGCATTTTTTATGCATTCAAAGTTTCTGATGAAAGTGGTGATGCTACCGTTTTGTATTGCAGTGGACAGATGAGCAACTCTCTAACAAGATTTAAATATATATATATATATATATATATATATATATATGAAGAGTTCAGATGCAAAAGCCTCTAAATGCCATCTGAAATTTTCTTATAGAATGATCATTTTTATCAAGCTCGTATATTTAAATTCAATAATTTCACTTAAATGGCAATGAAGATTACCTATTAATTGTCATTTAAGTGAAATTACTGAACTTAAATACACAAGCTTGATAAAAATGATCATTCTATAAGAAAATTTCAGATGGCATTTAGAGGCTTTTGCATCTGAACTCTTCATATATATCTTGTTAGAGAGTTGCTCATCTGTCCACTGCAATACAAAATGGTAGCATCACCACTTTCATCAGAAACTTTGAATGTATAAAAAATGCAATCAATAAATTAATTAAAATGATTAAATCATCAAAGGCATAAAACCCCCAATGACATATAAAGAGGATATAAGGGTCAAAGGTAAATGTCTAAGTAAAATCACACCATACTAAGCATCATGTGGGTTACATTTTAGTGCATGTGTAACACTGTGAAAATCTAAAATGCATCAAGTGTTCTTTTCTCCCTTAAAGGATCAAAATGATAAAAAAAAAAATCAGATTGTACAGTTAAGAACAGGGTGCACAATGCCAATAAATCATAGGCTACACTGTATTTTGCAAGAACGATTCTACGTTATGCGCTCCGGATCATAAATGTTAGAATTACAGGATTAAATCTTTTGTGTTTCGTGGCAGCTTTTATGTTTCTGAAAGCTGAAAGCCGAAAGCAGGCTTGTTGTTTGAGAGGACGTGTCAGAAATAGCAGACTGCCTCTCACACACACACAGTCCCTTGAGAAGCCTGACTGTAATCCTGACGGGCAGTGATTGTGTAAGAGCGCCACCTGCTGTACGCTGACAAACCCTACAGACGCCCAAGCCGAGTATGGACAATATGAGGCTAATTGCGATTTTATAATGAATACAATTACGAAACACCTTATTATGCTGCGATTTAACAAGATTCTACACATTTTTGGACCAACCCGAAGTTGAGACTAAAAACTGAGCTCCGAAATATTGAATATGTATACCATGACACGATGCCAAGGCGAGATAACGGAGAGACATCGCAGATAAACCCGTGCCAACTGCACTTCCTACAGGACAGCTGCCATCAGTTGAGTGCCCAGCCGTGAGTGAGCCTGCCCACCATCTGATGACTGGGAGGATGACAGGAACACGGAGTGTGACTGGGAGTGATCCATAATAACACACACACACACACACACACACACGAGCGCGCGCGCGTTGTGTTTTCATGTTTTATGGGGACTTTCCATAGACATTATGATTTAAAGACTACTAACTGTATACTCTATCCTCTTACACACTAACCCTAGCATCACGTAAAACTTTCTGCATTTTTACATTTTCAAAAAAACATCACTTAGTATGATTTATGCCGTTATCCTCATGAGGACCAAAAAAAAAAAGTCCACACAAGGACAAGGATTTCGGATATTGCCATCTCTGTGGGGACTTTCTGTCCTCTTAATGTAGGGTTTACCAAGCCACACACTCACTCACAGATCAATGCACATCTCTTTACATCAATGTCATGTGGTTGGTAAGAAAATTGAGATGTGAATATAAATGAACTGTCCTTCTTGGATTTACTTGCAATTTGCTTTACTGTCATGTTGCTAGTCTCTGTCTTTCTACAGTTTTATATGGAGACTCATAGGCTGTAGTGGATTCGATTTTGGTTTAGCCAACTTAATATTCTTAAGTTCTAATGCAATGTTTCTGTTACGATATACTCTGAAGTCGAACCAACAAGCAAAGCATGTGAATTAGATGCAGTTTTTTTTGCCAATTTAATTTACACTTTTTGATTTTGTCATCACGTTTACTATCATGTGTGATATCAGAATTGGGTTTTCCTTATAATGCAACCATACATTATAGGTTTTAGGTGGGTTTCAAACGTTTCAGTAAAGATTGTGCCCTGAAAATTACTTTTTCATTTACATTTAAAGATTAAACGATACCAATTCCTGAGGTTAAATCTGAATAAGTATGGGGGTATTTTTACACAGATGTTGCAAGATATTATTTTCCAGAGGAATGTATAGCTTCTGAACATCTGGGTGGTTTTAATGAGTTCTAACCTCCAAGAAAACAGGTTTTTACTGCGGAAATACTCATAGAATATGGATGACAATGTGTCGGGTGGGATTTTTTCCCAGTCATATCTCACCGATGCATCTGCTGTTCAAATAATGATATGATAGTTATAATAATACTTTTTATGTATTGTCTTATTTATGCATCTTAAAGTCTCCAAATAGCCAGTAGTTTGAACTGGGGTATGAATTTTAGAAACACATATTTAAGATTTTCCTTTGTCATCTAAAAAATAAATATGCTAATGTGTAATTATAGCACAGATGTTCCAGTTGCAAGTGAACCGCATCCAACAAAACAGAAGGTTAATGGGAAAATCTGTGTGAGAGGGAAAAAAAACGTTCATATGTTTACCTATTAATAGCCTGTTGGTTAATTATCTTGTCCACTGTACAAAATGTTAGAGCACTGATGTCATTTGAATCATAAAATGTAAAAAAAAAAAAAAAGTAGTCTATTATGTGACTCATATGGCAAGTTCGAAATAACTAAAAAAAAAATTTTTCAAAACTTATGTTGAGTTGGCCAAATTCCCCTCTAACTGTATTTTGTATTTTTCACCTATAAATGCTCTGCTGTTATTAATATTCTCCCGCATTTCATTAAATCCACTCAGTATTCAAGAGGTTGAATTTGATTAAATTAATCATTTTACAGCATGGCTCATGGAAGCCTTGCAGCTAACAATGCTGAAATGTCTATATTGTTTCACTTTCATTTTCACGGTCCCTCTAACAACACTGATGAACATACCCGGGGCCTATACCATGATGGTAGTTACTTACAAGAAAAAAAAAAGAAAAAAAAGCCACAAATCAATTTTCTTGAAATTACCTATGATTCAGTCTCAACCCCTGTCTGACTCATCTATGCACTACTTAAACAACAGTATTACTGCGTTTTATTATCTGGACAAGCATAGGCTAATGCACACTATAGCTTGTGTAAACTGTCTATGCAAAATCACAATTGTTTTGCTGTTTAAATAGCCTACTGTTTGAAAAGCCTGTTTAATGGAAAGGCCATTGCAACAAACATATCAACAACATGCCCTAACATGTTAAAGGGATAGTTCCCCCAACAATGAAAATTAGCCCATGATTTACTCACCCTGAAGTCATCCTAGGTGTGTATGACATTCTGCTTTCAGACGAATACAATCGGAGTTATATTAAAAAATGTCTTGTCTCTTCCAAGCTTTATAATGGGAGAGAATGGGTATATTTTTTTGGAAGTCCATCAAAGCGCATCCATCCATGATAAAAGTGCTCCACGCGTCTCGGCCTTCTGAAGTGAAGCGATGCGTTCGTGTAAGAAAAATATCCATATTTAAAACTTTATCGACTAAAATAACTAGCTTCCGGCAGAGGGCCGTACACATTGATTTACGGCGAAAGACTAACCCTTGAACTTGACGCACAATGTAATGACGAACGCGGTTACCCAGCCCTGTTTTGAACCACGATAGGCGTCAAAGCTTACGCTACTCCTACATCCTATGTCATAGACATCGTCAAGTGTTACTCTTTGCGTAAGTCGACTTGTGTACGGCAGTCTGCCTGGAAGCTAGTTATTTTAGTCTATAAAGTTTTAAATATGGACATTTTTCTTACACGAATGGATGCGCTTTGATGGACTTCAAAAAATATACGGCCATTCACTGCTATTATAAATCTTGGAAAAGCCAGGACATTTTTTTATATAACTCTGATTGAATTCGTCTGAAAGAAGAATGTCATATACACCTAGGATGGCTTCAGGGGGATCATGACCTAATTTTCATTTTTGGGTGAACTATCCCTTTAAGGGAATGTTAAGCTATCCTGAGAAATATTCAGTTGACAGGCTAAAATGATTATCTTTCAAGAACGACTTGAAAACAGCTTTTGTACAAATCCCGAGAATTCAGTAAGCCTGTACAATAAAAAAAAAGAACTGCCAAATACACAAAATGTCCGAAAAAATATGCCTCAGTGAGCCACTGTATAAAACTAGCAGTGAGGGATCAGAGAGTGACTAACCTCAAGCTCTTCCCCTTTCCTCCGTGTACACGGCATATGCGCCGTGACGTCCTAGATCAGCTGACTGGTTTGTTTTGCTGGGTAAGACAGACTTCACAGGACGAAGCAACGACACGCAACTGAATTATACGATTTCGCATTATAAAACACATTATAGATTAAGATCTGTTCAGGGAAAGAAAAGAAAGCAAAGTAGGCAGGTTTGCCTAAAGAATACGGTGTCTAATCTAATTTTAAACATGCCTTCGGAGAAGACATTTAAACAAAGGAGGACATTTGGTAAGTGAATCGAGTTAATATCATCAGAAATGTACTTTTGTACTGTATTTCTTAAATAAAATCCTCAGTATAGATTTTACAGCATGACACTTTACATTAGACTATATTCAGGGAAAGTTAATGGTTGTCCTTTATTTATGATCGTGTATACAGTAAGTTACCTAGTCCAGTAGTTATTGTATTGAAGTATTTATAAATGTAATACACGCATCTTCTATGATAATCGTATATTAATTTCGTTATAGAAAAATAGGTCTTGTTGCTCTGTAGTCAAACTGGGTTATATGCTAAGGGTGTCGGCCGGGTATAGGCGCTATCTTAATGATCAGTCTGTACAAACAAGAGACTGCAGACTCATAACAAACAACATAAAGAATTACTCTTACTTTATTTTCAACGTAAGTTACCACAATCAAAACCTATGTCGCAATGTCTTTGTTTGTGGGCAGATGTTAGCTAAACTCCGCGCTGCAGGATTGGGGGATGGGACTCGACGTTTAAGGTTATTTGGAAGGACTCGAGTAAACAACGATGCCGAATGATTATTACGTATTTTCAATTTAGCGACTGTTCACCTCGACAGTTTAAAAAAGAATAGGCCTAATATTATTGCGGATATTGTCATCGTTGCGCTCAGTTACAGGCCTGTTTGAAGGTGAAGTAACGACGTTTAATTGTTTCCCTTTTCACAACCGTTACTCTTGTCAGTCATGTTTCCATCCCGTTTTGGGACTGAAGTGGAAAATAACGGATAACATAGGCTAGTCAGAGACTTAAAGGGATAGTTCACCCAAAAAATGACAATTCTGTCGTCATTTACTCGTCCATATGTTGTTCCAAACCTGTACGAGTTTCTTTTGTTTGTTGAACAAAAAAGAAGATATTTTGAAGAATGTTTGTAACCAGACAGTTGACGTCACCCATTGACTTCCATAGGTTTTTAAAAAAAAAAAAAAAATTTTTATGGAAATCAATGGGTACCATAAATTGCTTGGTTACAAACATTCTTCAAAATACCTTCTTTTTAGTTCAACAGAAGAAGGAAACCCATACAGGTTTAGAACAACAGAAGGGTGAGTAAATTATGACAATTAATTTTTTTGGGGGAACTATCCCTTAAATCGGACAACATATTAGGCTTTGCATTCATAATGTAGCCTACTCTCTTTTGATTGATACTTTTAAGAGAAAATTATTTGAGATTTTACAAAAGCATCTGTTTCTTGTTGTAAATAGCTATAAAAACAAATAATTTATCAGCCCTTAAATGACCCAATTCATCTTACAACCAATGTTGGGATAACCAGCCCAAACAAGAACATGCTAGCCGCGATGTAACTCATGAGTTTAAGTCTTTTAATAATGAATTAATTCAATGAATCGACCCAAACTGGATGTTGATGAATCGGACTCGGTAACACTTAATCGAGTCGGTTGAACGTGTTTTGACTCCCAGTGATTCGAAATATGTTCATGACTTAATTGTATTACAGTTTTATGAACACGCATACCAAACATAATTTTAATGAATGTAATTTTACATTCTTAGGGTTCTTAATTGCTTTGTTTTTAAAAGAACTGAAGAATCATGACTTCAACCATCTGAACTGCTCCACATTAAGCTACAGTGAATGCTCTTGTTAATAAAACATCATCAAAAGGATGAACCAGGTCTTTAAAACGAAACTAAAGGGCGAGTTTCACGGAAATGAGTGTGGTTAGTTGTCAAGCCTCCTAAAGTTACCACAGTTGCTCAATATGCACGTGTGATACATCAGCAACATGTGCTGTCATGAACATCACTCACACGCACATTTCCTGAAATATCAAAGCAGTGTTTTATATTATTTTATGGTTGCTGTAGATACTGGCTTGCGATCTCATGCTGAGTCATGCCTTTTGTTCAAAGTCTAGTTAGCATGGTTCATTAACTCATTAAGAGAAAATGATGTGGAACAAATGCTTATACAACACAGAAATAAACTAATATTCCAAGCAATTTAACTCGGAAGAACAGACATAAACACAGGAGTCTTGTTTTTGAGTGTGTCGTTAAAGGGATAGCTGACCAAAAATGAATATTTTGTCATTATTTATGCACTCTCGTATGCCAACAGAACAGTTTCATCTGGAACAGAACCTTAATTGCATCGATGACCTTACTTGTTCGGTTGAAACTGAGCGACAGAATAGAGTTGACAAGTTTAACTTGGACCTGTTAAACACATTTTAGCTTGGTCCATTAGAGAATGGATTGATACTTGAGACCCATATCCAGCCCAGTAAAATGTCTGTGGTTTAATGCGTCCTGTATTGTGATCTGCCTGTATCTAATATCCGCTCCTACTTCCTCCCTACAGAGCAGCGGGTGGAGGATGTTCGGCTGATCCGTGAACAGCATCCAAACAAGATCCCGGTAAGCGGATGTGTGTGTCTGTGGAGCTGGAGATGAAAATGAAACTTGTTAACCAATTAAAAAGGCTTCCACACTTAGCATGGGAGACGTTTTTACCAGTATAGACCTTGAAATGATAAATAATTAAGTACAGGTAAATTTAATGGAATTGTTATTAGAATATGGTCACATTTTTCCTGTTTGTTCTAGGTGTGCCTTTTTTGAGGAAGTAAAACGGTATAGCTCATTTGCATCCTATACATTTTTTTTTTACCATCACAAAACACTGGATTTAAAGGAATAGTTCACTGACTCTAAAATGAAAATCTGTCATCATTTACTCATCATCATATGTTCTTTTCCTGTGTAACACAAAAAAGATATAAAGTAAATGTAAAATTAAAACAATTAAGTAAATGGCCCAAAAGCCGATGGCCTCGGGATCAGGGCCATTATGTAAAAGTTTCAAACATGCTCAGCTGTGTGAATTGGACAGAATAGGTTAATCTTATGGATAATCTTAAAAGGAAGGTTGTCAATAGGCCTAGTTAAACAACTAGCATATGAATGGCTGCGTTTGCATGTATTTAGAGGGTCTTTATCGACCTCTTAAAGACCAGTCATTGGTATTGTAGCCAGGTGTCACCTCTATTGACAGCGCCTCAGGGTTACCAGAGCCAATTGTTATTCAAGCTGACCAGGATAGAGTGGTCAACTTCCCATCTGCTGAACACACACAAACCTCCACCCAGAGCAGCTCTTTTCAATGGGAAAGTCTGGACACACAAATATTAAACTTTAAATTCAATGTTTTTTTTGTTTTTTAAATGGGCCAGAAAGTGGTGGACAAAGATAATATTATAAATATTTAAATCTAATTAAAAAAAAAACTATAAAAATGGCGTATATATCATTTAAAGATTGAGGGTCAGTTTACTTTATTTTAAATAAATTAATACTTTTATTCAGCAAGGGTGCATTAAATTGATCAAATGTGACAGTTAATACATTTATAAAGTTACAAAAGATTTCTATATTACATAAATGCTATTCTTTTGAGCTTTATTAAGCAGCACAACTGTTTTCAACATTGATGATAAGATAAGAAATGTTTTTTTAAGCACCAGATCAGCATATTAGAATGATTCCTGAAGGATCATGTGACATGACTGGAGTAATGATGCTGAAAATTCAGTTTTGCATCACAGGAATAATTAACATTTATTTATATGTATAAATTACATTATTTATATGTTTATTTATATGTATATAGAAATTTTCAATTGTAATAATATCTCACAATATGGAATTTTACTGAATTTCAGATCAAATAAATGCAGCCATGCTGAGCTTGAGACAATATTTTAAAACATTCTTACTGATATATACAGTATATATTACATTTTATTAGAGCTGTCAACTCGATTAATCGCATCTCATCTAACTTAAAAGTTTGTATATATATATTTATATGTGTGTGTGTGTGCATTCCTTCACTATTTAAAAATAAAATAAATGATATTTATGCATATATGCTAAAGTTTCAAATGATTCTGTTTCAGGTCATCATTGAGAGATACAAGGGAGAGAAGCAACTGCCGATTCTTGACAAAACCAAGTTTTTAGTTCCTGACCACGTAAACATGAGCGAACTTATTAAGATAATCAGGTAGTTTTTTTACCTCTTGCCTTTCGTTATTATTTATCTCTTTCATTATTATTTTTTGGGGGAAAAATCAACTTCGCTAACGCATTTCTGGTTTTAATAGGAGACGCCTCCAGCTCAACTCCAACCAGGCTTTCTTCCTGCTTGTCAACGGTCACAGCATGGTCTCCGTGTCCACTGCCATCTCTGAGGTCTACGAGCGCGAGCGAGACGAGGACGGCTTCCTGTACATGGTCTACGCATCCCAGGAGACATTTGGATCTGTGCGTCCTCTGTAAAAAAGGGCAAAACGATTGGCTTTCACTCTTTTGGACAATGATACAACCTACCCTGAACTCTAGACCTTTCCTCTACATATATCCATATCCACTTTCCCTCCCCCCCCCCATCCAAACAGGAACCATCTGAACTTTTAGTCATTTGGCTCGAATCCCTCACCAATCCCAGACATTATCCAAAGCTCTAACTTCCCACGTCTCAGCCCCTTAACCTCAACTCCCTTCTGTTCATTTGTGTTTTCATAGTGGATGAGGAGTAATTGTGTTTAGGTTGTAGGACAGGTTATGGTAAATTGGACTAATTCTCCAGGTTTACTCAACACAAATCTTGAACGAAAGACTTCTGTGTGTAATGATTGAATCATCTGATTAACTTGGCGGTTACATTTCCGAAATGGCATCTAGTGTAACGTTAGGCGGCCAAATAGTTTTGGAGGTTTATTCGTTAGGTCCATGTCAGCTTGGAGGGGTCATGTTGCTGCCAGCGCACTCTGGTGACCTTTAACCCCTCCTGTTGTCCGTCGAATCTCTTTATTTGTGGAGTTCGGCTGTGTTTTCTGCCGTTCCATTCTCCTGTTAGAAGCAATTCAGTCTTTTCACCTCCCCCTCGAGCTTTTTGCTAATTGGGTCATGAGCGTGGAGGTTCTCGGATTTCACAACTCTTTGGGTAAGTCAAGGTTCAAAACGCCGTCTTACTTGACGTTGACATTTGAAGTGTGCTCCAGTGGGACGTACCCGAGGAAAATAAATAGTAAGCTATTTAAAATACAAGAAATTCTGCGTTGATTGTTGTGTGAAGCTTTGAAAGTGCAAGCTTAGGAAGGAAAATAGAATTATAATCAATGGTACATTGAGCGAATGAATGTGGCTTTAGCGATTGTGGCCTCAATCCATGGACACGGGTGCCGCCCGAACATCCTTGCTCTTGTATAGATGCACGCTTTTTAGACTTTCAATTTTATTAGAAGAATATTTACGCCTTTATAAATACATAACCGTGAGCTGTCGTACCTCTTTCCATCTGTATGTCTTACAGTAATCTGTACAGATAAGCTTAGATGCCTTTTCTCCTGAGCATTTATTTGCTCTTATTTAAAATGTTTTTTTTTTTCTTCCCGTTTTGTTCATGCAAAAAACATTCATATGTGATACTATTGTGCAATTTACAAAAGTGACTGTTTGAATGAGAGTTTATAACTCATTATCGAACTAAAGCTCATTTCTGTGTTTCTCCTGCTCAGATTTACAGCAATATTACACTTCTATTTCTGTTGATATTTTAAAAATAAAAGAGGAATATGCATCCTGTTTGGCCTTTTCTTTGAAGTTTTCCCTCAAAATGATTTAATATGGGAAACATCACTGCATTTAAAGGTTATTTTGTATTGGTTAGGTATAGGAAAATTATGACTTAATTAAAAATATATACAATACCGTTAAACCAATATTTTGTCTTTTTTTCATTATCTTTTTTGAAAGAAATTAATACTTTTATTCAACAAGGATGCATTAAATTGATCAAAAATGACAGTGAAGACTTTTATAATGTAAAAGATTTCAATTTTTGTTGGGGGGGGGGGGGGGTTTCCTCCTGAAAAAAAAAAAATGTTGAAAACGTTTTGCAACATTGATGATGATAATAAGAAATTTTCTTGAGCAGCAAATCAGCATATTAGAATGATTTCTAATGGATCATATGACAGAAGACTGGAGTAATGATGCTGAAAATTCAGCTTTATCATCACAGGAATAAATTACATCGGTAAATATATTCAAGTAGAAAACAGTTATTTTAAATTGCAATAATATTTCATAATTTTATTGCATAACATAACCTTTCCCGGTTAAATCAATCTGCTTAAACCGGAATTCTCAAAAACATTTTTAATTCATTTTAAAAAGTGACAAATTGATACAAAAATTCAACAATCAATCTTCAATGAACATTCACCTCTGAATACAAAATGGCTGCGTCAGCATTGTCGTTTTAGGTCAAAAGCTTTCCTGCAATAATAATAATACACATAATATATACAGCACGTAGTAATTCATCATCAGGCAACATGCATATCCAGCAACTGCAAGATCTATAATTAAAAACAGAAATGTTCTGTAAAAGGCAGCTAGACACTGAAAAACACTGATCATAAATATCACCATTTGCTTTGAAACAGCATCAATGGAATGGCATCTATTGGCTAAATGGGTCTTATTGTGTAAGTCTGACCCTTTTCAACACTTTGGAAAAATGATATGCCCATGTAATTGAGAAACAATGTGGAAAAGCCCACTGTTTTGACCTTTTTAGTGTGAAATATTAAAAATGGTTTCCTCTAGAGTTCAGTTCTCAGTTCAGAAGCTGGGAAGCAATTTCTTTTTCATTACAGTTTTAAAAACGCTAGTAAATTAAAAGGTTCGACTTAAACGGTCTCGAGTGCTTTGACTGTATAAACGTCTTTTATTTTAGTGTCCCGCTGACATGGCACCTTTATTGCGAAGAGAACATGTAATAAAAATATTATTCAAAAGTAGCAAAAACCAGGACATTAACAAATATACCATGATTACAACAAACAGGAACATAACACACGATGATTAAGAAGGTGTTCGGAAGTCAAAAGGCCAAAAAATGACCTCTTAAAATGGAAAATAACATTTCCACTTCCTCAATTGTCAGCTTGTTCTTTCCTTTATGAATTTACAGAAAAAAAAAACTGCCAGTATTTTATTCCCAAAGGTTGACTTGTCACACCAAGAGCAAAAAGACTTGGCCATCATTGCACGTTATTTGGCTAGCAAAATCTGTCATTTTACCTTCCAAGAATGACATGTGCGATAAATGTTGACTGATACACTGTTGGCTGCTCCACAGTGACTTGCTCAAGCGAGTCTCAAGTGAAACGAACAGTGTGAAGAGTATGAAGAACACACTTCTTTGAGCATCCCTTTACAAAGATCCACTGTGAAGTGATTCTTTGGCACAAGGCTTTCATCGAAAGCCATATAAGTGATCAAAAGCGATCTTTCCTGTAAAGAGATACCGTCTTTGCTCAGCGGGGGTCTCACATCAAGTATGTTTACACACACTGAGGAAAGTGCAGGTCCAAACCAGGCCATACTCATCGTTTAGTCCCCTGAGTCCTGGCTGTCTGACTGCGGAGAATATTTCAGACGAAATGTCCCTGCAAAAACAAAACATGTTGTTGTATTTTTCTTCAAAAAATCACTTATTTTTGACAATTTCTGAAGAAGATGTGGGTAATGCTTGTGCACACACACACAAACACACACATACACACACACACATATATATATATATATATATATATATATATATATATATATATAAATATATATATATATATATACACACACACACACATATATATATATATATTTATATATATATTTACAAACTTTTATGTTAGAAGTGATTAACCATGATTAATCGATTTGACAGCAATAAAAATAAAAATAAATAAATATATATCAATTAGTCACCAATCAACATTTATTTCTATAACACATAGGAAAGGTTTTTAGGTTTCTGAGTTTTAAGTATTTTTCCCCCTAATATTTATATTTTATTTCAGCTTTATTTTTTTTATTTTTTTACTATTTCAAATATTTGTAAATAAATACATTTATATAATTAATTAATAATTATTAATTAGGGTGCAAAGGTGTTCTGGATGGTTGTTACTATGCGGTTGCTAAGGTGTTCTGAATTATTTTCAGCAAGTTTCTCTGCATTTGTTAGAATGTTGTGAGTGGTTTCCAGGTTGTTTCTTTGTGGTTGTTAAGGATTGATGAATGTTGTTTTGTTTTGTCGTTGTTAGAGTGTTCTGAGTAGTTGCTACAGTTAGGCCCTGTGTCCACCAAAGCATTTTTTTCCACGCGGCTGGCATATTTTTCCAATTGTTTTCAATGGGAGCGCCACATTTTTAATACACCAGGAGCATATAGAGGCGCTGAGCGTCTATTTCACGCGGAAGCACTCTTCACTGTTACTTTTTACCTAGCTATCCAATCACAGTGGAGGAGGCGCGGGACAAATACCATACCGACCAACCTTCACAATCTGCTTGTACAACGTCAACAGATGACAACAACAAGCATAATAACGGAACAAAATAATGTAAAACAAGAGCCAGAGCAAATACTTTATCGACATTTTTATATAGAAACAACACAGAAACAAACTATCTGTGAAATGAGATGCTAGTAACACTTCCGCGGATATTCCACATCATAGCAAGCAAAGCGTCTCAACTAAAAAACCGCTGCGCTGCCAAAACGCTCTCAAGCGCCCACAGCTAGGCGTCTTCAGCTGGCTAAAAACACTTTGGTGGACACGCGGCCTTCTTCAAGACAGTTACAAGAGTATTCAGGATGGATGCTAGGGCGTTCTGGAGCATTCCAAGAGCTTACTATGTGCTTGCTTGG
Source organism: Leuciscus leuciscus (assembly GCF_965113295.1). NCBI lineage: Eukaryota > Metazoa > Chordata > Actinopteri > Cypriniformes > Leuciscidae > Leuciscus > Leuciscus leuciscus. Next base: position 22,154,302 of record NC_138724.1, on the reverse strand, counting down.
TTTTTTTTTAGTGTTTTTTAGTACACTGCTCTATGGTTGATAGGGTGTTCTATATGGTTGTTAGGGTGTTCTATATGGTTGTTAGGGTGGTTCCTGAGGTTTGTGGAGTGGTTTTAAAGCACATACCTCCATTTTTGCTAGTGCGTTTGAAGGTTAGTGCCATAGGTGTTCTGGTTTTTAGCAAGTTGCTCTACATTTGTTGGGATGTTCTTGGCCGCATTTCCTGGGTGGTTTTGGGTGGTTGCTTGGGCATTGCTAATTTGATGTTAGGGTGTTCTAGGTCTGGGTTCTAGGTTGCTAATGTGTTAGGAGTCAACTAGCGAGTATTACTAATAAACAATGCTGTTACCTTGTTGTGCAGAGTCCATTGCTGGCTGCTTGCAGTCTTGTGCACGATGCCCACTCAGCCCACAGTTATAGCAGGATATATTCCCTGTTTTCTTATGCCCAGAGCTTCCGTTTCCCATGATTCCATGGGGCTGGTACACACCACCCCCTCCTCCAAGAAAACCCTGCACTGGCGGAAGCACAAGATTCTGTTGAGAGTCATGTGATAGGCTGCTGTTGTAGATAGGCGGGGCCACCAGGGGGTAGGAAAAAGGGGAGGCGGTACCACTTCCTGTGAGGAGCGGGCTGAAATGAAGCAAAGGACCTAACGTGAACACTGACGTTCCTGAGAACGGATGTGGAAAGTAGCCGGCGTAGCTAGCTGGAAGTGCCCCGTAGGAGCCACAGTTGCGGCTACACCCGCAAGAGCTACAAACGCACAATGAGGAACTGGAGTTAATGCTGTTTGCTTGCACCGAGGCGTAGCCGCTATTCTCTGTGGACGCTGGGCTAGAACTGTGCGTGACCACGGGTGTGCTGTTTAGACAGTAGGTATTGCCAGGTACTGCCGCCATGGGAACACTGCTGGCTGGTGAGAAAGAGGGTCTGGTGGAGGAACATGATGACGGGCAGGAGGACGGGGGAGAGAAATGGTACGATCCTGTGCTTGGAACAGAAGAAGACACTTGTAAGTGTAAGGGTGGGTGAGAGACGTGGTGGAGGGTGTTAGATGTGGCGGTGAGAGCAGTGCTGGTCTCCACCATGAGACCTGGAGGGGAACGAAGCACCGCGAGGGGCCCACGGGGGGACGACATGTCCTGGTGTCCTGGGGAACCGTCAAGACTCAGCCCAGGGAAAATGTTCTCAAGTCGGACACCCAGAGCAACCCCAGACCCCACTGGTTTAGGACGTTCTTCTGAACAGAGAGGGGGTGGGCGAGGTTTGCGAGGGGAGTTGAGAACCCGGCCTGGGGAGAGGAGGGGTAGGGAGGGAGGGGGCAAACTCATTTGGGAGGGATCATTCTGGACTGGGAGGACTTGGGCAGTGGGACGGGTAGGACCGGTGGATACCGCATGATTGAGGAGAAAGCATGACCGCTCTTTCTCGCCAGGATCCAAACCAGACTCCAAACCTGATAGAAGATAAAGACCAAAAGTGAAATATGCATTCATAATGCAATTAACAATTTATAAGTATTTTTAAAAATATAACATGATGATGATAATAATACAACTAAAAACATTTAAAGTTTTAATTTGAATAAAAATGTGTTTTATAAATAATAATATTTATTCATTGTAATTCTTAATAATTTTAATAAATGTTTCATTTTCACTGCATGTTAGTTTTCAATTTACTTAATACTCCAGTTACCAACTACATTTGCCAAATGTGCAGTATACAGAAGTAATCAGACTACTGGGTAGTGCATCCCATAATCATTCAGGTTAATGAATGAACCTATGAATGAAACTATTAGATACTTTAAATATCCCTTTCTTGATTTATTATATATTGACACAAGCAAACGTAATTAAAATATGTAAATATTCTTACGTCTGTGAGGGTCTTTGACCCGGTCGAAGGAAGTGTCACGTGATAAAGGGGTCATTGGACTGGAAGGAGCACTGGAATAGCCCGAGGAGGAACTGCTGTCCCGTGGAATGGGCAACGAGCTGTTCTCGACGTCTACCCGTAACTCTTAACATACACACACATATAAAAAAAATATTATAACCTCTTGCAGTGTGATGCACTTCAAAAAATTAGGTGGCATTCCTTTAATCTTTTGGATATTTTAATTTAAATGTAAAACATATTAAATTAGTATGATTAGTATGATGTACCAGTGCCACTTCCAGGGTGTATGTGTGTCAGGGGTCCGATGTGACTGGAAGGGGTCACTCTGGCAACCCCACCACAGGAAACAGGAAAGTGAGACACCACATATCTTTTCTCCAGCTTCTCTCTGACAGAAAAACAAAAATTAAAGTTTATTTTTTAAATATACCATTTGATTATAAACAATGACTGGATCCTAAATGTCAAAGTTTCTTTCTTTTTTTATAGAACATAATTTCCCAGCAATGACACCTAGATGGCGCTGTGTACAAAAACATCCCAGCACTCAATGCATGTGCATAATTTTGGCAGTGCATCAGCTTAAATCTGATCATCTATGTAGATACTGACAACTTCGGTTCAAGTGGGATTTTAGAAACAGTTGTCTGGTTTGCAAGACATATTTTTAAAATATAGTCGATACGGCTAGGTCTGTATAATTAGGCTGGTTCAGAACTGGACACATTTCTTACAGGGCCTTTCAGTTCAGACACTTTACCACGTGGAATAAAAATAAACACTCTTTAAGTTTTAGCTAGTGTCAGTGAGAACCGTTTAATTGAGAATGAGACCCGTGAACCAGTATAACCTTGCATTTGTTGTTGTTTCCAGGCATGGAAAAGCTGTGGATTATTTCCTGTTATCTGTTTGATATCTTTGCTCCCACAGCTCTACCTGAGCAATGGAAACTTGCTGATGTGATAAATGGAAAAATAATTAGAATGGTGTGTTTTTACAAAGGAATAATGGTTTGCTCCACTTCCGTGCTGACAGTGAACTTTCAACACCAAACTCTTATCTGAAGGAAGCGATCTGCTCTGCTACAGTGTAAGTTGTCCATTTACTAACATGTTAATTGCTTGAAAATTCACAGACTGTTAACATGCTACAAATACGTGTCAACAAACGTGTCATAATTTACTCCCCATCATGTGGTTCCAAACCTACATGCTGTTATTTTTTCTCACTAGGAAAAAAGTAACTATTTCTTTAATGGTACATTAATGTCTTAAAGGACAAGTTCGGTATTTTACACTTAAAGCCCTGTTTACAGATCATTTCTGATTAAATAGAATGGTTAAGGCCACATCCACACGAAGCCAGAGCTTTCCCTATCCGATTTTTTTTTTCCCGTTCAAAAAAAATTCCGTAAACACGGCGTCGTCTCAAGAAATATCTGCGTACACACGAAACCACTGAAACCGACTCAAAACGATGTAGTATACATGCCAGACCAGTATGTGGCGCTGTAATTCTGCCTCAGACATACACTAAAAACGGAGAAGAAGACTTGGAGCTCGCGCATAAACCTTGCACGCTGTATACAACAATAATATTAGGCACAGTAGCTTCTTTTTTTCTTTTTTAATCAAGAACTTTGTTGAACAATATGAAAAACCATAAATGTAGTTGCTGTGACTTAACGGTGTCTGACTAGTTGACACTTGGTGTGATGACATCATCGTTTCGCAAAATATACGGATTGGCCGTACACACGAAAACGCAAGGGCGGCGTTTTCAGATTTATCCACCTTGGGACCCGGTTTAAAAAAATAGCGGTTTCAGTGTCCGAAAACGCCGGATCCGTGTGGACGAAACGCCAATACGATAAAAAATGTATACGTATACAGCGAAACGCGTCTCCGTGTGGACAGGGCCTAAGATTGAAATTTGGACACATGCTGCTGTCCCGAGAATTTTAGGTTTCTTTCGCTTTCCCCCCCACCTCCAGAATGGCTGCATAGGTGCACTGGAACAATCCTTCCTAAAACGCATTAAACTTTCGTTTACAAAGACGTGAAACTCACCGAGTGGTCAGGGGTGTTCACTGATATGCTCACACAAAAATCGCTGCAAAAGATGCTTTCCAACAGGTTTTATCGTAGTTTTTGTCCAACTCCATTGACTTGTATTGGATGTGCTGTGAGGTACGGTATTACTCCGCCGCCGGGCTGGAGTGTCTATTATTCAAGTTCTCAACGGAAGAATGTACGGGTGTGAGGCGTTTGGGAAAATAGGTCCACAGTTTTACAACGAATGGTAAAACACCTGTTGGAAAGCATCTTTTGCAGCGATTTTTGTGTGAGCATATCAGTGAACACCCCTGACCACTCTGTGAGTTTCACGTCTTTGTAAACGAAAGTTTAATAAGTTTTAGGAAGGATTGTTCCAGTGCACATATGCAGCCATTCTGGAGGAAAGCGAAAGAAACCTCAAATTCTCGAGACAGGAGCATGTGTCCAAATTTTAATCTTAACCGTTCTATTTCATCAGAAACGATCTGTAAACAGGGCTTTAAGTGTAAAATACCGAACTTGTCCTTTAAATACAATCTACATGCATTAAAGTTCAAAAGTTTGAGGTTGGTATTGATGTTTTTGAAAGAAGTCTCTTCTGCTCACCAAGGCTGCATTTATATATTGATGAGCCAAAACATTATGACCAGCCGCAATTGAAGCAAATATCATTGATCATCTCCTAACAAGGCCACATATTAAGGACTGTGTAGATTAGATGGAAAGCAAACAATCAGTTCTTGTAATCAGTGTGTTGGATGAAGGAGAAATGGGCAGGAATAAAGATCGGAGTGACTTTGACAAGGACCATATTTTTATGGCAAGGCGACTGGGGCAGAGTATCTCTGAAACAGCAAGGCTTGTGGGCTGCTCCGGGTCAGCAGTGGTGAGAATTTACCAACAGAGGTCCAAAGATGGATAAACCACAAACTGGCGCCCAATGCTCATCGATGCACAAGGGCAACGAAGGCTATCCCGTCTGGTCCGAGCCAACAGAAGGTCTACTGTGGCATACAGTCAAATTTGAATGATGGTAATAGAAGGAATGTGTCAAAACTGCTGCGTATAGGGCTGCATAGCCACGGACCAATCAGACTGCCTATGATGACCCCTGTCCACTGTCGAAAGCGCCGACAATAGGCACATGAGCGTCAGAACTGGACTGTGGAGCAGTGGAAGAAGTTCACCTGGTCCTTTGAGTCCCGTTTCCTTTTACATCACGTGGATGGCCGTACATGTGTGCCGTTTACCTGGGGAAGTGATGTCACCAGGATGCACTGTGGGACGAGGACAAGCCGGTGGAGAGAATTGATGCTCTGGGAAATGTTCTGCTGGGATACCTTGAGTCCGGCCATTCATGTGGATGTGAATTTGACATGTGTTACCTTTCTAAACATTGTTGCAGACCAGGTACACCCCTTCATGACAATGGTGTTCCCTGGTGGAGGTGGGCATCTGCAGTGGCCACAGCAGACATTGTTGAGGAATGGTTTAAGGAACACAATAAAGAGTTCAAGGTGTTGCCCTGGCCTCCAAATTCCACAGATCTCAAGCATCTGTGGGATGTGCTGGACCAACAAGTTCAATCCAACCTACTGGACTTGAAGAATCTGCTGGTAACGTCTTGGTTCAAAATACCACAGGACACCTTGAGGGGTCTTGTAGAGGTCGGCGCTGTTTTGGCAGCACGCGGAGGGCCAACAGCAAATTAGGCAGGTGGTCATAATATTTTGGCTCATCTGTGTTTGATAATGTGCTAAATGTGCTAACCAGTTGCGTTTTTTACACCCATGGAAAGCAAATGTAAAAGAGATGTTTGAGTGCATTTTATATTTATCATAGCAGCAATAACTGCGTTTAAACAACAACTGAATGTTTCTAAGGTGGTTTATGGCACAATACACACAGATTTAAATGTGTCAGTGTCATATTATGAGCACAAATCACACTCACTTCTGAAGCTCCAGCTGAGTCTTTAGTTTCTTCTTGGCCCCCTGAGTGAGGTCGTACTTGTTGAGATCCTCTTCTGTGAGAGCGAGGAACTGAGAAAGTGAATAAAGAGATCATAATTTAGATAAGTTGTAGTGGGAGAGATTTGTTAGGAAGGACAGATGTATTTCTTGGCAGCAATATCCGAAATCTGTTCCCTGAACCTAAATACATTTAATCTCTTATCTGAGAGATGATTCTCATACCAAGGGAAAGAGCCACTTTAAGTCACGTACCTCCTCCATGGTTAGCTGTTTGAAGACAGGGTAATATTTATGCAACCGTAGTTTACGAAGCCAGTCCAGGATGCCGTTCTGCTCCGGGCTGGGCTGCTGGGATAGGGGTCCGGGGTTTATGAGGTGCGTCTGCGGTGGACTGCCCTCCCCCATAGGAACAGCAGTGCCGGGGAGGATGGCCACCGCTGTCTGAGGGGGGAGAGGGGGTAGGTGGGCAGGGGTGCTCTGCGGGAGGGGGGCATGGACGCTTAGGACAGGCTGGATGCTGGCGACACCACAAATGGGCCTGGGACAGAGTGACAGAGGATTATGGATGGAGAGAAGAGAGATGTGTTAGTGTTTGGGGTGAGGGGTTGTTAAACTCACCTGCTCGCTCCCCTATACTGAAGCAAACAGCCCAGATCTGAAAAACATGGAAGTGATAAAGTGTGATTAAGGAGTATAGGATGATTTGACATGAAAAGATGCATGTCAAAAAAGGACAGAAAAGAACATCTCACATACACATCACTTTTCACATCAAATTGAAAATATATATAATTCATTTGAATAATTAATTTTAAATATATATACAGATTTATTTCCTCTTACCATGACTTACCCTTATGTACAGAAACTTTATTTTGAGTTTTTTCCCCTATGAGCCCAATTCAAGGGGAAGGCTATAAAACCAACATTTTAAAGCTATAAAAGTGGTACAGGCCCAGCACTGCACCAAATGGCCCATTTGCACTGATATTATTTTAACTACAGGCTATTGAGTTGTAAACAATTATAATATTAACAATAATAATAATAATAGTGTCCATAATGAATTGTTTGCTTATTGCAGAGCCCTCTCTTATTGTATTTGATGGCTAATATAGGTGAAAAATACATCTGCAATGACTATTATACAATTCACATTATCAATAAATAAGAATTTTGCACTTATTTTCTATCCAAGGGGGTGTCTGTCCCTTCCCCCACCACTAAAAATAACATCACAGATACACATCTAGGTTCTAGTGGCCTTTCGCCCTATTAATAGTTTCCCAAGATGAGGTCACTTCTGAAGCATCTCAGCACAAGCAGGTCAAATCAAATTCCATCTGAGCTGAAACAAACTCCAACCCCGTTTCCCCAAGAGATGGTGTGGTCCTGAAACAAACCTCTATGGTGAAGTGGCAGGGATGAACCATTGCAAGGGGGAAATAAGGGGCTTACTTGTGCTAGTAGGGAGCTGCGGTGCGGACGACGTGCTGAAGAATAAACAGACTTTGTCGTGTTTGAGAACATGAGGCGGAAAAGAGGTCAAGCATCTGTGGGATTGAGGAAAAATCCACAAATTTAATACAATTTTGATTAGGTTTTGATATAGCAAAAACCAAGCCTGGACGATCTACCAAACAAAATATGAGATACAAAATGAATACAGAAATGTAACAAAATAAATAAATGAGTATGTATATATATGGCTAAACACTTTGTTTTAACTACAATTTATTGATCAGGAATTAGCTCAATTTAAGCAAATGCACTACTTAAAAACCATTGCTGTCTCAGAAAAACAGTTTTTGGCAGAATATAGGAAGATTGACTCAGAGTGGTTCAGCATAGTTGTGGGGAGAATTGTGAGAACTTTGATGAATCACAATGAAACATGAGTTGGATGGTGATTTTTAAAAATCTTGTAAGAAATATAATAAAAAATGCATCTCTAGCAAAGTGAAGCATGGAGGAACAGTGTCATTGTGTGGGGACTTTTTAACTGCTGGTATTGGTGAGCTACTTCACTGTGAAAAGTCATTTAATGCTTCGGAGTACAGGAGGATTTTGCAGAATAAGTTGTTATCTAAAGAGGAATGATCAGATGTTTGGAAAAAGACAATGTTCCTGCCCAAATTGCAAAGACAACCAAGAAGTGGCTTGAGAACAAGTCCATCAGGCTCATGTTTTGGCCTGGTTGATTGGTCTCACATTAAACTTAAACTAACTGGGAGTCATTTTTCACCTACTAATGAACTATTTGAAGCCATAAACATTGAGTGGAACAACAATACTGACTCTTCTTCCTGTAAAAAATTTATTATATATATATATATATATATATATATATATATAATTATCTATTTATTTATTTTGTTAGATTTTTGTTAGACACAAAATCAAATGAATCAAAAACAGTGGTACTTTTTTGTCAGGATTCTTTGATCAATCGAAAGTAAAAAACTTAATTTATTTGAGTTTATATATATAAATACAATTTTAATGAATACTTGCTGAATAAAACTATTAATTTCTTTGAATGATATAGAGAGAGAATGATATATCTATATACTGTATATGTGATATTTATATATATATATATATATATATATATATATATATATATATATATATATATATATATATATATATATATATATACGTGTAAATATATTTAGCCATAAACGTATAATAAAATTAAGATATTTTATTAAATGAGCATTTTAATTTCTAACAATATAGAATAATAAACAACAATATTTCCCCACATATATTTTTACTAAACCTATTAATACTTAAAAAAAAGGCCTTCTTTAAGTTTTTGCAACTGCATTTTAAAATCTATCTGTCTGAAAATATATTGTAAATATTACATTTACATTAACCTGATAAAAAAAACATTATATAAATGAGATTTAGTGTATCTGTTTGTGCATTTCGTGTTAGGATTCAGAAGCAGAAATACCGAGGATCTAGTTCATGAGTGGAATCAAGTCCAGACATCTGAGGCAGAAGTTTCTCCAGACATTCATCAGGAAAGAGCTGAGACAGCTGAAGAGAGAGAACAGAGACACAATCATACTTTTTCACAGTTCATTGTTGAGTGCTGACAGGTTGTAAAGATTCACTGGTTTTCAAGTTTACAGCATTGATTATTCTTCAATCAAAGTCAAAGCATTTTTCGACTATTCAACTTTCCAGCGGTTCCAGTGATGGGCAAGAAATTGGGATAAACAGGAATGCTAATGCTTTATTTTTACGACTTTTGGTCTTTACGCACAGGTTCAACATTTCTAACACGCATGTAACGACACACACATGACTGTCACTCACCTGGGAGATGAACTCCAGCACTTCCTGAGGGGTTTTGCTGACAGTCGACAAAGTGGAGTCGGACCACAAGGCCTTCAACCAAGACATCAGTATGACAAACATATAACATGCCAGCTACATTTTACATTTTGGCTACAATTATTCTGTAAAACATATGACACAACTACAGAAAGGACCTCTTTTTGCTTGGGATAAAATATCGATAATATGCAGGAGATTTTGATCAACGGTTACTGTTTTTCCAACAAACTTTACAGGAAACTGACACAAAACTCACCTCCAGGATGTATTCTGTTGGTTTGTCTGATTTGGGTGTAACTCCTCTTAGTTCAATTCTTTCAACATAAACTGGAGGAAAAAAAGCACAAAAAAAGACAAGAAAGGTTCAAATCTGTTTGGTTACAGAAGACTTTTAAATTGTTGCGTTAAATGCTGTTCTTTCTATTAATCAAAGAATCCTTTAAAAAAAAATGCATCACGGTTTCCACAAAAATATCAAGCAGCACAAAATTGTATGATAATAAGAAATGGTTCTTGAGCATCAAATCATGCAGAATATATGAAATCATATTCGCCACAAAGTTGAGATTTTTCTTGAAATGCTGGATTGTTTCACTCTTGCATTCCCGCATAAAAATATAGTTACATTCACCCCAAATAACTGAATGTGTTACATTCACTCCCCAAGCTTTGAATGTGAATTACACACATACTCTCCATAATGAATTATGGTTGTATTATCACAGACTGTTTGGATTCTATTAGAGGAGAAGAGTATGTGAGAAAATCCTCCAGAACTTAATAACCTCTCAGACGGTTTCTGGCAGGTCAGAACGCATTCGAGCATATTCAGCTAAGGAGGAAGAACCCGAGAGAAGCCTCCGGGCAGTTCATTTCACAACATATTTTGGTGGCAAAGCAGTGAAGTTCAAAACAGACAGTGAGGTTAAACGTGAGCAAGAGCATCAGAGAGAAAATAAGGAGCGACAGAAGACAATATTGTTTCATAACTTTGTCATCTTTAAATGGTTTGATGTTAAAAAGTTTGGGGTTAGTGAGATTTCTTTGAAAGAAAGTTAATACTTTTGTTCAGCAAGGATGCATTATATTGATCAAAAGTGAGAGTAAATACATTTAAAATGGTACAAAAGATTTGTATTTCAAACGCTGTTCTTTTGAACTTTCTATTCATCAAAGAATCCTGAAATAAAATGGATTGCAACACAACTGTTTTCAACAATGATAATAAGACCAAATCGGCATATTAGAAAGATTTCTAAAGGATCATGTGACACTGAAGACTGGAGTAATGATGCTGAAAATTCAACTTTGCAACACGTATATAAATTACATTTGAAAATATATAAAAATACAAAACCGCTATTTTAAATTGTAATAATATTTCACAATATTACTGTAATAATACACCGTTTTACTGTGTTTTTCACTTTTAAAAAAAGCAGCCTTTGTGAGCAGAAGAGAATCCTTTCAAAAACGTAAAAAAATGTAAACAACTCCAAGCTTTGGTATGGTAATGTTCGTGATATTCATATATTATAAGTGTGACTCAAGTGTCCAGCTTAAGTGTGTACATATGCACACACACACACGTTCACACACAAGCGAGCAGGAACACATCCAGAGTCTGCTCACCGTAAACATGGGCGAGCGTGTTTAATATACCCTGCAGAGTCAGCACTTCCTGTAGTGTGTGTGTGTGTGTGTGTGTGTGTGTGTGTGGACAAAGAGAGCTGAATGTAATTCTGCGAGTTCTACATATCCGAGAACAGAAGATCGCCTTCAATTCTCTCATTCACTGAGATGAATATTTTAGCCATTTCTAAATATAAGATCAAGCAACTAGCACAAAAAAATGGGGTCCTCAAAAAAGAAAGTATAAGCCATACGGATTTGAAACGACATGAGAGTTATTAATCGATCGCAGAACTTTCTTTGTTGTTGCACAGACTTTAGAGCTTTTTCATGGTCTCATCTCTTTCCGCAACTCCGGCAGGCGAGTGTGAGCTCATCTGGAATGTTCCGGAGAGCAAGAGGCTTTTCCCTTTGGCAAAAAGAGATGCATGTCTGCTCCTCCCATTCCACCCACCAAACCCCTCATTACACTGTGTTTTTATGTGTGTGTGTGTGTGTGTGTGTGTGTGTGTGTGTGTGTGTGTGTGTGAGTGTGCGCCATGGAGTGAAAGTGAACCACAAACCCAGAGAGAGGTCACCGCCAGAGGAGGAAGAGATTTGTGAAGTGGTTTGAGATGACAGACGGACAAAGGCAAATGTGTGAAGTACAAATGGGATGAGATGCAAAGTATTTTTAATCTGTAAGAAAAAAAATTTATTTTAGAGTATTCGCTCGAATGTGCAGCATCACTTAAACATTCAATGCCGGATGTTACAATTACATTCAGGTGTTTTCATGATGTTTACGATTACGATTGCATGGGAATCAAACATTTATACGCATATATGATGCTTAAAATAGAACGTGATGCGTTTTCCTTTAGAAGATGTCATTTTAGAGTATTTTGCTCTGAAACACTCTTCTATCACACTAAAATATTTCATTTCTCCAGTAGGTTATGCATTTTTACACTATTGTTGTAACAAAGCAGACTATAAACAATTTAAATTATTCATGAATCACAAAGAGCTCAAAAGCAGCACATTAAACATGAAAATCCTGTAGAGAACAGAAAGGCAAATTGGTGTAAATTTTACACATTATTGTTGTATATTAATTTAAAAAATATTAATAATATCAATAATAATGTTCATTTATAATACATTTATTATGTATATACATGTATTATTTTATATAGCAGTAATACAACTTTTTATTATTATTATTGCTATATAAAAAGCATATATTACAAAAATACATGTTATTAATGATACAATTATTATATTTATATAAAATATTGAATTAATATATAGCCAACATATTAAAATAAACTATTGATATATATTATATATAAATATATTATATATACAAATATATATACAAATATTATTATTAATTATTATTATTATTATTATTATCATCATTGCTATTTAAAAATTGGTGTAATTTTTTTTGGTGTGAGTGAAAAATACAGCAATAATATTATTATATTTATATAAAATATATTGAATTAATATGTAGTACCAACACATTAAAATATACTATTTGATATATATTATATATAAAATATATATATATATATATAAATATGATTATATTATTATTAATTATTATTATTATTATTATTATTTTCATTGCTATTTAAAAATTGGTGTAATATTAAGTGAGTGAAAAATACAGCAATAATATTCGAGGACACAGCACAAATACATTGTTCATTATCCTCCCCCTCCCTCTGACCTTTCACTGAGGCATCATTGCACTTTTCAAGCTTTGCTCACTGCACAGGGGCATTATGGGAACACACCTGCCATCTCTCCTGTCCTCCCACGTGAGTTTTCAGCACTGGGCTCTAATAACTCATGGATATGCACAGGTGCAGCTGACCTGAACAAGTTGTTTTCTTTCATCTGTCACTTTTTGCTTCTTTCTTTCTTCACCTCTCCTGTCTGAACCTCCTGAAATGATAGAGGTTGGTTTTCTATATGGTTATGTCATTTTGCTTTGAATGTTTCAAATAACGTTATGGAAACGTTTCTTGGTAAATACACCTCCATTCAATGGTTTGGGGACAGTAGGACAAAAAAATGAATAAATAAATAATTAAATTGATCAAAAGTGACTGTAAATACTTTTACATTTTGTTACAAAAAAATTAAATAAATAAATGTTATTTTCAACGTTCGATTTATCAAAGAATTCTGGGAAAATTCAACATTGATAATAATAACAAATGTTTCTTGAACATAAAATCAACATATTAGAATGATTTATCATGGATCATGTGACACTGAAGACTGGAGTAATGATGCTGCTGAAAATTCAGCTTTGCATCACAGGAATAAATTCCATTTAAAAATATTTTAAAATAGAAAACAGCTATTTTAAATTGTAATAATATTTCATAATGCTAACTGTATTTTTGATCAAATAAATTCAGCCTTGGTAAGCAGAAGAGACTTATTTTAAAAACTCTTATAAATGTAGTTTTTTAATTATATACTTCAGTATGAATTAAATGTTATCATACTCAAAACATACATATGATTATATAAATATTAGATGATAGTAATAATTAATGTTTGAAATGCCACCTATAAAAGTATATATTTTATCATTAATACTATATACAGTTCATTATATTTAAAATAATCATCATTTTATGAGGAAACATTTAATTTCCCAGAAAGATCTAATCTACACCATGTTTCTTTGTCAATATTGATTTAGAAGTTTTAAAACATTGTGATCTATTATAAACTGTTTTGATATGACTGAACTTAGATGAGAGAGAAATATGTATAATCTATAGATAAAAAAAAAAACATTATAAATATTAAACAAAAATATAAGAATAATTAGTTAAAACTAGTGATGTGATGATTATTTGTGTTTCGTCACAAAACGTTTGAGTAACTGTGCCAAATTACTTTGAAATGAAATTCAGTCATTTCCTTTTCCTTTCATTCCAATTAAAAGTTAACATCCTGTCAGGCCAATTCAATCACTCATGAAAAGTCTTTTCATGGTCAGAAGGAGGAACTTCAAGTTTTCTTAGAAAACTGTAGGATGGGTTTCCATAATACTTCTGCTCTCAATCGTATCACACAAAATAACAATTAGTTTTTTAAATATTGGATTGGGATCTCTGTAGTTTTAATTCTCTCTTTTAATTAATAGCACAAGATGCCTGCAGTACTTTAATTAATCTGTTATTTGATCTAGAAAGTCTATGTCCATAATGGAGGTGCACCAGGTGACGAGACAACAAATTTAGCTTTAGTTTCATTCAACAAATGTCAAAATAAATGAGAAAAAATCGGAGTCTTAAAGTACATTTATGAAACTGTTCTTTTGAATTCCGCCTTAAAAGTTCCTGTTAACAACCCACCACATTTGAACATGCAGGGTTGTCAAGGTACCAAAATTTCAGTAGTCGGTACCAATACCAGTAAAATTTCAGCAGTCGGTACCAATACCAGTAAAATTTCATGATTTTCGGTATCAAAAACTGTCGAATTAAATACTTTAAAAAAAATCCATTTTGTCTCGTCCGTTGGTTATCACTGTCAATCATCGCAGTTTCTGATTCAATCGCACATTTAAATACGGTTGTCAATTCAAAAACTTCGCCTTGCACTTAGCAGCATGAGAAACTAAACTTGTACTCAGATTGTGAATGGTTCATAAACAGAAAGCAAGAGAAGAGCCTCCCATTATAATCTCTGAAGCGCAAGCTCACTGAATCCTGCACTCTCAAGAAAACTGTTATAAAATGTTATAAAAAAAGCTGTCTTAATTGCACAAAGAATCTCTTCTTTAAATCGTTTTTAATCTTTGTTGGTTATAATGAAAGGATTAAGCGGTTAAGGTTAAGCGGATTCTGACTAACGTACTGACTAGCACCTCTGATTGGCCACTGCGGTCATGAGCTCAACAGATACGATTGTGATTGGCTACAATGCTCAACGCTTGTAAAAACACGCTGTAGTGTAAACAGAAACCTTTGACGCTCAGAGAGCACTCAAACAAACACGAACGAGAGTGTTTAAAAGCAGCGTCTATCAGCGGTTCACAAATATACCCGGTATTTTGTTTCTCCTGGAACAACATTCCTGTCCGAAAATGTAGTCCTAACCTTATCCCTACCCCTACCCCTAAACCTAACCCTACCCATAACTTATCCCTAAAATCAAAGGGAAATGATAGGTGAATAAGAATGGTGCAGAAGCTCCTAACCCTTGTTGTAAGCCAAAACTTGACATACGCTGTTAACTGATTGGTTGATTGGAATGTACTTGATGAAATCACGTTCACAACCCTATAACATCTCTCTCTGTCTCTTTGAATCACACAAACAAACACATTTCTATACTTTTTTAATACACTCCCACACACATACCTTCCTCTCTATGCTCTGTATACTTTGGATGCCCTGGGGCTTGCAGTTGCCGCATGCCTGATGCCAGGCCGGGTAATCCGAGGCATTCTCCCATTCTTACAGCTCTAGTTACCCAGCGAGCATTATTATGCACACATCATAACTCCACACACAGACAAACATTCAAGAACGGACAAGCAGATCTAGAGTCATGGATGCATACACATCCTTTCCAACATCAACTCGACAAACAGCCGAACTCGGCCGAGCTTCTGGGAATTCCAAAGGATCCCGAAAATGTCGTTATCATTGTGAGATCCTGTGAAGAATAGCTGTTTTGAAAGTCTTTGATCTGACTCGTGTACAAGTATATAAACCTCACAGGTTTTAACAAAGTCCAATATTCAATGTGAGTTGAGTATGTTCGATTAAACCCAATAAATATGGATGTGTGTGTATGTGTGTGAGGGTGTTGACGGATTGCTACGGCTCGTGCTGAAGGCATGCGGTGAAGCATTGAGGTAATGCAGCAGAGAAGCATTAAATTACCAGCAGACAAAACAACAGTCTATCTCTGCTCTGTTCGATTCCAATGGCCAGTGCCTCCAGCACACCCGCTGAGCACAAAAGCCTTCCTGGACTGACATTTCCATTATGTTATGGTATAGATATGCAATGAACGGAGCAATATGATCCCAGGTCATAACAATAAGCTATATACACAACCGACCATATCTTTTAGCTTCAGGCATCTTAGTTTTATATATATACACAAACACATGGTTCTACATGTCAAACGTCACTGACATTTTCTTTTGCAAATGTAAAAATCTATAAATATATTATGCTGATGAAATATAAATAAATCACTCAGATAAGCTGAGAATATGCATGACATGCTAGTATGCAAGTGTTTTCTGGGGAAATTTTTTTTTTTTTTCTTTGGAAAAAAACGGGATTTCTGTTGTTTTGCTATCCAGAATCAGGTAATCCATCTTCCTTTTGTGCTAGATTTTCAAAGCAAAATTGGATTGGATCACCCTAAGCCAGATTTCTTTTTCACATTACCAAATCTGAATTACCAGTGCTGTAAATGGGATCACAATCACCCCTTTTCCACCAAGGCAGTACTGGTGCCGGTTCGGAGCCGGTGCCTACTCGTGAACCAGTTCTTTGTGTTTCGACAGCCAAAGAACCGGTTCTCGGCCAGGAAAATTGGTTCCAAAGCGGCACCAACTCTAGACTAGAACCGTTCTTTTACCACGTCATGCTTATGTCGGGGGTTGGGGGCGGGGTTATTGTCGAACTTCTTCTCGAACGTAACCTCTGTCTATAGTAATCCAGACGAGCAGCACAAATGTGTTCTAAACGTCTTCTTCTGACCCCAATATAGGATCGCAAGGCCAGGAGAAACATTTGCAGAAAGACGATGTGGTCCGCCATTGTAATTATTATGCTTGAATTTTGCGCAAGCGTTTCTAGGAAAGCTAAGACGTAGCCTATGGCAACGTACAGAGTGACGTAACGACGTCGTTCGCTGGGCTCTCTAGTCAGTGGAAAAACAAACAGGTTCTGAGAAGGTTTGCAAGTTGAACCAACATTGAACCAGCACCAGTTCCGAACCAGTTCTTTTTTGGTGGAAAAGGGGTAAATGACTACGTTTACATGGACAGCAGTAATCTAATCATTGACCTTATTCTGAATTAGACACTATTCTGATTAAGGTGTTTACTAGCCTGGCAAGCCAGACCCACATAAAGATGTTGAGTCTGGAAACTCACCATTGGCAGGACTCAATCCAAGGGGCGGGATAAACGGTTGTCTTTCAAATTCCCTCTGCACGCAATAAGATAGCGCTACAACCAACCAGAGCGTTTTCCCACCAGCGGAGCAAGTTGATAGGTTAAACTTTTGCCATATCTGGTCGACAAAACTATGAACACATCTTCCTTTTTTAAGAATGACTTAAGTGCCGTTCTTTGTTCTTTTCTCAAAGAAAAGCTTAACTCCAAGTCCTCCAGAGTCGCGGCCAAAGCCGATTCGAAGACCGCTGTTCGCCAGCAGCAGCAGCCATTCTTTGTTTTCAAGTAGCAGGGAATTCACACGGAACCATCACAACTCTGTCGTCATTATGTTAAGCCCGCCCATCGACTCTATACACGATGTGATTGGCCTGACTAGAGTTTGTTTTTTCCATAGACAGTAAAAGAAATGGACACAGCGACCCCATAGACTTCAACGGAGAAAAGTAAAGCCAATTAGAAGCATTCACATCCTGATGTCTGAGCGTACTGCGCAGACTCAAACTGAGCTTGACGACGTAGATGTGACGTGAGCAACCTGTCTGAGAGTTGTAAGTCTTCTAGTAGCTGTGCAAAGGGAAATCTGGATCATTCCCTTCCGAATCTTGAAGAGACGGAAAGCATGAGTAGGAGGTGTCCATGAGCTAGGAGCAGGAGCAACTTCTGCTAAGTATTCTGATTAATTATTTAGTCATTTTGCCTCCACGTCCCCCCGATTGCCTGCGAGTTTCTCCTCCTGTCTATACTGTAATTTCTCTACTGTGCGACAGAGAGTTGCGTGGTTATGACGCAATCGTTAGCCTATTTTTATAAAAACGGCAAGATACAAGGTAATGGAGCCTTTTATATATTGTCGTGTTTCTTTAGAAATAAACAATGGACAAATGGAGTCTTTAAACGCCTCAGATGTAAAGTTATTCGCTGTCAAAGTGACGCCAAAATGAATGGGAGTCAATGGAATGCTAGCAGCAGGTAATGGCTTGCTAACCAATGGCGGCCCCCAGGGAAGGTACGCTTTCCGGGTGCTGGATTACCCCCTTGGGTTTTTTCCAGCTCGAAAGTCAACGGTGAGTTGCTAGACTACCCTGGCTGCAAAATAAAATTTGCGTGCGTCTAGATTTCTAGGTTAGGTGTTTACATGATATAGAACACAGATTGATTAATGGCACACGTCATTTCATCACCATGCCACTGACGCCGTCCGACGTTACCTCCAGAATTTCACGTATCAACATACAGTTCATCTTCGTTATGGTACCATATACAGTTTTGGGTGTTTCATTTTTAATTTCACAAAAGATTCAAGTGCAGTTCATTATTTGTCATGCTATACGTGCTAATAGATGGCGGCAGATACATATTCTGAAGCCAGATTTCTTGTTTGCTGTCAAACGGTTGACCAATGCCGTGTGTGTAGCCTATGTGTCCTGCCGTAAAATCCAGCAAAAAACTCCCACACAACGTTGATTAAGGTGTGTACATGTCTATATGCACTTCGATAATGCGACTTAAAAATCTTAATTCGATTTTTGTTCACTTCGAGTATGACTTTAGCCGGATTAAGGTAACCAGCGATCCCTGTTTAAATGGTAGTTTCTTAATCAGAGTATTGTTGTCTTGATCGGCTTAATATCGGAATATTGCTGTCTATATAAAGGTACTGAATGTACTGAACTAGCTATGTAAAGAACAACAGGTAGAATAGTACATGTGGGGTCACTTTAAGTGTTTTTATTTGAAGAGAAAGAAAACAGCACAATAAAGACCCAATAAAGGGACATGATGATGGAAAAAATAGGGGAAATCTATGCAAATATACTATGTATGCAAAACAAATATATGCAATAAGGGATACAATATTTAGAAACTACTTTTGACTGTCTCTGATGATTGAGTCATTGTAATTAATATGCAGTGTAAAAAACTAACACTGCTAGTTAAAGTTAAATATATTAATTTTGTTTGATATTGGCAACTGTTTAGGGGATTATTTTATGGGGACCTTTTTATTTTTACTATACTGTATTAAAAGACGTAATAGGTAGCCTAATTTATACTTTAATATTTTAACAGTAGAATAAAATTTAAAGGACAAATCCAGTGAAAAATGAACCTAGGGGTAATTAACACATGGTTACCGAGTCGATCGTTCCCTGAGATGCGTTTTCATGATAATCGAATATAAAGTGTTTTATCTTTAAAAACAGATTAGCTCATAACAATAGTATATGGGGCACAGAGTAAGTAAAAGTAAATCGCTATTTAATACCACTAACAAGGCTCAAAATAGCCTCACACTAACACGGTAGCATAATGAGGGTCCATACATGCAAACCGAAGCATTGAGAACTTTGTAAGTGTACAGACAGTTTAATAAGAAGATACTTTATGAAGACAGTACATTACGCGTTTACATGCAGGATCCATTTTGGAAAACAGTCTCGACTAATCGAGTCACGAACGCCGTGCTACGTTAGATTTCACTATGCGTAATTCCTATCGACCAGCTCACTTAGCGCGGTGTTCGTTGCTCGACTAGTCGAGACTGTTTTCCAAGATGGATCCTGCATGTAAACGCGTAATGTACTGTCTTTATAAAGTATCTTCTTATTAAACTGTCTGTACACTTACAAAGTTCTCAATGCTTCGGTTTGCATGTATGGACCCTCATTATGCTACCGTGTTAGTGTGAGACTATTTTGAGCCTTGTTAGTGGTATTAACTAGCGATTTACTTTTACTTACTCTGTGCCCCATATACTATTGTTATGAGCTAATCTGTTTTTAAAGATAAAACACTTTATATTCGATTATCATGAAAACGCATCTCAGGGAACGATCGACTCGGTAACCATGTGTTAATTACCCCTAGGTTCATTTTTCACTGGATTTGTCCTTTAAGTTAAAAATATAAATAAATAGCTATACTACTACATGATTCTAACATTGTATTATTTGACCAATTTTAAATCCTGATTTTTTTTTGATCGAAGTTACCCAATCCTACTAAAAAGTTTTGAACAACACATACTGAAGGTTTCATCCAGATCAAAACCCAAATGGATTCCTTGATCTAATCTGATTTCAGAATCCCTATTTTCTTATGAACAACCCATTTCCAAAATCTAATCAAATCCGCTAGCCGAAATCTGATCAGATTAATTTTGAACAACTGGGCCCTACTGGTGCTACTGTTACATTAGCCAACACACTTATGCTCACAACAGAGCGTAATTCAAGAAATGACAGCACACATCCCAGGAAACTTGTGTGGACATGTGAGTCTGTGTAAGATGTAGTAGGTTGTGTCTCTAATAGTCTCCACAGGATTAAAACAGAAAACTACACAGTCTTTCAATAACACACAAACCAGTCTTGAAAAGTGCCAGGCCAAGATATTCCATTAAACATGAGGCCAACTCTCTCATGTTCCACAAGTTAAGAATGCAAACTCTGAGGACTCATACCCATGTGTATTTACAGTCTGTCCACAATAAGACCCAAAAGTTCACACAGAGTGCAGAGTCCACCAGAGCAAATGATCAAAAATCTCATAACTACAGCTAAAGAACCCATTAAACCTGATAAGCAGACCCTTATGAGTGAGGCTCAATCTTCAACCAGATATGGAATTCATAATAAATGGATTTCATGTAGCATGCATTTCGGTTTTAATAACAATAGAAAAACATTGCATTCCAAACCCCATAAAGGAATGTTAAAATAAACTATACTTCATTGCGGTCGGGCTGAAACCTTGTATCTCCAAAACCTCAAGAAATGGAAAAAACACTGTATATTTTAAAATAATTAAACACTGTGCTTTATATATGTTCATACACTTGCATGTGTCATTATATTATTAACATTTTACCAAAATCAAGCTCAAATGGAGTTACGAGGTTTTTGACCAGCACATATTTGAAGAATTTCAGACATACGTGTTGTGTCCGTCAATAGAACGGCCGCATCTGAGGCAGTAAGTGCATTGCGTTTTCATCAACTTACAGGTTATAAAGTTTACTGCAGCTATGTGGGCGTCATTTGGCCAAAATCTCATGTTATAAAAAACGTCCTTCACACAGGCTATTTAAGACAGAATTGGAGATGACTCTGTCACAAATCCTAGACTGAGACACTCTTCTCTGCTCCTCAAAATGCTTGAGTAAAGAAAACGCAGTACTCATTCAAAGAGTTATTTATTTTCCATTGCATTGCAAACAAGCAGAGACGGTCCAAACAGTGAGCGGCACTTCATTCAAGATTGAGCTGGAGTGGAGTTATAAGGTTTTACTGACAGTTTGAGGATCCAAAGTTTAGTCACAAGCTCTTTTTTATACGTTTCATTGGTTAAATATTAGTAAAAAAAAATAAAAAAAAACACAGATGTAAAGGGTGACCAATAGTAATGATTTATAAAATAAAATAAAAATGACGGAATATGGAGATGCGAGGTTTGTTAGTGAGGCAAACATAAACACAACAGCTATCCATACTTTGTTGGAAATGCAATTTATTTAATATTACTTAATAACAACTTCTATATTCAGTACAACAAAGCCCTTGCTTCTGAGATACTGCTTATTTAGTCTTTGTAGATATGTGTGTGTGGGTATCAACTTAATTCTGTTTGTGCTCCTGATACAAGCCGCTGCCTGCATCATATAAATCTCCTGTCTGGGAACATTCTTGCTTCCCAATACGTTATAACAGCGATGGTCAAAAACACGTGGACAAAACAGTCCCTCATTGTAAACTTTGTTCGATGCGACATATTGGCAAAGCATACAAAAAAATAAACGTCTACTACATTTGGACATCGCAAGAGGTCGCCTCATGGTTGCTCTTGGCTGAAAACTACCAATTGAAACGGTTCAGGTCAAAAACTGGCTTCTGGCTAGATATAACAGATCCTTGGATTACCACCTAAAACTAATCTCTTTCTGCAAACTAACTGTCACTCTGATTAATTCATCCTCCTCCTGCTGGAAAAGGCCTGAGAGGAGGGGAGAACATATTTTCAGCCAGCTGTCTCACATGAATGAAACTTTGGTTTAAAAGATTTCAGCCAGCGCATTCTTGTTCCAGCTTCTGTATTAGCATGTCTTGCACCCAACAATGTGGAGTGCGTTTGTTAATCATATTGCAACTAAAGTTGCGGAACTCACCTTTGCTGGGTTTTCGGACGTGCACTTTGAGTGGCATTTCCTGGCACAAGAGCGACGGACTTGGCGGCACCATTTCAGGACCCAAGCCTTCATCTGTCTGACCTCCTGTGACCTCTCGTTGTACAGTCTGGAAAATAAGTCAAAGGTTAAGCATAGGTCAGGTTGAACACGGGCGTGCTGTCACACTTGGGTGGGTGGGTCTTGCATTTAAATGCATTTAAACAACGTGGCGCAGGACGTGTAAATGATAACTGCGTCAGGCTGAAACTGGCAAAAAAGCATTGAGCCGGGTGTATGATAGGACCCAAAAAGATGAAATTACAATAAAGTCACAATTGCAAGATACCAAATCTCAATGTGACATGTGAACTCAGAATTAAGAGATATAAAGTTGCAATTATGAGAAATAAAGTTGTAAACTTTTTTTTTTACTCTTGTATGTCGCTAAACACTTTTGTTACTATGTTGTTGGCAAACATATTCATGTTCAATGAAGCAACTTCCTAAAAACTGACTAAAAAGTGAGTCATGGACTTCCTGGTAGATGACTGTTCTATAATTAGTCATCCTGGTAATCAAGCCAACTCAATACACATGAGCCATTATGTCATTTTCTTCTGAACAGCACATCTAAGAATTAAAAATAAAACATATAGGCCTTATTTCACAGACAGGACTTAGTTTAAGGCAGGATTAGGCCTTAGTTCAATTAGGACATTTAAGTAGCTTTTATAAACGTGCCTTAGAAAAAAACATTTATGGTGTGCATATTGAGACAAAACAATGGCACTGATGTATTTTAAGAAATGTCAGTGCAAGTTACTTTCAGTTAAAACATCTCAAACATGCATTTTAGTCTGGGACTAGGCTTTAGCCTTGTCTGTGAAACCGGGGGATAAATGCAAATGTTTCCCATTTTAGCTTTGCTTTATCACATAATCGGATTACAAATTCCACAACCCATTCTGATTTCTGATCTGAGGTTACATCTTCCAGCTTGCTAAAGTAGAGTTGAAGCAAAAGGAGGCCGGTACCACAAATGCTAAGCACAGCAGCTAGTAAAAGCCAGCTCTGAAACCAATTAGGACTACCGTACAGTCCACTGCTGCCACATCCACATCCCACGCTGCCAAATCTCCGTTCCTCTCTTCCTCTCTTTGAAAAACATGCCCTTCTGTTGAAGACTCAGCTGAAGTGTGGATCATAACACAAAGGAAAGAACTCCTTGGAAAAATACAGCTGAGAAAATCCGTTCATAGCAGACAAAGAAGAGCAAGGCGAAAGACAAAAAGTGAATTAGCCTTATTTTTAAGGATTATTTGACAAGCTGTGTTTGATGTAACCAAAAATATTGTTTTTGTGTCAGGTTAAAGTCAGCATGATATGGCCTTCACTACTCCTTTAACTAAACAATCTGATATACAGTAATTTAGTGTAAAATAAGAGCCAATGGAAAAATGTAGGAGGGAACTTGATTTTATCCATCAGGAATTGACTGGAACGTGAAACATGGGCGTTTATTCATAACAGATTATGACCATTTTGGCAATGTTGTATTATTTTAATTGTGGGATACAATCGAGAAGGTCAAGATCTCTGAAATGGGACAAGCCAAAAAACATTTGGATACCGACACTGGATGCGTTTAAAACTATCTATATAATTGTTTAGTGAACATATAAGTACAAAAGTTTGGGGTCAGGAAGACATTCTATAATTTTGAAACTTTTCATTTTCCGTCGGTCTTAGTACACGATGTAACTACAGAAGAGTCAAGTTTTAAATAGGAAAAATATCAAAACTCTTTGGTCATTTTTTTTAGAGAGATGCTAATGGTCCTGTCCGATTCAATGATCTATGCTAAGCTATGCTAAAAGTGGTACCGCCAGACCCGGAGATCGGCTGAATGGATTCGAAAACGGTAAACTCAACTGTTTAACTCTGGGGGAGTTGTAAAATGAGCCTATTTCCCAAAAAAGTGGAGTATCCCTTTAAAACAACTGTTTTCTATTTTTATATATTTCAACTGTAATTTATTCCTGTGATGGCAAAGCAGAATTTTCTGCAGCCATTTCTTCAGTCTTCAGTGTCACATGATCCTTACTGATTTGGTGCTCCATAAACATTTCTCATTGTTATCAACCGTTGAAAACCGTTGCGTTGCTTAATATTTCAAAAGAACTCACAATTTTCAAAACTTATGTTGTTAAACTGCAGTACATTCCATTGAACACACTGTACCTCTATACCCCACAGCCTCGTTTTCATTCCTGTCAAACATTATACAGTATATGGTGCCTCTATTGCTTTAAAAACACAATATGTGGAAAGTGCTCAAATGGGCCCAATTTGGATGTCATGGCATCTTTAAACAGTGCCATTAGACATGTTATTCAAATAAATGTTGGCGATTACAATCAAAGTATCACAAAAAGATTCTCAAGACAAAAGAGCATGTGTTTTTGTTGATGTTTAGGCTAGTATAAAGGTCTCTTGAACAAGCGAGCAGTCGGTGCTTCCTGATGAATCACAGGAGAGTTACACAGAGGGCTGATTTAAGCATGGAGAAATGTGCTGAGCTTCACTTCATGAAAGCCAAAACCAACAAATCACTAAATAGAACCGCCTTCTCTGCCTTCACAGGGTACTTTCCCACTACACCCGCTGAAGCACAGGTCTCGGCAGCATGTGTGCCTCATGAGCCCATGTCAGTACAGATAACACTCCACCAGAGATATTTAGGTCTGACAACACTGGGATCACACAATAAAAGACTCAACATACATTAGGAAGTGTTTTATCACATTTTGTCAACATGCATTTTTACCGTTTTAACCGCACATTGATCCTTCACTGTAGTACTGTAAGTATAGAAACCAATATCACATAACCAAAAAGTTATTTTAATCAGGAAATCACAATAAAAACAAAACACACACACTGATTTCTGAAGGATTATGTGACAGTAGAGACTGAGGAAATGGCTGCTGAAAATACAGTCAGTAAAATACAGTAAAATTCAGCTTTGCCATCACAACAGTGAATTACCCTTTAAAATGTATTCAAATAGAAAACAATTATTTTTCATTTGAATACTTTACTGTATTATTGGTCATATAAATACAGCCCTGGTGAGCATAAAGCCCAGGACACACCAAGCCGACTGTGTTGTCGCCTCTCATTGGCTGCATCTCGGCCAAAAAGCTGCGCTTGAACACAACACAAGGACTACAAGCGACTGTCAACTAGTAACTAGTCTATTTTCGTCATTCAAAAAGGGAAACCGAAAATAGGCCTGCAGATATACAAACCCGAAAACAAAGCAGTTCTTGCTTACCATTTGGAATATCAGTCATTCTGATCACTTTCTTCATTATAGCCAGCTCATGTTATTAAGAAAATATTTGTGTATTCGAATGCTCAGGTAAGATGATGCAAAATTTGAACAGCCTTCTGTCTGTGCTTTCATGACTTCTTTGCTCGCTTTCATCATTTCGCTTTTATTCTCGTGCACCGACTCGTTCGCTAAGCTGAACAGCCAATCAGAGTTCTCTCTCTTAGTGATGGCCTGACGCCGATTTAACTTGCTGAATCAGCCCAAAAAAGACCAAATGGCGTTCGACTAAAGCCAACGGTGCGGAACATACAGAAGAAACTAAGCCAACCAACGCTAAAAAACGGCCCGCTATTCCAAACTTTTGACTGATAGTGTTAGTGTATATACACTACTGGGCAAAAAATAGTGAATATTTGGTCTCACATTAAGCTTAAAGCCTTAAACTTAAACTGGGAGACATTTTTCAACTACTATGAACTGTTAAATCCAATAAAATTGAGTGAAAAAGCTGTAAAAAGCTATTCCCGTGCTAAGTTACTTTATCTACAGTATTTGTGCAATTCTTGCTAATTTCCTGAACAGTGATTCGTGATTAAAATGGTTAAGACAATTAAAAGACCACTAAATATCGAACGTCGAAAGTCATTACAAATTACAAAAAAAGTGGTGTGGTTCTTTCTTTCAGTCTCAGTCTTACACAGACGGTGCTGTGGAGGCATTTCAATCTCTGCTTAGACATATCAAGAACAAGATGACATGAAGACAACAAGATGCCATAAAGACAGACAGTCCTGGTGTGGTTTTAATAACACCAGCTAAGAGCAAAAAATAAATAAAAAATCCATAGCAGATGCTATGCAATATTCTTCAGATCTGTGTGTGCATCGTGTCAGCACATTTAATGTCATTTTTACATCTATTTATTCTGGAACTGTTGTATAATATCATATTCTATAATGAAAGGGTTTTGCTGCTTCTGTCAGTTTTCAAAGCCTGTTTGTTGACTCACCAAGCTAACATTTTTGAGTTACAACATAATTATACATTTGCAATATTACATTACACGCTGGGTTTAAGAAAGTGTAAGTGTGAGTCTCGCGTCATCGTAAAGGCATTGATTCATTGAGATCACTCCCGCACTTGGAACCCCCATGAGAGGATGGAACAGATTTAAACAGTAAACACTCATTGGTTGGAGTTGTGTGAGATCTCATGGCTGAATTGTTTGTCTTTGCCAGATGACCCCAGTTCATTATTGTTGCTCTTGGTGTTCCCCATAGATACTGTTGAATAAATCAGGTCTGATCTGTATATCTTGGGGTGTATGGCCTAGCGCTTAAAAGTTGAGGCTAGTAAGCAAAAAGGTTGTGGGTTCAACCACCAAAAGGGGTTTTATGGACCATCAACATTGTTGAACTGAGACACTTAACCCCAGGTTGCTTTGGATAAAAATGTTGGTCCTATAAGGAATTAGTTATAGGCTAAATTAACCACACTAACAATATTTAGCATACATTCATAAACTCGTTTAACACCTTAAAGGGATAGTTCATCTAAAAATAAAATTGTCACTATTTATTTAGTGACATTCATCTTGTTCATCACCTTGTGACTTTCTTTGATTTACTGAAAACAAAAAAGATACATTTTGCACATCCATTGTTTTCCATACAAGGAAAGTGTGTGGATATTTTAATTTAACAAAATGTTGTATGGACCATAAAAATAAATAGTCTATTCAACTAAAGCAATATTCTAAGTCTTCTGCAGTTATACAGAAGCTTTATGTAATATATATATATATATGTATATGCCTATATAATATGGATCTTAACCCTTTCACGCATAGTGGTCACTACAGTGGACAGCTATTAAAAAAGCATTTTCTTGAATTTGCACGGGTTTTTATGGCAAAGTTGCACATCAGCCTCTTCATTGGACCCTGGTGCATCATCCTATAAATTGCAACCAAGTGGCAAGCCTTTGTGTTTCGATTTTTTCCCCCTCCAAACCAAGATGGCCAAGGGTCAGTCAGACATGCCAAGTTGCTCCGGAATATCCACCCATTCCTTCTATCCTAGGAGACTCTTGTAGGTAAAAAAAATATTGCAGCATCAAGAAATATCTAATGAGTCATATCACAGTAAAACTTTCCAAGTTTTGATTTTAGATTGAGAGAAAACTCTGATTAATCACATGTCCACTATAGTGGACGTCATGCATCAATTGCAATATTTCAGCTACAATTCATAATTATGATGTGAATATTGTTTTTGAAACTTAAAACTTAAAAACTTAATCTGCAGTGACTTTTTTTACTGTAAATAAATGTATTTGGTATTATTAGAATGTAATTTTCATTGACATCGAAAAAAGTCATGTGATTACATAATGTATGACACTTGTAATGCATTACTTTACTTGTTAGATCAAAAAGTAATCTGATTTCTTAATGCACGTAATTGTAATGTGTTTTTTTACTCATAACATCAAAAAGTAACCTGATTATGTAATGCATGTTACTTGTAATGTGTTTCTTTACTCATAACATCAAAAAGTAATCTGATTTCGTAATGCATGTTATTGTAATGCGTTTCCTTACTCCTAACATCAAAAAGTAATCTGATTACGTAATGAATGTTACTTGTAATGCGTTTCTTTACTCGTTACATCAAAAAGTAATCTGATTAGGTAATGCACATTACTTGTAGTTAATTACTTGTTAAATCAAAAAGTAATCTGATTAGGTAATGCATGTTACTTGTAACACATTACTTTACTTGTAACATCAAAAAAGTAATCTGAATGCGTTATGCATGTTACTTGTAATGCGTTACCCCCAACACTGCTCATTTCAGATGAGATTGAAAAAACGTATCGTTAGGTTTTCTCAGAGGAGGGCTATGATAGAAATGTGCATGTCCATCTTGAACATAATCAGCATTATCAGCTAATAAGGGTAAATCTCCATACTCTGGTGCACTGGAGGGAGCATCTGAGTGGTTTCCACAGTTGTACCTTGACAGGCTGTAGAAGATTCTGATGGAATCACGTCCTCATGTTCTGATATCAAAGATACGCAAAGTGCAACTTGTATGAAGCCTTTGCAATATTTTGCATTTATATTTTTTGTATATGTTTTATAGTTTTCACATGATTTGATATAATTGTATTGATTAGTTTGTTAAATTCACATACTTTATCTGTTTGATTATTGTCTTATATTTAATACAGTATATCTTCAGTTTAAACCATAACCGCATGCTGTCCACTCAAGTGGACATCTGAAGATCTCTTTGAAAAATTTGTAAAAAAAATAAAATAAAAATCAATTCTTGTTTTTCATGCCCTAAGAGCAATAAAAAAATCCTGACTGAGGTTATCATAATTCATGCATGAAAGGGTTAAATTTAAAGATGCAACTTTTCTGAGAATTAGAAATACTAATAATCTATTTAGATTGGTAATAATCAATTAGTCAACCATGTGACCCATTCACTTTCTCTGACATTCAGCAAAATATCTCTTTTTGTGTTATATGGATGAAAGTCAGTTACACAGGTTTGGAAGTCGCAATGAAACGGAAGTAGTGCAGATCTTTTCTTTCGTATTGTGACGTACATCAAAGTATCGAAAAAGAAAAATGTAGGGCAGGGAATTGGTTTTATGCATCGGTTGTTGATTGGATTTAAAAAATGTGGGGCTTTGCACACAAAAGTGAAGGCAGATGAACGGGGTTTGAACAGACTAAATGATTGGAGAGGTCCTCCATACATCACCAGACAGAAGTCTGTCGTTTTCGCTGGAAGATGCAGTTATGACATTTTTTTTTTTTTTTTTTTACTAAAATGAAACATATGCATGTATGAATGGTTCACAATAAGATCAATAAAACGCATTTGAGAGAATATGCAGGGCGAATTCCATTACATGCAGACTCTAAATGTTTCCCACCTTGCAGCACGGACATCCGGCCTGGCAGGAGTTTAAGGTGGATGAGGTGATGAAGGAAGAGAAGGTCGGGGTCACGCTCACGTTTGGGAGAGCAGCAGCACAAGCCCCGCCCCCATGTGACGTCGACGACGCCTCACCAACTGTCACCTGTAGGATCTTCTGGATTTGTGTCAACTCTTGCCTCAGCACCTGCTTTTGATGAAAACTAAAGGCGGGATGGTTCGAAGCCATGGTGAAGAGGAGCAAAAATTGCTCTCCCGTCTGGCCATCGTTAAGCTTAAGTCCGTAGTTATTAATGATGGTGTCGATGTGAGTTAGGGTGCGAAACAAAACTCCTGCCGCTACGCGGTTGTCCGAGCTGAGGAGCGCGAGTGAGACGAGCAGTTTGCTCCTCACGACCACATCCGTGATGTTGGCCAGGTTGGCGAGGTCAGCCGGGTTGTTGGCTTTGATTTCTGCATCCCTCAGTGAGTGGTAGTCTTTTCGGGCTAGGTCTTCCAAACACGAACCGAGGAAGCGCAGCTCAATGGGAACGCATAGGTCCAAAAGGCCGCAGAAGAACTCAGCCCTCTGCGCCGAACTCAACACGGAGAACCAGCGGTAAACCTCCTCTCTCTGAACAAAGCATCTGTTCTCAACCATCTTAGACAGCACTTGTAAAATGCATCAGATATTAAAAACAAAGTTCATACAGCAGTGGTCGATGGCCTTTACGAACTTTACAAACTTCCAAATCATTCACTGACGTAAACATCCATGAAGTTATAGGCAGTGGTCAGTCTGAGCGTCTGAGAACCCCTAAAACAAGACATGCTACATGGTTTCCTTCGTGTTTTATATGCCAGCGATTGCATTATCTCGTCAAAGCCATATCAAGTTGGTAAAGAAACAAATTGTGTTCACTGTAATCCCAGACGCGCGGCGGCGCAGCCCCTCTGCCCGCCCGTGTCTCTCCTTTTTCGGCAAGCCCCCCTACGTGATCCCCACGTCAGCCAGTTATTCAATAGTCTCCAGGACACATTATAAAACAAGCTCATTTCTTTCAGATCTTACAGTATCCGTTAGAACGATTCGTCCAGATGAAATTATCGGCATTGCTGTGCACGCGCAAAGGAACCGTCTTCGGGCAATAAACATTTTGTGTGGAAAACTCCCCGGTTTTAACAGTTTTACTGGTCGAATGGACGTCAATATATCCGTATATTCCTTCCTCGGACGATTTGTTACATTTATTTAAAAACGTGACACTTTACCCGCTGCTTTTGTTTGCACTTCACACGAGTGAATTAATCTACGGTTTCGTTGTCTATCATTATCCTGTCTTCAAGTCGAGTAAGGAGAACTGAGTGTAGTTCACTATCCCGAACTTCACGCAAACCCTGCCCTTTGCTGATTTTTATTGGATGAGCAGCTTGTCAGTCATCACATTCTGCGCCGTGATTGGCCAAAACGCCATTCTCTTATATCTCTCAAGCGCCTGCAGTCATATTTGATGTGGACAGTAAAATATTGTATTATTTAAAGAGATAGAGTACATTCACCTTAACATACATTCTTAACCGAATTTTAGACATAAAGTAAATTTATTAAAATAAAATAAAATACTATGAATTATTCCTGTGGCGGTTTTGTACAGGAAAACCCCTTTTCTGAAGTATGCCTTTGGATAGCCACTAGGCATATATTGGAAATCTCTGGTTTTGTCATTTAATGATGTCAACTTTCCCGAAGATGGCGCCAGTTGTCCCAGGGCTCCATCAAGAACCAAGTCATAATATCCTCACCCAATCTAGTGGATTATATATTTTCTTAAATACAGTAACTAAAAAAAAAAAAGAAAAAAGTTAATCAAAGTTGTCCTCGGACAAGAATGGGTAGGCCTATTGTTCAAAATTTACGTATAACTTTGATAAAAGGTTTTGATCCACTTCAAATGTTGACTACTGTACTTTCCACTCTGTCCTATTTTTCTTTGTTTACAACCTAGTACAATTAGTAACGGTTACTATTTTATTTTCCCCTAGTGATTTGTTGTTGTTTATTTTTAATTATATTTTTGCGTTTCAGATTTGGAACACAATATTTCTTTATTAAATTAAAAATAAATGATTTTGTATTGAAATAATTTAATAATTAAAATGCAAAATCGTCTTAAAATACTGTATGCATCATAATTCTTATTCTAGATAAAAAGATTTACTTGCAGGGGTGAAACTATGGTTGACAAGTGGAGTGGACAAAAGTGAGCGTTGGGTGATGATTTGTAATATCTAGAAAACAAATTTTGATTCCAAATGTTGTAATTTTAATTTTAATTATACCACATTGTTATATGTCATCATAGGACAATTGGTCACATATCTAAGTAACTGTAAGGGTTTAAATCAAGGAAGAAACCCCAAATCTGTATTTGTTGTCAGGCTGCCTGGAAAAGGTTTGGATTTTGTGGAACTGAATTTTTGAGCAGAAACAGCGTAAAAGTCAAAACTTCTTACGAAACTAATATGGCTAGTCTCATACAACTTTGGACCGTTTTGGACAAGCTACTCAAAAAGTTGTTTCAGAGAAAAAAGCAAATTGCTCTACAAGCTTTGACAGACATTTTCTACATTTACGCTAAAACAATTAACCAGACACAGGACACATACTGTCAAGACAAAACATCTAAAAAAAGACAAGAACATGACACCACTTATTGAATTCAATCTCAAAATCACCCAAGTCATTCATAAATTGCACGTGAAGTTGTTGATCTTAAAGATCTTCATCGCAGACTTTTCAATGGTTATCCAGTGTTTTTGTACTTGCGTGATGTGTTTGTATCGTGTTATAGTTTTACTTCTCCAAAAAGATTCAGTGCATGCATGAATGAACTGTAAGCATAGTGTCACTTTTTATTCATCGGCCAACTTTTTAAATAGGCTACAGCATACAAAATATTTTTATTTTTATTTTTTTTTGGTCCCCTAAGCCATTTTCATTGGATCTAAAACGTTTGCATTAGCGATTGTTTTACTCCTCAGAGATATTTACTCTTTATATTTTAGCATATTAGTTGAGCAGAGTGAATAGCAATGAACTTTTATGGATTCACGAAAAGCTTGTTACATGTTGCCATTATTTAAGGCATTAGGTATTATAAACTATGAATAATACTTTTACAACATTTATTTTTAATCTGGGTACACGTTAATTTCTACATACACTGATTACATTTTTTACATAAATTTGTATGTTACAGTATGACCAAAAATTAACAATGAATATTAATAGTATATTTATAAATGAACATTAATCTACAGTACCGGCCAAAAGTTTGGAAACATTACTATTTTTAATGTTTTTGAAAGAAGTTTCTTCTGCTCATCAAGCCTGCATTTATTTGATTAAAAATACAGAAAATGTTTTAATATTGTGATATATTATTACAATTTAAAATAATTGGTTTTCAATTTATTATACTTTAAATTATCATTTATTTCTGTGATGCAAAGCTGAATTTTCAGGATCATTACTCCAGTCTATCACATCTTTTAGAAATCATTCTAATATGATGATTCATTATCAAAGTTGGAAACAGTTCTGCTGCTTAATATTTTTTCATAACCTGTGATACTTTTTTAGGATACTTTGATGAATAAAAAGTAAAAAAAAAAAAAAAAATAGTAAAAAAAAGAAGCAAATGTTTTAAAAATAGAAATCTTTTGTAACAACAATATACACTACTGGTCAGTAATTTGGGGTCAGTAATTTTTTTTCTTTCTTTTTTTGAAATAAATCAATACTTTTATTCAGCAAGGATGTGTTAAATTGATTAAAAAAAAAGTAATAGTAAAGAAGATTTATATTATTAGAAAATATTTATTTTATTTTAAATAAATGCATTTCTTTTTAACCTTTTATTCATCAAATATATTAGGCAGCAGAACTGTTTCCAACAATAATAATAATAAATAATAAATCAGAATATTAGAATGATTTCTAAAGGATCATGTGATAGACTGGAGTAATGATCCTGAAAATTCAGCTTTGCATCACAGAAATAAATGATAATTTAAAGTATAATAAATTGAAAACCAATTATTTTAAATTGTAATAATATATCACAATATTAAAAAAAAAAATCTGTATTTTTTATCAAATAAATGCAGGCTTGATGAGCAGAAGAAACTTCTTTCAAAAACATTAAAAATAGTAATGTTTCCAAACTTTTGGCCTGTACTGTAGATTAATAAATGCTGTAAAAACGGTTGTTCATTTTTAGTTTATGACATCTAATTTAGAACCACTGATATACGAGAAGACCCTACTGCTAAATCTTTATAATCAAATACAAATGTAGAAGATGAGCAAACTTTAGTATAACCTAATAAATGTACAGTGCTGGCAAATTAAACTGTTGCTGATCATAAATGAACACTAGAGGGAGCAGTTGGCTCTCACTTTATGACTGTAATTTGAAAGCTTTTTCTGTGCTCAAGCAAAGGTGACAGGTGATCACGAAAACAAGGATTGGTCATGATCATGCATGACGTAACTTTTAATGAATTCAAAGTTATACATGAAAATGTCAAATAATGGTGTTATTTTTAATTTACTGTCAAGTTATCATTTTCAGTGGTACTTTGTGGACCAATTCATGATCAGACATCAATTTACTCCAAAACTACACAAGAAAATAGAGGTGCACTATTTATCAAGATAATTACAGTAATCAGCAGGAAAAGCAAAGAGACATTCCATCCCATTGGCAAGTGAATGGGATGCCAAAGATGTTTGTCTGATGTATGTAGAATAACATTCAACAACAATTCAGATTTAAACCATAGCCCTATATATGTACTCAAGTATTCGAGTTGATTTAACATGCTCATTACATACCCTCCAAAGTTAGCAAATGTTCCTGTTTCTGCTATTACTGCCCTGTGGTTAAACAAGTAAGGAAAGCTAATTTAATAACTCTCCAAATTTTCAATAACAGCCTTGATTTTTTTTCAGTTGTGCTGCAGGGGAGCGTGAGTCATCTCGGCCTGTTTTGCTAACAATTCTGAGTGATCTTGTGTCTCTGGGCTTAAACTCATGGTAATGCTCCTCAGGCCTCAAACATAGCGTGTCTGCATCAAATCCTCCATGGTGAAGCAGAAACTATACAATTACTTTTTCAAAATGTAAGACTTGTGGATCAGAACAGGATAACGCCAGTGCAATTACAGGTAATGAATTATATAGCATATGCATGTTTGTTTTTTGGTCAAAAATATTATTTTAATGGTTAACATGGCAATATTGTTTGGCTTTTGACGTCTAACTGTCAAATTATTTCTCTTTTGTAGGTTTTCAAGAAAGGGTGTAGTTGTTTGTAAGAACAACCTTGCAAAATCCGTCAATCTGAGAGGAATGTTCGCACTTCCCCTGCAATCTCTATCTTATACACACACACATACTCCCACACTATGGCTGCTGATCCCACTTCATAAAATCTCCCTCTCCTACTCTAATACTAATCAAGCCAACAGCAGGCTATCACTAAAATAGCCTGATAAGCTAAACCACCAGAAGCAATGAGTTAGCATTGCTCAGTCAAAAACATGTAGTGTAATGAGTCAAATACATGAATCTTCTTGATTCAAAATATAGGTGACCTGTTTACTGCATGAAACTTGGTTCTCAGTACCTGCTGAGCCAAAGCAGCATGTCAGAGTATTTTTACCCAGCTCTGTCAGAGTTGATCCCCTGTAATTGAGAGGATAAATATCCCTCCTCCTCCTCTTTACAAACAGATTGTTACACACAATTGCAATTTTAATGATATGATAACATATATAAATCAAGTCCCTTGTTTTCGTGTATATAAAGAATTTTACATACTGTATTTTGAAGTACAGGTACGTCTCCATGTACCCTCTTGAATCATCATGGGCTTTTTTCATTACAGGATACTTCTAAGGAAAAGTTGTTTGAGAAGGAAGACGGAGAAATACTGTAATACATTGTGTTCTCTGTAATCTCAGTGATATGTCTTCAATTATAACCTATTTTGTCTACAGTATGAATCATATGTCGCCACAGTAAAAGAGACCCTTGTGCCTTACAGATACCATGGAATCCAGAGAAGAATAGTCAGGATGATCAAGGGCCAAGGTCAACAGAGCAGATTTAATATGATCTCACCTGCAACAAAGAGATTTAATGCTCCATCTCAAGCCATATCATTAACTGACAAATGCTCTAATTATTCTATGAGGGCAAAGCAATGGAGATTTAGTGGGAGGGTAGGGGGAGGACTAAGCCGGGCAATTAGGAAAAGCAATCTTTGCTCCCTGAGGTGGATAGAGAGAGAGAGAGAGATAGAGAGAGAGCGGTGAGTATTAACGCAGTACATGTCTCTTTAAATGAAGGGAGAGCGAGGGAGAGAGAGCATGTGCAAGGGGGAGGGGGAGTTGGCTGCGTTGGAACAGTCCACCTCTAATGAGCAGATTTGAGAGACACCAGTGTAAGAGAGAGAGAGAGAGAGAGAGACATCATATGGGGGAATAAGATGACGACGGAGTAAAAGACCATCAGCGTCACATGAAAATCATTCTAACAGCGTGATTGAGTCAAGGAAGAACAGAAGAAGGTAAATCAGGAACAATGAATCTGGTTTTCCCACCTGCAAGCAAACCGGAGCACAGGATTTTTATACAGACCTGAAAAGAAAGCAGAGAGGAAAGCAGAGACAACGACGAAACAGTGTCCAGATAAGGAATTAATCACATCAGTTTGTTTACGATCAAGCTGTGCGCTCATCCAGCGCTGGCGAGAGCGTGCATATATATGCATGCGATTGTGTGTGGATAGAGACTGCATTGCTGCTAGAAGACAGAGACTGAAGCTTGCAAAATCCATCGCTCTTTTTTTCTTGTTTCTCTTGCACTCAGTCTCCCTGTGTGGCATCAGCATGTCGGGTGGATTTGGTACAACAGTAAGTGAGCTCCTGGCAGAGGGGATGCATTTGTAAATGCTACCTGCTTGCTTCATCTATCGGCCGTCACTCTGAGTTCTCACAGGTTTCTAGGTGGAGCCTGGTGGTCTCAGCGACTGGGAGGGGAAGTGAAACAGCTCAAAGCCCCAGAGAGGGAGAGCGGGAGTGAGGGTAGGTGTGTGCTGGCACAGGTGCCCTCTGTGGAGGCAGGAACGAGGAGGGGGCCAGAGCACCAGAACCGAAAGAATTGTTGCTGCGCTGGTAACGGTAGAACAAGGCGCATGGCTGGCGTGGGCCCACTTTCATCACTAAGAAGCAACTGCAGGAAAGCAACTTGTGAATAAAAAGCTCCACTCCTAGAAGAGGATGGTCTGAGAGGACTCAAGCTGCTCCTGCCTAGTTTGACAGGAGGGGACTACTGCCTAGGAGGGCACCTCTTTCTTTCTTTTAACTTTTTGCATTGTTTTTTAAAGGCCAATCAAGGGAGAGTTTACAGGTTTTTTCATTCCCCAGCTTTCCACCAACACCCTGGCCCCATTTCCAAATCTGATTTTGTTTGGGTCTTACTTCTTTTTCTTTTCTTTTTGAGATTTGGGGTATTTGCCAAAACCTATTTCATGCATGTCCACTGGGGGCAGGTTCAACTTTGATGATGGGGGATCATACTGTGGAGGGTGGGAAGAGGGAAAGGCCCATGGCCATGGCATCTGCACAGGACCCAAGGGCCAAGGCGAGTATGCAGGCTCCTGGAGCCACGGCTTTGAGGTGGTGGGCATCTATACATGGCCCAGTGGGAACACCTATCAGGGGACATGGGCGCAAGGTAAGCGCCATGGCATTGGTGTTGAAAACAAGGGCAAGTGGGTTTATAAAGGTGAATGGACACATGGATTTAAGGGACGCTACGGTGTGCGGGAAAGCACAGGAACCAGCGGCAAGTACGAGGGTACATGGAACAACGGCCTACAGGATGGATACGGAACGGAGACATACTCTGATGGAGGTAAGAGTTATGAAATTGTTTTGGTAAAGAGTTTGAGTTCAAGTTTTAAAAAAGTCTTCCAACTAAATGACACCACAAAATAGTGACATCTCTGGACAAGGGATAGTTTAATTGAATCCCTCTTGTCATTACAAACCCATATGATTTTTTTCTGTGGAACACCCTAACGTTGGACCCCAGTGTTCTTCAAAGTATTTTCTTGTGTATTCAACAGAAGAAAGTCATACCAGTTTTGAACAACATGAGGGTGAATAAATGTTGATGGGATTTTTGCATGAACTGTCCCTTTAATGGATAACACAAAAACTATTACAGCAGAGAGAGATATTTCTAGAATACCTTGTAATTTCCATTTTTGCACCACTCATCACTTTTTTATTTGTAGTCAGATTTTTTTTTATTCTTCCTCTACTCATCATTTGGACAAGCGAATTCCTCCATCGTCCACAAGCTGCTGAGGAGATCAATTTGGAGGCTCAAATTAAGGCCAATTGGACATCTAGAGAGAGAGAGAGAGGAAGAACGAGAGATTTTAGTCAACCTACAAGTCTTGTAAAAGCCCTTGACAAAATACCAGAACACCCTATTTGAGCTGGAACAAGGTTTCTGTTTTACTGTTCTGGAGACAGTACAAACTAAAATTGCCAAAACAAAAGTCAAGATGATATGAAGGCAAGATAAGTGACGAAGATCAATGGCCATGAAAGTAACAATAGGCTCATTTACTTGAAACAAGCAAAACCACCACTGTAGAATATACTTGACATAACACTTATGCAATGGCTTACCTTTAACTGGCCTAGAGTAAAAACTTTTTTAAATTTTTTTATAATAAATTGTTCTGTCAGTGATTATTCAAGAAGAATCACAGTTGTTGAATGTAAATGCATACCAGTGCAGAGTCACGTGACCTGAACCCTCAGTTCTGTGCCTTTTTGTAAAAGAAATCTCCCATTTGATCACCCTTAGTGTCTTTGTTAGTAAAGGTGCAATATTAATACGTAATAGGTATGTAACATTGTAATACCAACTATTAAAAGGATGGTTCGCCCAAAAATTTAAATTCTGTCTTTATTTACTCACCCTCATTTCATTCCAAACCTGTAATACTTTATTTCTTCTGTAGAAGACACAAAAATATACAATTTGAAGATTGTTTGAAATGTTTTTGCGTAACATTGGGCTTTCACATGAGAGTGAGTAAATAATAAAATAAATTTCAATTTTGGGTGAACTGTCCCTTTAAGTAAATAGGTAGAGTAGGAGTGTGACATACTCATAATAGATTTTTGTCTCATTGATCTAAAGGTAGCTGAATGTATAGATGTGGAGAAACATATCCACATATGCATCCTCTCACTCTCTGAAGATATCATTTCAGTGAGTGTGAAAAGTAAAATCAGCACCCCTTTGGCTGTTTTAAGTTGAAGAAAGTGTCAATTCTGGTGAATGAGGCATATACTTGTATCAACAGTCTATCTATTTTCAGAGCAGCATAACCTCTCTCTCTTTGTTTAATTTTCTTTGCATTATGGAAGTGTTGCCTGTGAGTCTTTTACACCAAGTTGCTGTGGAAACACACACAGACTCTGGCAGCAGGTCAGCGTGTCACTGGAGACTCAATGCTCGCAACTCTGATTGGCTGGCTGACTCGTTAATGGCGTTTACTTACTTTGGTACTAATCTGGACCACTTAATCACAACCACAGTAAGCAGTCAGAGAAGACAAAGATTGATATAAAAAAAAAAAGAAAGAAAGAAAGAAAATGAGCCAAAGAAGGGAGAGACAAGACACGAGGAGGTTAATAGGGCCACAAAGAGGTTACAGTGGCATTATCAGCTCTCAGTGCTGTCTGAGTACACTACAGCTGCCACACATGAAAGCATCTGTTCACATTATGACCTGAATTCCACCATCACACTAAAGAGGACAGGTTTGAAGAGGGCAAGTTAGTTTCCATTAGCTTCTTCTGCTCTCATAGTATGCAATATTATAAACACATCTTTGCTATAAATATAAACTGACATTTCTAGGCTTGCTGTAAATATGTGATATTTCATTACTATTAACGTTACATCACATGCATTAATCTTTGATTCAATAACATGTCTTGTCATGTTTTACCCCTCAGTCGGCCCCTTAGGGATTACTTGTCTACAGAGAATGGCATTGTACAGGATATGGATGATTTTTGCTTTTATGGCTGCTCTGATTTCAGTTTCTGATGTAACTCTAATGATTATTTAGAAGTCAGGGAGTAAAGTACTTACATACATCGATGTGGAACTCTGTGTTGCTTGAGGCCAACAGTGTTATCATGTCCACTATGTGGCTTATGTACAGCAATTCCCAGCACTTTTGCATGACTAAAACTCAAATGCTGATCAATTTGGCCTCTGAAAAGCGCCATTCTGCATTGCTCAAAAGCAAATCGAAATACCTAGAGCTGGCTTGACAACAAAAGGAAGCATACATATCAGTTATGTGGTTCCAATACATTCAGGATTATTTTATTATGTTCATAATCCTAAAATGGGGACTATTCCACTTCTCAAATGCATCACCTACATAACATAAAAAAAAAAGAAAAGTCAAACTGAAATCCCCTTAAACGGATAACAGCCTGCTAGTCTATGTAGGCTTAGAGAGATTTGGTTTTAAGTGTAGCTTTATTTTGTATTGTGGAGCGTTGTCGCAATACCATTGCCCCATATACAGAAAACATTGCCTGAATAAACAACAATTTTATGGCATTGTTTATATAAGATTGACAATGCTATAAAAGTGTGTGGTTTGCATCAGGGTAAAGTCGCCTTTGGCCTGCCATGTGAAGCACCTATTATTTCCAAAGCTATAAATGCCCAATGGATGGTTTATATTAGAGTAGGTTAAGGATAAGAGATCTCTTTAGTCCATCTATGGATACGAACACCTGTTTCATTCTGAGAAGTGTACTGTCCTGGATTTAAGGCCACTAGAGATGAGCATGGCCGACAGATGTGTACTCTGCGAGAGTCTGGCCCGCAACCACACGCATGCAACAATTACTCTGCTATTGCTGACTTTGTGAAAAAGACAAGAGATTAATAATTCATGGAAGAGCCGATCCAAACAGACATTCTGCCTGCTTTGCGGGAGTCTGCCTTTTCCTGGTATGAATTCTAATTAGTATTGAATACGAGATATTTAGGCCAAGTGAGCCACAACGTCATCATTTCTTTAGACAGACGCGTCCCTGATCACGACACATGAAAAGGAAAAAACAAGAAGTATTCAACCTCGAAACAGAACAGCGAGCATTGTTAAAGAAACCATTATAAATTCAACCCGGGGGAAGGCGCGTGATTAAATCTGTCCTGTGATGTTTCCGCGTCTTTGATCTTTCCGCATTAACCGTTTCCGTTCTGTGTGCCCCGCGCTGTTGCACAATGCATCTCATAGGCCTCCGGCAGAAACGCAAGCGAATTAGTTTTGACATGTGGGTTGCAGGACTCATAGAAAGCCAATACCGGACCACTAATCACATAACCATGTGACCCATGTGGGATGTCCCATGCTCATACAAGGCTACTGTTGTTTGCATGTCCCATCCAGTAAGTCAGCATTTTCTTTTTTTGCTACTGCATTTTCATTGGTATTGCTGTTTTCACAGCAGTGCAGTGATTCAATTAGATGTTCCTCTGATTAATACTAACGTCTGCATCCTCAGAGAGCTCCCGCTCTCTATATTGCATATTCACACTTGGTTTGTTCAAACAGACTTGTTAGATCTCACAAAGCAAGAGATCTGACATCTACCTCATGGAAAGAATACACATTGTATTGGATATCTGAACATCTTAACCTCCTGAGACGCAGCAAACAAACAAACACAGGTTTTGTCATTTAGATTATTTCTTCTAACAAGTGACAGATGCAAAAATACCAGATGCACAGTTGAAATACCAAACAGTTTGATCAAACGTGCGGCCTTGAACAGCAAAAACAAATGATATGGGAATAATTTTCACTTCACTTTTAAAATGTGATGATATGAACTAAGCATGGTTTATGGTTAGTTTATTAATTTCAGTTCATTAATTGCATTTTGGATTGTATTTTCCCCTGATGTTTGTGACCCTATAAAAATAGAGATATATTATATTATAAGTAGTTTTACATAATTACATCATATCATTATAATATTGAATATGAAAGAAAAGCCCAGGATGTCCTTTTCATGATATATATGAAACACTTCACACTGTGATATATATGGTCTAAGAGATATTAGCAAACAACTTATGTCCACTACAGTGAACAAAAATGAATTGCTGAATCTCAGGAGGATATAAAACTCAACTGAAACAGGCAGGCTATACACCCACTCTTATCTTCAGAACCATGGAGAGCGCCAGCAGCGCGCCAGTGTCGTGACTGTTCTCCCTCTATCTCTCTCTCCCTGAGAGGAGCTTTCCCACGATATCATAGTAATACAAGAGAAGAGCACACCGATTATCTAACAAATTCTCTTCATTAGGCCCACCTGTCAGGCTGTTTACTTCTAACACCTCTTTAGCCGCCTCTTTTAATGAGAAGTTCCTATGACTACCTGCAGAATTATCAAAGGACTGGAAGATTGCGTGTGTTTGTACCACAAGAGATCTCACTTTCACTCCCCTGCCTGACCTCACAGGGAAAACGTACATAAGGGACCCTTTAGAATTTGTTTTAACCGACAATAACATTTTCTGAACGTCAAAGTGTGAAATCGAAAGAACTTAATTTGAGTAACAAATGTCCAAATAGTTGATTTTTTTTATTTATCCTGACTGTTCCTGTTTCAAAAAAAAAAAAAAAAAAAAAGGTTCAGTTATGGATCAGTTCAAGAGAAGAGTGCTAGCAAACAGTATTTTGACACATTTTGCACTTCTCCAGATGAAGAATGACAGATATTGACATATATTCCAAGACAAAACAATACCTGGATTTATCCAATCCAAAGTCTCTATATTGTGTGTTGCATCCTTGACTCTCTGGTTTGTCCTGAACAGTGAAGCGGTCCACTTTTTTAAAAAAAAATACAAAAAATCCTTGAGGTATTGTAAGATTACCAACATGCTTTGAATGGTTGCAGTGGCTATATGATGTTGAGATCCATATTTGCAACTCATAATTACCATAAAAGGCTGCAAAACAAAATCAGTTATAATCAACACAATATTAAAAAAGATTCGTATTTAAAATCTTGGAACATGATAATAATTAAGTCTTATCTTTTAATATAAACATCTGCCTAAAGAGTATGCAAATGATGAGCCTTACTGTAAAAACTGAATACTAACAAACATGTAGCCTACTTAATGTTTCATTATTTTGTGATGCTGCTTGTAAACACACTGGAATATACTTTTGTACATAAATATCATCTAATGTAAAGTGTCACTAATCTTTTGCTCTTCTTGCACATCCTGTTAAAAACAGTGAAGATTGCATCTTAATTTCAGTCACTGTGACTTGGGAATCTGCCCGAGGCCTTCAAGGAACACGGAGCAGTTCAAAGGCTAATCAAGGACAAGTTTCCCCTTCACATACCTCAAACGGGAAGACGTAATGTACAAAACCATTTCAGCCAGTGGGCGTATCTTGTCCTCAGACCGCCAGACTCCGAGTCGGATGCTTAGTTTCGTGTCTGTGCTAACGCTGTGCCCATCAATCAGAGCACTACGGACGTCAGCAGTTTTACATCACTGTCAGGCTGCCTTTATTCTGGAAGGCCTGCCAATGCATCATAATCAAAAATCCTCTCTCGTCTATAATCCATTGAACTATCTATTAGATTTGCTTTTGTTTTACGGATGCTAATGATGTTACTGATTATCCACAAAATTTGTTTACTATACAGGTCTGTAGAGATCTATAATTGTGAAAAATGAGAACAGAGATGAGATTTTTTCATTTGTGGCTTGTAGAAGTTACAATAATGTTGGTATGATGAAGATATTTAGCTATTGTTTTCTCAAAATCTTGCTTTGTTTTAGCTGTTACGGTTAAATCTGAAGCGGGCAAAAATGTGCAGTAGATAATGAATGGAAGTGTGGGTATGTGTGTGTTTGTGCGAAAGAACTACACTGTGATTGTTTGGGAGGTGTGAACTGATGCCTCCTCTCTTTCTATGTGTCGGTGTGTGTGGGAACTTTCTGAGCTAATCCCATCACTTTAGGTCTGTGTTTGATCTACATATCACACAGCACGCAGCTGCTGCCCGACAATATGAAGAAAGCATCAGCAAGATATTGGCCACTCCGCTGAATACAGCATCAGAATGACAACAGCTACAGGCCTGTGACAGTGTGTCAGTTTCCTGTTCTCACTTCAGTTGCAGTACTTGCTTTCACTCCTTCATACACACTATTTGCCTGCAAGAATTCTTCTTCACATATAATTATCAAATCTTTGAAGGGTTTTTCATGAGGAAAAAGTAACTATTTTATGAGTTGGCAATTTGGTATGACTTTGTATGAACTGTGTCACATGAAGGTCTATCTGTAAGCAAATAGTTAAAAAAAAAGGATTAATGAGATCATATGAATTCATACAAATTTGCCACCTTTGTATGAAGTTGTAATATAAAAAGGTTACAAATTTAATTTGAGAGTGTTGGGTTTTACTAAGTTTTTTTGATGGTTTCTAAAAGATACAGACGGACGGACGGACGGATAGATAGATAGATAGATAGATAGATAGATAGATAGATAGATAGATAGATAGATAGATAGATAGATAGATAGATAGATAGATAGATAGATAGATAGATAGGAACAAATGGATAA
Source organism: Leuciscus leuciscus (assembly GCF_965113295.1). NCBI lineage: Eukaryota > Metazoa > Chordata > Actinopteri > Cypriniformes > Leuciscidae > Leuciscus > Leuciscus leuciscus. Next base: position 22,109,977 of record NC_138724.1, on the reverse strand, counting down.
ATAGAATGATAGAACAAGATAGATAGATAGATAGATAGATAGATAGATAGATAGATAGATAGATAGATAGATAGATAGATAGATAGATAGATAGATAGATAGATAGATAGATAGATAGATGCAGAGCTGTTTAGGAATATAAGTATATTGAAGTGGGGGGCTGGGAAAAAGATAGATAGATAGATAGATAGATAGATAGATAGATAGATAGATAGATAGATAGATAGATAGATAGATAGATAGATAGATAGATAGATAGATAGATAGATAGAGGCAGAGCTGTTTAGGAATATAAGTATATTGAAGTGGGGGGCTGATAGATAGATAGATAGATAGATAGATAGATAGATAGATAGATAGATAGATAGATAGATAGATAGATAGATAGATAGATAGATAGATAGATAGATAGATAGATAGGAGGAACAAATAGATAGATAGATAGATAGATAGATAGATAGATAGATAGATAGATAGATAGATAGATAGATAGATAGATAGATAGATAGATAGATAGATAGGAGGAACAAATGGATAAGATAGATAGATAGATAGATGATAGATAGATGATAGATAGATAGATAGATAGATAGATAGATAGATAGATAGATAGATAGATAGATAGATAGATAGATAGATAGATAGATAGATAGATAGATAGATAGATGCAGAGCAGTTTGTGAGCCAGGAAAGTATGTATATTGAAGTGGGGGGCTGGGAAAATCCACCAAGCACAGCTCCAGCCCCATTGAGCCATCCAGCAGCCCTCGCTGACATGCCAACCCACAGAGATCAATACAGGCAGAGGGAATGGGGGCGTTCGTATGGCTGAATGTGTATGCATGTAGCTAACAGGATGAGAAAGCTGATAATGTAAAGACAAAAGGGATGGGAGAGAAGAAAAAAGGGTGAGAACGGATAAGAGGTGGGAGAGATGGTGAGATAACGGAAGTAGCACAGTGAGCTGTGTGTGTGTGTGTGTGTGTGTGTGTGTGTGTGTGTGTGTGTGTGTGTGTGTGTGTGTGTGTGTGTGTGTGTGTGTGTGTGTGTGTGTGTGTGTGTGTGTGTGTGTGTGTGTGTGTGTGTGTGTGTGACTGCCACAGTAATAGTGCCAGCATGTTCTAGAATGTTGGCCAGGATGAATCATCAGCATGTAGGGATAGTGGTTACATCAGAGGTGATCTCATAGAACGCAAAAAAGTACAGGACAGATCAGGTGGATCATGAATATACACGTTCCAGTATAAAAGATCAATGCTAGATGAGTGCAAACTATTAAAGAGATAGTTCACCCAAAAATTTTCATCATTTACTCACCATCACATTGTTCAAAAATCCCACGACTTTATTCTGTGGAGAACAAAAAGTAAATTTTTATATGAACACTCTTTTTAAATACATTTAAATACTTTTTGAATATAATAATTCACAAGTTGTCCAAACCACTTTTTGAGCTTGACAGGTCCAGTCCGTATTCTCTTACATTATAAGGTAAATGATGACAATTTAGATTCTGCGGTGAACTTTCCCTTTAAACATATCTGTGTAAAAGTGTGTTATCCCATATTTCAGCACCACGGAGAGAGCAACTCTGTAACTGGACTTGGTTTTAAGTGTGAGATCAGAAAACTTAGAGAGAGACAAAAAAGACGTATGGATTACAGAGCTCATCTCAGTCTGGAATCATATTTAAAGCAATGTCTATTTGCTTCATTTGTTGATTTTGTTAGCTTAAAGTGACATGGGCAACCAATTACAAATCAGTTATTTTAGAAACCGTAATGAGTAGGGCTGTCAATTTAATCCGTCAATTTAGTCTGATTAACTGTTAGGAAATTAACAATAAAAATAAACACAATTGATCATGCCTGAAATGCAGAAATCTGAAGATGCGTTGTTGTTTTTTTTACATTTTAACTACTTGTAACATGACTAGGCATCCAAAAGACATAGTGTTTAGCTAATATGAAAAAAACTAAACAAAAAACAACAAATATTGACTTCTAATTCATCTATTCAATGCTTTGCTCAACTATATAACGTCTTAAATTATCTTCGTTCTTTGGCTTCTCTCAGCAGATATTGATATATGGCATTAGTTGCGATTAATCAGGCACCAGCCCTAGTACTGAAACAACAACTGTAGGGATTAAAACACTCTTTTTCTTCTTCCAGTGGCAACATTTTCAGATTAAGGCCCATCAGCACTGTTCTTATAACGTGCGAGAACTTTAGTGTTATTGGTTACCCATGTCACTTAATGAAGGTTCCAAGATGGTCATCCATCAAGACTCCTGACAGAAAGATCAGGCTGCCAGCGCCATAAAGGAAATTTTACAGAACGCGACATTCCATTATTTTGTTGGCACATTCACCAATAAATAACACTGCTGGCGGCTAAACAGATGGACATTGTGATATCTCATGGAGATTAAGATCGATGAGAGGAACACTTGGTCCTCTGGGGGAACCATCACAATAAATGAAGTAATAGAGCCAGGTCTGGAGATCATGGCTGCCAAAAACACTCTTCCACTGTTGCCATTTTGTCACATTCTGTGCATGCCATGAGGTTGGTCATGCTGATGATGGTACAAATGATCACAACTGTAATCATGGTGTGCATCGGTGCCCTAGATGAAATGAGACAATTGTAATTCTTTATATAAGTACAGTATAATATGTGTTAAGAGCAGAAGCATTTACAGTCCACATTAAAAAATCTGATGATCTGATCAACTTCTTGGTCTAAATCTTCAGGTGGAATACAATTGCTTGCACTCTATTTAAACATGCGGTTGCTGTATTGAAGTATCGGGCACCTTTTACAAGTTATTTTTATGCACTGCCCTGCTACATTTCATTCTTTTTTCATTAAGTTGTTACTCTGCCTCATTGCGTGGCACAAAAGCAATGAGAGAAGCATTTTATTGAGCTCACGAGAATTATTACTGTTTGTGCCTGGAGTAACACGCTCTGTAATCCTCTCCCAACTGTATTGAGTAACTCAAAAGGCACAAACATTTTACAGAGATGTGAATTGCAGTATCATCTCGGTCACTGTGATTTTGCAGAGTAAGACAAGTTCCTTGATCAACATATTTTGTTGATCCTGGAACAACATTCCTGTCTGAAAATGTAGTCCTAACTACCTAAACCTAACCCTACCAATAACTTATCCCTAAAATCAGAGAAAATGTGAATAACACTGATGGTTGTAAGCCTAAACTTGGCATAAAGTGTAAGCTTGTTCCTCATATCTGATTGGTTGATTGGAATGTTTTGTTCCAGGATGAACAAAGATGTTGATCCAGGAACATGTTGCACTTGGTGAAATCGTGTTCACTGTATGATCTCTCTGGTGGTTAAGTTTAAAGTGCCAAGGCAGGTAAAATGGCAGTGCCTGCAGCTAAATTGTTGTCTTCACTGTCCTTTGGTTCTCAATCACATTCACATGTTCAAAAGGACTGAAACTCAAAGCACCTGTTTGTCAGTACAAACTGGTATCACATAAGGTCACCTTCCATTGTCATCAGAAATTTAAGTTACGACAGGCATATTTTTGAAACTTCCCATGAATAAGATAAAAACAAATAGTCAGTGGAGGTGCTTAACTTCCAGAAAATGACTGATGATAATTTGGGACATGTCTAAGTACAGTATATAGCAATAAATAATGTGTACTATTTTGTAATTTTTATAGCATAAAGACAATCAATATATAATATATAAAACATAAAAATAGGTAAAAACATTTTGAGTATAAGAGGGTAACAGTGTTGAAAGGTTGAGTTTAACAAATGCGTGAAACCATTGTGCAACTAGCTGTTTGGGAACTTTTTCAAGTTACCCAAAACCATTAGGAAGACTGATTTCTTTGACCAGAATTCATCGCTGTGACCACCGCTGCTAAAAGGTAGCCTATTCAGAACATTTTCTTTATAAAATGCTTTTCTCAGCATAGTCACAGGGCAATTGTAAAGACTTCCAGAGCTGAAAACATGAGGCAACTCTCCAAACTGGAGAAACCCAAGGGCAGCAGACTCAGCAGGGGAACCCTGGGTTTTACATCTACTGCAGTTCTGCAAAATCCTGCAACAGACAGCTTCATTCTGAATTAAATTGTTGATTTATTGTGTACAGCTGCCTCTTACCTCCTGTCTTTTCCTGCAGGTACATACCAGGGCCAATGGGTGGGCGGCATGCGGCATGGATATGGCGTACGGCAGAGCGTTCCGTACGGCATGGCGGCCGTCATCCGTTCACCTCTGCGTACCTCCATAAACTCTCTACGCTCCGAGCACAGCAATGGCACAGCTCTGCTGACGGGTGATCGGGCACCTGTGGCTGGTGTGGGGGGTGGCGGCGTCCTAGCAGCGGGCAGCCCGGCCGTGTCCCGTGGAGGCTTTGTTCTGACGGCCCACAGTGAGGCAGAGCTGTTGAAGAACAAAAAGAAGGGCCTGTTCCGTCGCTCACTATTGAGTGGCCTCAAGCTGCGAAAATCCGAATCCAAGAGCTCATTAGCCAGCCAACGGAGCAAGCAGAGTTCCTTTCGCAGTGAGGCCGGAATGAGTACGGTGAGCTCCGCTGCATCCGACATCAACTCAACCATCAGCCTTGGGGAAGGGGAGGGCGAGCTGCCGGTGGGCGACGACGACGTAGACGCCACTACCACCGAGAGTTATGGCGGTGAATGGAAAAACGACAAGAGGACGGGCTGTGGGGTGAGCCGGCGTTCGGACGGACTGCAGTATCAGGGCGAGTGGTTGGGCAACAAGAGGCACGGCTATGGATGCACCACATTTCCTGACGGCACCAAAGAGGAAGGCAAATACAAACAGAACATGCTTGTCAGTGGCAAACGCAAGAACCTCATCCCGCTACGTGCCAGCAAGATTCGCGAGAAAGTAGACAGAGCAGTCGAAGCGGCAGACAAGGCCGCTGACATTGCGAAGCAGAAGGCAGAGATTGCACTCTCAAGGTAAGACGCAGGGTTTCACTTTGAATATCTTTGCTTGCTGCTTGTCCTCAAAAAGCACTTGACCAACCTAATGCTAACATACATTCTCAAAGCAAACCAAAGCAATATCCTCATTTTGGGGTGAAAATAATGCTTTTAATTTGCCCCCAACTTCATGATTTTAATAAACTGGCTCCTAAATGGTTCAACGACCAATTTGACAAGCACGGTTTGCACTACACAAATGTTTGTGCAATCATATGCTAAAGTGTTCCTAATAGCACACATACATTTTCCGAATAGACCAAAAATGTTGATGACTCATTTTGCACTACAATGATTTTTGTCCAATCAGATGCTTTATAATAAGTATGTCCTTCCCCCTTAATACCAACCGACTACCAAGTACTTGGTTCATGGTCATGACGTAGCAAAATCTTTTTGAAACAAAGTTTGGGCAGGACATCCTGAAGCGCTCTTCAAAAACAAATAGCCATTATAAGCTTTAGTTACATCACAGCCATGAGCCTATGTACCTGGTTGCAGGTGGTAAAAAGCCAAAAGTAAAAAATGCTGGAAATTGTTATTGTTTCTTTTTTTCGACTGTGAAACAATAGTCGGGCCAGTGTTGCCACATTATGGACCAACAAATAAATACATAAAAAAATAAAATAAAATCAAGGTTCTTTTGAGAGCGCAGGTAGAATATGTGCGTACTATACTGATAATGAAATTTGTCACACTTCGCACACTGCACTTACGCTAGGGTAAACTAAAATATACGTTGAGCTTAAGTGGGAGGGTCGTTCTTAATTTACAAAGCATTTGATTGGACAAAATCTGTGTTGGGCAGGATGAGTCATGAATATTTTCGTCCCATTTTCCTGGTAGAAAAATACTGTAAACATGAAACGAGTATTTGTGTTAAAAGCTATTTTTTTCCAACTCATTTTAGAGTACGTTAGCAAAAATATGGCTTCAGAGCTAACAAACATGGACAAAGTAACCAAAACTCTTCTTGAATGAATGGAGTCTTAAAGTTGATAGCATGTCCCTTAGCATTAGCAAGCACACTCAAACAAACATATGCTTGGACTACACATGTGCTTGTTGACATTAGTGTATAGTTCTACAACATGTATCCTATCGCTTTCTTTACACAGCATCCAAACGAAGGCCATATTTCTAGCGGTGGCTTGGGACCTGTTAAATAGGGCTTGCTGGTGCCGCTATGTGGTGTGGTTGCTAAGGAAACGTGAATGATTTGTGTCGGTGTCAGCGTGGAGAGAGAATACATAAGTCTGGATTCACTTAATGAGAGTCATGTAGATTCTGGGTGTATCAGCAGACTGACTGATGTCTTTATTGATGCAGAGCAACAGTGGCACAATCAATAACATGGACATGTGGAATGTCATAGTCATAAATTGCCTGATGCTGTTAAGGTGTGTGTGTGTGTGTGTGTGTGTGTGTGTGTGTGTGTGTGTGTGTGTGTGTGTGTGTGTGTGTGTGTGTGTGTGTGTGTGTGTGTGTGTGTGTGTGTGTGTGTGTGTGTGTGTGATAAAGTGTTTATGAACCGTATATAGTTTGGTTTAATATTGAATGCTAATTGAAAAAATGCAAGCATTTTTCACCTTGTTGTCTGCCATGTCTCTTTGTTGACGTTGTCTAGAAGAGCAGTGTTTTCCAACCTTTGTTGTCTTAGCACCACTGTCACATCAGAACAAACGCTCCTTCACTGACACCAAAACGAAAATGTGTTCCAACTGACATTATACTGAATTTCCTTTAAAAGGGGAGAAAGAAACAAAATACTGTAATTAATTTCAAAACAGTGCTGTTACTGTTAACTGAGACTAAAACTAATCAAAATCATTTTCTTTAATTTAGATAAAGCTGAAATAATATGTCATTTTTAGATAAACAAACATAGAAAAATGTACAGAATTGCATTAGCAACTAACTGCAATAAAATAAGTTGAGGTACTTAAAGTACTCAAATTAAATACATAAAAATATTAAAAACTAAAACTAATAAAAAAGACAAAAATTAAATAAAATGTAAACTAAAATTAAAATGAAAACTAAAAATATTAAAACAAGCAAATTCAAAATATGAATAAATACTATAGTAGTATAACTAATACTAAAATCATACTGTTTCAAGTGAAAATGAAGTCATCATTTGCCTCATTTTGTTCCAAACCTATGGAACATAATTATGGAACAGCCTATGACCTTTTGAAAAACAGCAATGTGAGATCATGAAATAATCTTTTTTTTTTTACTCAAGTCTCTTAATTGAATCAGTTGATTTGGTACACAAAATGGGTCTGAATGATATTTGACAAATGTTTCAGTTTGTCAACAAACAACTGATTCAGTTGATGTTCAACTCACTGACTCAGTGATCAGCAGTTTACAACTGATATTTATTAAAATATTGATTTAAATTCCTCACAATAAGCTATCAAATGACTTTAGGAGAAAGTCACGTTTCTCGTTTAAAGTGCCCCTATTATGCTATTTTAAAGGTTCCTAATTTTGTTTTGGAGGTCTTCTACAACATGTTTACATGCATTAAAGGTAAAAAAATTTAAATAAACTTTAATTTTCTCATAATATACATTGAACATCAACAAATTTTTTCAATGATTCTTAAATGACTCGTCAGAAGATTCAGTCTCTCTAAATCCCTCTTTTCCGAGAGCCTGCTCCGCTCTGATTGGTCAGATGGCCCAGTTTGTTGTGATTGGTCTACCGTTTACAGCGCAAGTCAGAAACGAAACACCCATTACCATAACTGAACTTCAGCTCCAGAGGCTTCCTAAAACTAAGTGATTATACACACTGTAAAGACAGTAACGATAGCGTAAATTTGACCATATCAATCCGAGTGCGAGTTCGATGATGAAACATTGGCAGAACTAGTTATTCAAGCCAAACCTCAATCGCAAGGACAACTTGAGGAGAGCGTTTCTCAGTGATACACTACTCAGTTTGAGGTACATTATGAAATGTTGCACCTGTAATTCCTCACCATCAGCATTAACAAGTGTATGTCCATCAACAAACTGATGTGTATATTTCTAATTTATTGAGATGTACATGCAGGAAATGTATCAATAACAGCGCATACGTTAGCCAAGCACTAAGGTGAATGACTGATGTAACATTAAAGTTTGTAAAACAAATCTTGCGCCATCCTTTATCATTATTCAAAGTAGCAAGAAAAACAGGCATTTCACATTATTGGACACAATTTTAGGTAATTTTGGGCCCTCAGCTGATTAGCAGTTAGCCGGAGACCTACTCAATATAACACACAAAACTACGTATTTTGAACAAGCGGTAGAAAATATATACATCAATAATTATTCATACTTACAGGTTGTGATTCTGCAAGTTGGTCTAAATAAAGTGGGTACTGTCCCATCTTTAATGAATAGGCGTTTTGTAAATCCCATTTAGACCTCACAGAGATTTGAGAAGCAATCATCAGAAAAATGAACACAACAAAAGGTTATAATTTTTAACTTCACATGAAGTCTAAGTGTTTACAAAGAGAATTTGCTTTAGCAGAGCACAAAACAGCGTCTTCTCGACATGTACACAAGACGAACCGCTAACGGAAATATTCCGTAATATTCGAAAAAAGCATAATAGGGGAACTTCAAATACTTTTATGGTGCTTTTGTGTTCCCCATTCATTGTCATTGCACGGAAAACAGCGACTAGCACAGTCTAACAATATCTCATTTTTGCATTCCACAGAAGAAATAAAGTAATACCAGTTTGGAACAACATGAGGATGAGTACATCATTTTTCCTTTCTAGGTGAACTATCACTTTAAGTCTCGTTTTGTTTTAGGTAGCAAAAGCTAAATCAAAATCTTTCCAAGAACCCAGTGGAGTACGCTGTACGCCCCTGGATAGGAATCACTGGTCTAGTTCAGGTTGTTTAGGTGACACATAGGTCAGCAGAAGAAAAAGGAGATCGAGATTGGGTTCAGGATGAGAAACCAGGAGAAAAACGAGGGTGAGAGAGAATCAGAGATTTCCGCATTATGCCAAGAGTTCTGGAGACTTGCCGGAGATAGGCAGGCAAAATTGGAACTAAGCCAGTTTGCCTATTTATTTTTTTATCACTCTATCCATTTCAACCACTCTCAAACCCTCACAAACTCACAGTAGCTTATTGCCTCACACATGTTGTGGACGTGCACTGTGTGACTCCATGTGACCTGTACAGACATGTTAGGAAATGTGTGTGTAAGCACATATGTGAGTTTATATGCTTGCGCCTGCCTATTGATGGCGCCTACATATGTTTGCATTCATACAAACGTGCATAGGTATGCATTTACTATATTAAGAGCGTCACTCACCCCACAAATCCCACTGACCTCATTATATTCTCAGCAATGCTATCACTACAGCTTAGCACTGCCCCTGCCAACACACACATACACGCATATACACACAGCGCTCTCGCAGCAACCAATGAAATTAAGCTAGAAATGTAGAAATAAATCATTAAATGATTTACACTTTTTTCAGGTTCTAAAGGTATTTTAATTATTACCTAATTTGCAAACTCTTAAGGAAAAAAACATAAATTGAACATGTTAAATTGGAAATGAACCAGTGTTGTTTTAGTTTTATTTATATACTATTATAGTATTTATTAATATTTTGAAGTAGATTTAATTCATTTTAGTTCATTTTTAGTTAATGTAATTTTGTAATGCTGTTATGTGCTTTCATTTATATTTATTTATATATATATACACACACACACACTCAATCACAGTAGCTTATTGCCTCACACATGTTGTGGACGCGCACTGTGTGCATCCATGTGACCTGCTTTGGTAATTGAAAAAATAGTAAATTAAATATATTTATAAATATACATATAAGTCAATATATATTTAGTTAAGTTTTTTTGCCAAAGCAACATTTCACATTTTCGTTTCAGTTTTTTACGTTTATTTTTGATCCAAGATTAATATTTTACTTTACAGTTTTATTTAAACGGAAATTATTTTTAATAAAAAAATTACTCAAAATTGACCCATTTATTTCTTAATGCATGTTTCTGATCTTTATTGTAAATTAATTATTGGTTCATGTTATTCAAAATGATAAAAACTACTGTTGTTATAGTTAAACAAAATCCTATTCCACTGAAATGAAGACCTCGCCATCCAAGATAATATAAAAAAAATTATATTAATATTTTCTTTTTTTTCTTCTTTTTTTTATATATATATATTACTATTTAAAACATATCAGCCATGAAAACATTTGAAGCTTACACATTTGAAACCATGTAATGTAATGTGTAAAAAATTGGGAAAGTTTTATTTAACTTTATTTAACCGTGCAAAATATCAAAAGTCACATGATTTTGTGACATTTACAAGTCAAATTCATGTTTTTCAAAAGAAACATTCACACATCTAACATGTAAAAAAACGCTAACATTTACAAACTGCTTGATGATGAATTGAAGAAAAAAAGACATTCATATTAAACTTGTACTATTGTGTGTTTGTTGATGGAGAGGGTGGATTCTATTTTTTTAACCATACCTGAAACAGTTTACCCTGAATGGATCATTCCTTGGGGTTCGCTGTGTGACCCAAGGAGAAGAAAACAAGAAAAGATTGTTTCGAGGAAAAGCCTAATTGCTCTAAAGGGAGTAATAGTTTGAGAAGAAAGGATTGCTAATGGATTCTCAACCATCAAGCTTACTCTAAAACATTGTTTTTCTCAAAAAAACCTCTCAAACCATGATTTTTCCAAAGCAAGGAGTCATGCCATGCATTGTTATATAATTTTGTTCCCATAAGATCCATTTAAGCAAAAACAGTCATGATCTAGCTTTTCTTTGCAATTTTCCACCCTCTCTTGGACCCTAGGCTTTGACCCTACAAATAAGCTGTTTTTTTCTTTCTGTGAATTCTCTCTTTGCGTGTGAAATGATAAACAGAGCTTTGCAGAGCTTACTGTGGGTTTCATGGCCATGATTCAAGCTTCTTAACACTGAATACGTGTCATTGATGTTTATGCACTGAAAAAAAAAACTTAAGGTACAATCAACTTGGCTGTCTTAAGTAATTTTAACTTAAATGACATTAAACTGACTTAAAAAAAATGAGTTGAATCTCACTTAAAAAATTAAGTTTAAAACGGTTTAACTTATTTTGATGAGTTGAAGTGATGTAAAAACATATGTTGCCATGATTTATTGATCATGTCATTTTTTTTTACAGTGTGGCCGGTCATCCGCTGGTAGTTCAGAACTGTTTTTGCAACTTCGTTTTCGGGGAGGAACTTTTGAAGAATAATTGAATCTTTTAGTCCAAAAGATTAAGAAAAACTTGATTTCTGATAAATATAGTCCTTTTTAAACTATACTTTTATCAATTTAAAAAGGGTAGTCTAGAAAAGGTCCATCAAGATTTGCCATACAATTCCAAAATATACAAATACAAACACTTCCGGCCAAAATGTACGCAGACACAACACATAACAGGATGTAGGATAGACTAGTGGAGATCTAAACGACTGAGAAGATCACATAACAGTTAATCTGATTAGCTCGCTAGGGTCAACCTGGTCAAAGTAGCTACTACAGTAGACCTGCTAACACCGGAAGCAACCGTGACTCATCTGCAACTTAAAGCTTTGTTCTGGTGGTCACGGGGCGGCTTATTTGGGCCATCCATAGGACGTCTTAGTTGTCACAAGAAATCCATCTTTGGACTTTGTTACAAATGTGTCAGTATATTATTTGATCAAAAAGTGACCACCCACTTTTTCAGAGGCTCTGGTTCTGGTATTGTTCCCATTTATTTTCTTAACATTTCACACACACAAAAACAACAACACAATTTTCAAAACCTTGAATTCATCCAATCAGCTCTGAATCACAACATTTAACTCTAAATAAAATGATTCACATTACAACATTTGATTCTGAGAGACATTATTATTATATACTAAATTTACATTACATAATATACACTATTATTATAAACAAATTAACTGAGCAAATGAGCACTTATCCTATGAATCTTTTCGAGTCAGAGAATCAACAAAACCACTAACATAAAATCATTGGTCACATATAAAATCATCTATAGGTCATTGTGAACAAATTAACTTCTCATCCTATTAATATTTTTGAATAATGTAGAAAATAAAAAACCACTAACATAAAATCACTGACTTTAAGTAATTATGAACAAATTAACTGCTCAATATGAATATTTTTGAATAATGTAAAATAAAAATAAAAACGCTAATATAAAATCAGACTAAGTCATTATGAACAAATTAACTGCTCATCCTATGAATCTTTTGGAATAATGTAAGAAAAATAAACGCTGACATATGAAATCTATGACTATAAGTCATTATGAACAAATCCAACTACTCGTCCTATGAATCTTTTTGAATAATGTAACATAAAAAAAATCTATGACTATAAGTGATTATGAACAAATTAACTACTCATCTTATCAATCTTTTCAAATTGTGTTATAAAATCAACAACAACAAAAAAAGGCCAGATCTAAAATCATTCACTATAAGTCATTATGAACAAATTAACTCTGTTCTAACTGAAATAGAATCAACAAAAATGCTAAGATATAAAATAATTGACTGTACTGCAAGTCATTGGCTAAAATTATTAAATACAATACTTTAGAAATGTGCAACAATATATACAAATATAAAAGTAAATTGAGAGTGTAGAGAGACTGATTTGATTACCTCAATCTCAATACTTCATGGGACTGAGTCTCATTTAAGACAGACGCCACGATCCACTAATTGATGGATCTTGGGGTATTTTACTCAAATTTGGACAATAAACAGATTTTAAAAATATTGACTTGTGGCTTCTAAGCATATCGTCATTGCTTGATCACAGAGATCAAGGTCGGTCTGAGTTGAAAGTTTGGCATCTTTGTATGGAGAAAATGAATGAGATTTTTACTTATGGAACCAGATTGTTGTGTTGTGCTGTATTGGCACTGATGCTTAAACGTGGATGGTCATACTGTATGTTAATGTGCTTGATTTTGTTTTGAGTTTTGATGTCATAAACATTGTTTCTAATTGACCCACACCATTATCTCTGAGTGGACGGGGGCGAAAGCTTTGCATTGTGAACATTAGCATATATTAGCTCTTTTTATGTAAAAAATGCAAGAAAAATCCTGTTTACCATTATAAATGCCTTTAAATTAAGGTGACTGGAAGATCCATCTTTTTAAATTGATGGTGTAGTTGCACTGTAGGTTACGGATGTGTGAATGTGATCCTAAAAAAGAAGGCCGGGTGTTCAGATCATTTAGTAAAGTCACGCGAGTAGGAGAATGTGAATGAGAGGCAGGGCTTTAGAAAAAAAAGAGTGCGTGTGTATGAAAGAGAGTGAAAGAAGCGATGGGAGGTGCCTGCACGTGTCTGAGTGTTGAGAGGAAGGACGGAAGAAAAAAAGAGAGTGAGAATCTGTGTTAGCGTCAGAGAAGGGTGAGAGAGTTTGCACGTGGATGAGTGTTAAATATATGTTTAAAGAGATAGTTCACCCAAAAATGAAACTCATTTGATTCAGAATGCTGGTTCAAATCCATATGATTTACTTTCTTGAGTGGAAAACAGAGTCATATTTTAAAAAAAATATCCTGGCTACTTTTTTCTCTCAATCTAATGAAAGTGAATGGGGATTGGAGATGACAATTGACAATCTATTTTTTAAACAATTGACAATCTATTAATTGACAATTCAATAAATAATAATTTAAATATATTTTTTCCAATGACGTATGAAAAAGTAACTTTATTGAAGATATACTACAGACCAAAGGTTTAATGTTTTTTTATGCTCACAAAGGCTTCATTTATTTGATCAAAAACACAGTAAAAACAGTAATACTGTGAAATATTCTTACAATTTAAAATAACTAAATATATTCAAAAATGTTTCGAAATGTAATTTATTCCTGTGATGCAAAGCTGAATTTTCAGCATCATTACTCTTTAGTTTCACACGATCCTTCAGAAATCATTCTAATGTTCTTATTATTATCAATGTTGAAAACAGTTGTGCTGCTTAATATCTTTGTGGAAACAATGATTCCTTTTTTTTCAGGATTCGTTGATGAATAGAAAGTTCAAAAGAACAGCATTTATTTGAAATAGAAATCTTTTGTAATAATGTCAAAGTCTTTACTGTCAGTTGTTGACAAGTTGTTGTTTTTTTTTGCTTCTTAAGTCAATGCATCATGTTTTAAGATATATATATTTTTTTTTTTAAATGAGAAGCTCATTTGAGCAAAAAAAAGAGTGGCCAGGTTATTCTTCAGAAAGTTTACTTTATGTGTTCAGTGGAAGAAAGTAAGTCAGTTGGGTTTAAAACAACACAAGGGTGAATAAATGAACCCTTTTTTTGCTGAACTATCCCTTTAACTGTGTGAGTTAGCGGGACTTGCTGTGAAACAGCGTTTAGTCTCTGTTTCCATCAGAAAGTGTGTAGAAACATTGCTACTGTTCAGCAGTATATAAATAGAACGGTAACCAGCACAGCTCGACCCAGACTCACAGCGCCTATGGATCAGGATCCAGAGTGTGTGTGTGTGTGTGTGTGTGTGTGTGTGTGTGTGTGTGTGTGTGTGTGTGTGTGTGTGTGTGTGTGTGTGTGTGTGTGTGTGTGTGTGTGTGTGTGTGTGTGTGTGTGTGTGTGTGTGTGTGTGTGTGTGTGTGTGTGTGTGTGTGTGTGTGTGTGTGTGTGTGTGTGTGTGTGTGTGTGTGTGTGTGTGTGTGTGTGTGTGTGTGTGTGAGACCATATAATTTAGAAGCCCTCTATTAGTGAATGGACGTTTCTCACATCCAGCCCTCACTCTCTGACTGTACTCTCAACACCTCCAGAAGCATCCCACAATCCTCCTCTCATTCTCCTCTGTTATCTAATTGTTTGTCCTTTTTATACCCCACGCCATCTTATTCTCTCCCTCACTTTCTCTCCTCTGCCGTTGCCAGGACAACCGGCAAGGCACGGGGTGAATGCAATCCTAAGATCTCTTCATCCGACCTGCCTCGCCGTAGCTCACCGTCACACACTCGAATGCTCTCGCGCCCACATGTTCTGACCACACCACACACGCTATAACCCCATTTAAACACACAAACACACTTTCTTGCACAAACATGCACTTGGTTTGGCTGGCTGGGTGAAGACAGCCTAGAGCAGAGAGGAAGAGGGTGCAATCGATGAGCATCGACATGCAATACTGCACCAAGACAGCCACTGCACAAACAAGCAGAGAACGAGAAGGGGGGAAAAGTTCAGTGAGAAAGGGAGAGCATCTTCATACCTGGGCTTTGTGTGGTCCACTCACATGAATAATCTCTCTGTGGCAGAATGCAAAACATCAAGTCTGTCGAAACAACAAGTGTTCATTAAAAATCTGAAAATAAGTACAATTAAGTATTTTTGTTTTATTTTCCAGCACAAGTATTATATTTGAATATTTATTCAATAGCATATACTGATATTTGAATAATTTATTAATTATCTAATAATATAGGTATTGTTATTTTAGAATAATTTAGATACGATTATAGTTTTTATCAATTTTTCATTTGCATTTTAGTTTTAATTATTTTAGTAAATCAAGTGAAACTAAATGAAAATGTGAAATAAGTTTAAGCTTTATAGATTTGATTTAATTTCAGTTAACATTTATTTTATTTCAAGTAACGGAAATGTATTTATGGTTTTAGTTTCAGTTTGAGTTTTATTTAACTATAATAACCCTGATTAATACAACTTTAATTAAATGATTAAATTAACTACTACTACTAGCAAACAATTTCAAACTAACTAAAATTAAATAATGAATCATTTAATGTCAAAATGTACTCAATAAAAAATTACATTTTATTAATAATTTCATATTTTTTATGAAATTAATCATTTTAATAAATACAATTAAATAAAAAATACTTATAATAAACTAAAAATAAATAAATAAATAAATAATTCATTAATATATTATTTTGCCAATAATGTATCAAAGTAATATTTTCCTATCGTGCACAATTTTGCCTCTCAAATCAGTTCATCTAATTTTATATTTACTGGAAAACTGGGCAAAAATACTGATTAAGAAATGATTTGTTTTGCAGTACGCAATCCCACATGTCAGCATGATGCTGTGCGTCATCATCATGCAAAGTCGAAGTCTCGATCGCACACAGTTAAAACAGAAGGCTGTGATGAATGGGGAATCACACATTAAAAGGCGAGGTTGTGAACGCTAGCTCTCTTTTATTCTCTTAGACACAGAGCACATTGATTTCCTCAGTGAATTATTTAGCAGCCGAAGCAAGCACTGTTGCCTGTTTTTAAGGTGAAGATGCACAGGGCAACATTTTGGGCAATGTTGCCGGGCAATGTTGCCGTCAACGGGCAACCAGATGAGACACAGGGCCCACGACCGATAAAAATTATCCAGATAGAAATGTATTGCTCATTTTCAATGGGAAAGTGCCCAAGCAACAATCGCTCGACAAGATTACACAGCAACATTGCTCAAAAAGTTGCCCTGTGTATCATCACCTTTAGAGGTCCAGATGGGAATTAGCAAACAGTACTTGTGTATTGTAGAAGATAATTGTAACATTTTGGAAAATGTTTAGCCTGAAGCTTTCAAATTTTGCCTCAAACTAAATAAAAAAAGTTCCTGGAGAATTCTGCAACCATTTGACAGCATGTGATATTTACATTTAAATGTGGGTATTTAAACTGCAGTAAAGTTGGTTTTACAGATCATGAAGTAGAGTCTTGGCAATTTCACAGAGTTAAAACAAGTTAGAATTACAGTGTCAGAAAGGCATGACTCTGTGGAGTCCCGAGAGCGTCTCTCGGAGTGAGGATGTGTGAAGCTGTGTAATTGTTTGCCTTCACCCTGTATTTATCGTCAACCCTTGGATAATCGGAGTGTCACGATCTCGGTGAAGCATGTGCCTTATAAACTTAATGACCAGATTGATCATTGGCTAAACCATGTACTTATGTGCATTTCGCTGTGGTCTGCCTCGTAAAGCAAGGTTTTCCCAGATAAAAACCAAACAACAAAAACACCATCCATAAAACATGATAAAACTATAATGGTAAGCCTATACTTATGTATACTTTTGACTGAAATTTCAGTGTAAAACTTTCTTTAATGTGACATACCTTTAACCCCCATGTTGTGTTCGGGTCATTTGGACCCAAACTATGCTATTTAAAGTTATCGCGTTGGAATAAAACTTACTGACTTTACTCACCCAGGGTATAACTACCTCACCCAACAATTTTTGAGAATTTTTCTATTTCTTTGTGATTATTTCACTCACCTTGTTACAACTTGTGGTGTTCCTGGTAAAAAATTAACAGCCTATAAAAAATTGCTTATAAATCTCTCATTATTCTATATTATCACCATATATTGGATTCAATCTTTTTGTCAACTTGTTTTCTTTCAATTAGGACAGGTTTTGTATTTCTTTTTGAAACTGATTGATCGTAGGCTTCCTTTAACTGAGCTTATGCCCCTTTTTTGACCAAAAATAAAAGCATTATTTGTTGTGGGTAATTTTGGCATGAATGAATGGGGGAAATGGAAAATAAGATAAACATTTAGTGTTCAGGAGCATGTTAATCATGTTCATGTTCACATATTAACATGAGTGCTTGCAAAGATAAAAGCCTCAGACCTGTGCATGCATGGATACACACACACACACACACACACACACACACACACACACACACAATCATGTAAACAAACAAACTATTTTGAGTATTACTGGCTTTCTTTTTCACAGAGATGAACTCTATCCTCAGATCAATGAGGCCTACGATCAATAAGTAACATAAATACAAAACCTGTCCTAATTGAAAGAGTAATTTTTTTACCAGGTACACCACAATACTTTTTGCCATTTTGTACAATATAAAAGCTTTTCAAAACAAAGTTCCTGGTTAAATATTAAAAGCACACTGGTGTGATAAACAGTGAAAAGAATTTCCACATTTTGTTGAATATTCACAAATTTATCCACAAATAATTTTTTTTTTTCACTCAAAAACTGAGGTGCATAAGCTCAGATCAACGAGGCCTATTATAAATCAGTTTTAAAAAATAAATACAAAACCTGTCCTAATTAAAAGAAAACAAGTTGACAAAAAGATTGAATCCAATATTTGGTGATAATATAGAATAATGAGAGATTTATAAACAGTTTTTTGTTAATGTGTGTTACGTACCAGAATGGAGCCAGAATGAGAGTTTGCAAAAAAACATGCTTAAATATCAGAAAAAGGAAAAAGAAAGACTTTTCAGAGGAAAAGTAATTTAAGAATTCAAAGGCATGTTTTTATTTGTAATCATGTGTGTAATCATTGGTGATTTATTTACAATAAGACCAGGAACTTGCAAGTAAACTGGCTAAATTTGACTTTAAATGTCCCTGGTCCCTAGATTAGCTTTTTAGCCTATAAAGATTTAACATTTTGTCTCAAACATCCCTGAAATAGTTTCTGGATAAAGTTTTGATAAAGTATCATTTAACCACAGCATGTCATATTTACATTAGAACATGTTTATTATATATTTTGAATTTAATGACAACATAAAATACATTTTAAAATGAATAAATACACATGTGTGTGTGTGTGTGTCTTTAGTTGTCAAATATTTGAGTTTAAAACTAAAGTGTGTAATTGTTTCAGTGTTAAAAAGCATCTTTTCAATTCCTTTTGGTAACCCTAGTGGTTCATAAACTAAACACTTCAACTTAAATGCAAGACCACCAGCCCTGTCCTTTTCTAACCCTGTCTTTCTCTCTACATCTAAACCGCTTTGGCCCGGACCGCAACATCCACAGGACAGCTCACGCCAGAGGGAAAGCTGACGCCGCGACAACGGCAGCGCAGAAAGCCCAGGAAGAGAGCAGGCTGGCCCGGATCACCGCCAAAGAGTTTTCCCCTTCTTTCCAGCACAGAGGAAACAGTGAGTGCAACCAGCCGAGTCTGGAGACTAAAAATAACTGGGACTTCAAACTGTTTGACAGTACGACTAAGCTTTTACGGTTCACTGCGAATGCTAAATATGCCAATTAGTTAACTTTACAAACACTCTCCAACCGTGATTTAAAAGCTGTAAATATTATTCACCGATTCTCTAGATGACTTACAATTTAGTGCTTGCGAGCAGCAAGAGGTAGATGTACACGTTAGTAATAGCTCAGTGTAGGAACAACAGAGTGACGGTGAAAGCGTCCATGTGCGTACGTGTAGGTGCCGGATGGGTTCAGGGCTGTAGGGGTCAATGCTCCTACCGTGCCGTGCGGGGGGAATGAGTGATAGAAGAGGCAATAAGAAGATAAGGGGAGGTCAGCGCTGACCTTTCCGACAAGCCCACGCGAAGCTAGCCGACATACACAATGAAATTTATGCATGCACACACAATACCCACACACACATATTCACACCACCCACACACATAAACACACATACTGTAAACGCAGTCACTCTTTCGGTCGCTGTCACACCCCCACACATTGGCAGAATTTATGCCAATCCCATCACAAAACACCCCTTTACAGGAGAGCTATAAGCACACACGCTGTGCTGGATCAGTGTATGAGACCTCCTGGAACGGTTGATATTTCTAAATGATAAATTTACGTCATGTGATGACCTTAGAGATGTTAGGACAAACTTGGCTGAGATGTGCTGACTTGCAACAGATTTGTAAATTATGTTTACAGTTGCAATACAAGCCTTTATAAGGTTAAGTTGAAAGTTATGTACGTACAGGCGCATAGGGATGAAATCTTCATTCTCATTAGCCGAGCTGATTCGAGCAGCCATGGTGCTGACTCAGGAAAGATTTGATAAGTTAAACTGTACTACCAGGAATGGTTCATGTGCTTCAAGCAATCAAGCGAGGTACAGGAATAATTCACCCCCAAAATAAAAAATCTGTTATGATTTACCCTTATGTTGTTCCAAATCCACCAACTGAGCTGTTATTTTTTTCCTGTGGAACACAAAAGGAGAATTACTGAAGAATCTTCTTGCCGTTCTTTTTTCATATATCTACAGCTTAAAGTGACCATACCATCAAAAAGACTATAAAAAACATAAGGGAAGCACAAATATTAAAATTCTGGCTGATATGATAAGCTGATAGTTGTTTTCATGTCTCATAGCCATTAACTGATTAATGGTAGATATCAACCATTCTAACCATTTTGTCTTAATAAAATACTCCAAATTCATTTTAAATCCTAAAAGTGAATTAAGACAGATGGAAGCTTCTTCAAGAGCATGTTCCTATCCCATACACCCCCTTTTCAGTACATTTCAAGCATGTGGCATGAATACATGTTTTAAAATTAAAACTTAGACTTGTCTCTATGTCTTCGTGTAGGAGTGGAGTGCCAGCGACCCAAACAGCAGAACTCGAGTGAGAACGATGTAGAAGTGATCTCCAGTGGGACTGCGGACAGCACTGAGCTCTATATGAAGGGCTCCACACCTCCAGACCTGACCCCAGACGTGAGCCCTACTCCCAGCCGGCCCTCCACACCTCCCCGAAGCCCGACCACCAAATCTTCCCACCGCACCAAAAATGCCCGCTTCCTGCGACAGACTGCAGTGGACGAGGAGCGCGGGGGAACGCAAGAGATCCAGGTGCTGATGGAGGGGAGAGGTGGTGGCGGTTCGGGTGGAGGTGGAGAGTACCTGAGGGCTAACAGCTGGAGTGAGGACAAGCGTGCCTCTCGTGGGGGCAGTAGTAGAGGCGGTAGTCGTGGCAGCAGCCGATCTACAACCCCTTCTGTACAGGACGAGGTGCGGGTTGGGGCGGCACGGGCCAACGGCCACAAGCACGCCTCCAATCATAAGCCTCGAGACCACAGCTCCTCCAATCATAAAACGCCACGGGAAAGAAGGCCAGACGGACCCTCTGCTTCCTGGACGTCTCAGCGGGTACAAGGGGACAGTTTGGCTCACTCCCGTCTCCTAGAGCAGGACGAGGAAAAACTGAGCAATTATGAAATGGAGATGAGGCCGTTACAGCCAATGGACTCCCATAACTCCCAGAAGCCCTATGGGCACGGGGAGGAGAGGCCTGGTCACTCGGAGTCCAGAGCACATACACTACAGCGACGAGGTAAAAATCGCGACCGGGAGCGGGACGTTCGTGATGCCTCAGGGCCCAGGGATGCCCGGGAGGGGCCGGCTCCAGACTCAGTGCAAAAGTTGGACAGTCTACGAGTGGGGGAAAAGTTAGAGGCACGGCCCCTCCGCAGGGACCTCACACTCTCACCCCCACAGAAATCCCCACCTATTGCACTACAGCACGAAGACGAGAATCAGTCTCAGCTCAAAGTGAACTCGGTAAGTGAAGATGCACTACACTGAACACAGGGAGAGTTAACCCAAAATGAAAAGTTCTGGTATAATTTACTCACCCTCAAGTCGGTCCAAATCTGTTTGACTTTCTTCTGTGCAACACAAAAAGAGAAATTGTTAAAGACTCAAGCTTTAAAGACAGAAGCTTTAAAGCTTTAAAAAAGGACGCTAAACACCATAAAAGTATGGTAAAAGTGGCCCTTGTGAGCTCTGAGTGAGAAACAGATGATGGAATCTTATGGCAGGGGTATCCAATCCTGCTCCTGAAGGGCTAATATCCTGCAGTGTTTAGTTTCAACCTGGCTCAACTCACTTGCCTGGACATTTCTAGTAACTCTGAAGACCTTGATTAGTTCAGGTGTGCTTTATTATGACTGTATCTAAGACCATGTTTACATCTGATAATTAAGGAGCATTTTCGTCAATCCGATCTCAAGTGGGCGACGCCAAATACGAAGAAATCAGGACAGAAGTGGTCAAAAATTGACAAAAGAGACTGATTAAAACACCAGGTGTAAACGGGAATGTGTCTCCCTTGTCTACTTGTGAGCCGATCGACCAAAACGCATAAGCTCAACAGGATTGTGGCCCTCCAGGAGCAAGATTGGACGTAACAATTTTATGGTGTTTTTGTATCCATTCATTGTATTTACAAGGACAAAAGTGACAAGTACAGACTTCAGAATGTCTCTTTTTTTGTATTTCATGGAAGAAAGAAAGTCATATGGGTTTTGGAAAAACATGAGGGTGAGTAAATGACAACAGAATCTTAATATTTGCCCAATAAATTGTGCAATAAAACACTTGAATATTGAATCATAACATTTTATTATACTATATTAAAACAGATTGAATACATTTCTAATCAATTGCAACCGCACCAGATGTTCTAGTATGCATCGGTGCCTGAGAACGCATGGGTAGGAAGAATAATCTCCACAAACATAGAGTAGGCGTTCGGAGTCCCAATGGAACATAGGAGCCGACAACAGCCCAAGACACATAACCTGCACACATATCCAAACTTCAAACTGTCCCCTTCCACTGCCTAGCGGCCCTACGATCTCTTGCTGCACTAAGAACACCTTGGTAACAGCAAATTGGCAAAGTGGCTCCTTCCACAACGCAGCCCTGCATTGGCTGTCCCACACTCTGTTGCTAGGGAACAGCTTATGCCTTGCTCAGGTTGTGGCCAATCAAATGACAAGACTGAGTTCTAGTAAGGAGGGGGTTTATGTTTGTAGCTGCAGAGAGGCAAGCAATGCAGCAGACTTGTGTAAGACAGGTTAACATGAAACAGAAACACATCGGCACAATAGCTAGTCCTACTTCAGGAATTAACAAACACTGTCAATGCTTTTAACAACATTTATACATTCCCGAGATATCTAAACAACTGGTTAGCTTAGCACAGCAGGAAGAAGAACAGGTCCTAAACAAGGCTCAACTGTCTGACCATACAATAAAACAACTGTGGAGAGCAAAATGTGGTTGGTTAACAGGAAGATGCGCTAAATGTGACTGTGTAAGATATGATTGTCCTAATTCAATGTGCAAAATCAACGCTCACGGCATCTTCTTAACTGTACTGTGTCCGGTTCGCTTGTCACAGCCTAATTTCATGCCTCACATGTGTCTTGCATGTGCAGCGCGCGTGTCCCTCTGCTCAACGGTTGTAAACATTGTCCACGATACGCTTACATGAGCCCATTAATTACAAAAGCGTGCTCGACAAACGGAGCTCTTTGCAAATACGTTCGTCCTTACGAGGGCTGGCACAATGCAGTACAGACTCTCATTTCCATTCAGATAATACCGTATCTCTCCGGTGAGCCGAGGGGAATGGAATAATCATGCAGGCTTTCTTTAAACACCCACTGTAGTGTGCAAGTGTGTTTTGAAGTGAATCTAGGACTCTAGTATGTTGACTGCTTAATACACTGAAGAGGAAATTCACTAAACAGTTGCACAACTTTAGCATGTGATATTTCAGCGCAATTTCACAGCGATATTCACGCAACAGCTTGAGTATTTCAGTCGTTGTCTTTCTTTATCACTGCAAACACGCTTGCTTTCTATGCAAATTAGGTTTATAGAGTGCAGTGTATTCACAAAAGTGAGAACTACTTGCACTAATGTTAATTATTTGCAGCACTCCCACAACCAATGTAAGATTGAGAAGAGCGCTATAACCAACTAATATCCAGACACAGAGTGTAGTCAAGTGCACTTTTGGGCATTTTAAAGAGCTTGTTTAGGGGCCTAGACTGTAGTTGTAATGCAATGCTGTAATGTCCCAGGAAAGTACACCTGACAGCTGCATAACTCCACAACATGGCAATTTTGGTACAAACAATTCTGACTATAGACGTTCATAAAAATCAGTAAGGTTTGCTGTGATTATGTGTAGGGTAAAACCCAAAATATACTTTGATTTTAATGCATACACTATGGTTTGTGAGTGACGTAAATTTCAACATCAGCATAGTATGCGCATATTATACTGATTAGACTGATTTTTCTAACCGTGCATAATCTGTAAACTCAGCTTGAGAACCCCATTGATTTTGTTGTAGTTGTTGCACTAATTAGTTTGTCTACAAGGTGCTAAAATTGTGCCAGCCTATTGTTTCAAGGTTAAAAAAAGAAAAGGAAGAGACGGAACGATGTCAACAAACTACTGGAAACAGCAACAACAACAGACAGCCGCATTTACAAGCGCTTGTGTGAGGGGGTTAAGAGATATCTGCAAGTAGTTTGCAAAAAGAGTACAAAGAAATTTGTATCTGTCATAACTTCTGGAGAGAAATAGCACAGATTCTGGACAAGGTTGAAACTTTCAAGTGGGCATGTTTCAAGCGATTTACTTGATGCGTTTACTCTGTGATACTTAGAAAAGCTATGCGTTCGGCTGCATCCATACATTAAGCGTTCTCATCAAAACTGAAGTTTACTTTAAGCTTGAGCAACTTGCATAGGGTATAGGCTATGCTAGCTGAATGCTAAGCTAGTGCACTAAGTGATTAGTTCACCTACTACAAAAATGGTTTTACTATTGTTTTTGCTTCAGACATTAATTGTCATAATTTAGTTTAGACTAAAGTTAATTGGTAGGATTTCTAATCAGGCACTAAATAGAGTACTAATTAAAGGCTCTTTCAGCAAATTAAATCATTTTGGGGTCCTTGTTGTATTATTAGAAATTGTGTTTAGCACAGATTTTTGAGCGTGTTTGCACTGTTACCCGATACTCATTTTTTAGTGAATCAAGTTAGACAGCATGCCAATAAACACTATTAGTGTTTAGTGAAATCCACACTGTATAAACAAATACTGACCTTTCTCTTTTTCTCTTTCTCATTCAACAGGGCTCCAACTCTATTCTGGTAGTCATGGTGATTTTGCTCAACATTGGAGTCGCCATTTTGTTTGTCCATTTTTTTATTTAAACTCTGCATTGCCTATCAATTCCTCTTGTCCAGCTACACTATCATCAAATCAATACTAGTATCATCACGACTGATCTGGTTCCGGCCCGTTTTTTTAAAACAAACGACCAATGTACTTCTATCGAAGTTACAGCATGTCAGTAAGAGGACTGAGGAAGGCAACAACACAAAACTGGGCTCAGCGGTTCTGTCTGCTTTTCTGTCTCCAAAGAGCTCGTTTTGATTTCTTAATTTCCTTTTTTTTTTTTTTTCTGAAATAGTTACAAGCATCCTTTTGAACTTCTAGTTTTATCCTATGTATTCACTCACTCATTAATGCTGATATAAATTGATATACTTGTTTCTCTTTTTTATTTCATATTCTTACTTGCCTTTTTCTTGACAATGCTGGTGGCTTTTCTCGGTTTTCATTTGGTTTTTGGTTTGTATTTGGGTGTTGGACTCATTTGAACGGTGGCTTTGGTGAGGGAGGGTGTGCAAGGTGGCGTAAGGGTGAAGGGAGACCACCATCAACATCTTTTCGGGTGATGGCAGCGTTACACAGCTATGATGTCAACAGGTTCAAAGTGATGGGAAACGGCCCCTGTCTAACACCACCCGCCTCCCTCGCGCACCACTCCTAAGCATTGCTTGTGTTTTTCCATGTCTTTGTTTTTGTCACTCATCGGAATAACATGCCAAGCGCTCCTCTCATTTCCTGTACACCTCCATTTTCCTTCTGTGTGGTACGTCAAATACCAGTGGACCCCAGAATGTCATGGTGGGCCTGAAATGAGAATTAAAGACACTTTTTAATGATAATGGACCTAAACTGAGGCTTTAAAGCTTTTTGATGTCTAAACACTTGTAATTTTGCCTAAATATGTTGCGTATGTCAAAAAGAAATCGGCCAAACAAGCACAACCACACCAAAGTGGGTTAGTAAAAGTTCAAGTCTGATAACCACAGAGACAGTTTCTGCATTTGCAACATTTGCACTCGGGCGAATCTGACCCATATGCATTTGGAAAAATTCCCAGATGCAAAAGTTCTACGATCTGAAAGGGCTTTGTCATTAATCTTGCTCCAAATTTCAGCAAAATAAATCATAACATAGTTTGACTCATTTATCTTTTCATAAACAGGTCCTGCATGTTAGATTATACACTGTACATTCAACAAAACGTAGCATGGGTTTGATCTTCGGAAGCACTTTCCTAAGTTTGATCTTTTTTGGCAGAATTATATGTTATTTAAACATTGTTCGAATGTTGTATGAGGGCTAGCACATGACATTCTGTGAGGTCATCATTATAAACCTCTACCCCTCCTACACTCTCTTTGATGAAATCACGAGAACGTGCGAGCACCTGCCAACCTCACCATGCACACCTGAAAGCCATGCTGCGCGAGATGCTGGTGTTCCCAACCAGACATTCAAGAGACTGTTAACGTTTTTTTCCCAACTGCTGCTTTCAAAAAAACTAATATTTAATGATAAAAAACAACAAAAAAAACTTTTTTAGCTATTTGCAAGACGTCTGAAAAATGCCGACTGCCTTGTTTTTCTAAAAGTAAAAGAAAAAAACAAAGTTGCATGCTAATGTATGTTTTAGTTTTGTATAGATAACCTTATCGGGAAAAAAACATGTGGAAAAGTGTGACAGCAGTTTTGGACACGTTGTAAAAACAGATTTCATTCGGACTTGCATCAAAATGTTCATAAATTCGTGAGTAGGCTATTGTACGAATTGGCTATGAATTCATATGACCTCATTCGTAAGAAAATGTATGATTTGTTGGTAAAACTTCACCATAAAGGCCGACCCCTAAAACGAACACTTAAAGGGATAGTTCACCCAAAAATGATTATTATGTCATCATTTACTCACTCTCATGTCGTTCCAAACCTGTGTGCGTTTCTTTGTTCTGCTGAACACAAAGTAAGATATTGAAGAATGGTTGTAACCAATCAGTTGTGGGGCACGACTGACTTCCAAAAATACTATGGAAGTCAATGGGTCCCATCAACTGTTTGGTTACCGACATTCTTCAATATCTTCCTTTGTGTTCAGCAGAAGAAAGAAATGCACACACGTTTGGAATGATGACAGAATTTTCATTTTTGGGTGAATGTCGTTCCTTCAAAGGAACGTAAGCAGACCCTATGAAAACGTACGAATGAGATTATCACCAATTGTCCAACAAACTGTCATAAGTTTTGAAATCTTTTACCTTATTGGCCAACGGCATGATACACAGTGGAACAGGTCTGATCGGGCATGCCAATGATGAACCCGAGGTCCAAGTGCTGGTCCCGGCATCCAGAGGCCTTTCCGCCCCAAAATCAGAGACGAAACTAAAACAATCAAAGAGAGGTGTTTTGTTTATTTTTTTATAGCCAGCTAACAGAACGTAAAGACTGAGATGTTTTTATAGCATGTGTATATGGGCTTGTACTCTCCCCCCTTGAGTCTGTCCTCCTGGCAATGATTCACTCACAGTTTGTGTACTCTTTCTCTATCCCTCTTTCTCGCCCTTCCTTCCCCATATTTCTCCGTTTCTCTATCCAGCCGGTAAAAAAAAAGAATAGTAAAGGTAAAAAAAAAAATGAAATGTACAAATGACAACTATGCTGATGTAAAGGAACGCAAGCTGGGGGCCCAAATGTATGGAGTTGTGCATTTGCTCACCTCGAGTCCTTGGGTTGGTCCAGAAAGTTTGCGAATTGCTGACTGGCTCACTTTGAAACCACAACGGCTGTATGTGACGGGGATGGTGGGATTCCAAAGGGTCTTTGAAGCAGGGAGTTGCTGCAGTTGACCCGCACCGCCGGCTCTTGTACCGTTTGGCCTGGATGTATCCGTCACCCTATGCGCCTATAGCATGCCCAAGCATGCCCAGTTCTTTTATCTCTCTCTTTCTCTTCCTCTATCATTCAGTTCTTTACTTTTCCTGGGGATCTGTTTCTTTATGAGTTATATGGAGAAAATAATGAAAGTGTTTGAAAGTAAGCACTTGTGTTGTGGTTATTGAGTCTGGGTTTTTGTTTCTGCTGTCTTTCTCTGTATCTATTACAAAAGTAACAAGCGGTCATGTGGTGATGCATTTACAGAAGATGGGAATGATATTGTGGAACTCTAAAAAAAAAAAAAAATCATTGGGTCAAGCTGACAAAAAAAGTAATGTTTCACCCCAAAACAAAAAAATAAAAAATAAAACAAAAATAAATTATATATCTGGACACAGACAATGAAAACTGTTTACACTTTATTTTACAGTGTCCTTGTTACATGCTTTACATGTACTTACCATAGTAATAACAGTAAATTATGCATAATTACATGCAACTTCCCCTCAACCAAATCCTAATCCTGCCCTAACCCATGTAAGTGCATGTAGTTAATTAATATTACTCAGTACTTAAATATATAATTACACTGTAACAATGACACCTTAAAATAAAGTGTAACCAGATATTTTTAACTGTGAGATTATTCATGGCAATTAAGATATCAATGCACTCTCCCCAGACATACACTTTTTACACCATTACTGTGGTGAAACTAAATTAAATTGTACGCTACTAGTAATACTACAGTGTAATATGTCATAAGTAATTTTTTCTTCTGAAAAACATTTATTCAAATAAAATTACTACAGCGATGAAAATTATTTAATTACTGAAAGAATTACAAAAAGAAAAAGAAATGTAAACCATTTGGATGCATTACTGAACTGAGATTTTAGGGGGAAAGTGCTTAACTGTCATGAAAACAATGCAAAAAATATCAATAGGCTTCATTGTCTTTACATACAGTAAAATATAATCTCTTATTTTTTTTCCTGATATTATTTGAATTGTACAGCATTTATACATTATTGTATTATGCTTGTACAACCTTTATGTTGATTTTAATAGAAAAATTATTGTATTACAGAATTTATTACAGTAATAAAGTAAAATAAATAATGAGAATCATCAATAAGATTTACAAAAAAAAAGGCAATGAGAGGAGGAAAATTTGCTTGAAAATGTTACACTGCAAGAAAAAGTACAGTAATGGTCATTCATTGTCTTTCAAAATAAAATTCTTATGTTTTTTCTTTTGATTTTGGGGTAAAATACAATTCAGACATCTTCATAGGTTCATTTTACACAAGTTACAGTGAAAATGCTGCAATATTCTCAGTGCAGACGACTGTGAACAAAAACAGACAAGCAGGTGATGCATTCAGATTTCCCCGGTGAGAGTGTGTCATCGCAATATAGCAACCTTAATATGGAATTGTTCTCCAGCAAGCCAGGGGTGTGGCCAAGAATTAAGGGCGTGGCCTATCTAACTGGACACTTCACACATATGAAGGTTATCTTATTTTGAAAAAAGCACCGTTCGTATTTGTCAGGACGTCCTCTATAAAGATTGTCATGAATGTAAATGAACCTACTTGATGGATTGCGAGTAAAAAAAAAAAAGAAATGCACTGAAAATATGAAATACAGTCTGCAGGGGCACAAGGTCAATTCATTTTATCTTCAAAGTCTCTCTCATGTCCTTGTTTTGTCTCTTTCTCTCACTTTCATCCTTGTCCTCTCCTGCAGAAACTAACCCCATGTCATCTCTCCTATTGTCACATCACTGAATCATGGAGGTGGAATGCTTACAAATAAGCGTAAAAATCCACCCCTATAACTGACTTGAGATGGTTCGCAAATGTCCTCAAATCTTGATCTTAAAGGAATAGTTCACATGAAAATGAAAATTGTGTCATCATTTACTCACCCTCATGTCGTTCTAAACCTGTATGACTTTCTTTCTTCTGTGGAACATAAAAGAAGATATTTTGATGACTGTTCTGGCTGCTCTTTTCCATATAATGAAAGTGGATGGGGACTAGGGACAAAAAATATAACAGTAACATAAAAGTGGTACATAACCTAATTTGCTGCAAGAAAATACAAACTACAATTTAAGCTACTTTTTTATTTTTCGTGAACTATTCCTTTAAAGCTAGCTGGGTACAAGAATAAAGGCCCGTTCACACCAAGGACGAAAACTATAACGATCAAGACACAGGGGAACGATATCATTGGAATCACTTTGACGAAAAACATTTTCCAGCCGATGAACGATAAAAATTGACAGCCAATCAGAATCCATCCTGCTTTAAAGCGCTTGAGCATTTAAAGCGGCAGTGTGCCTATAATAAACAGCCCGATATTTTGCGTTGGTGTGGGCGCTAATATAGTTATCGTTATAGTCATCATTCTTGGTGTGAACGGGCCTTAACACTACAGCATACCAATAAACCACATAGTGAACATAATACTGGAATTTCAGCATGGGTGCAAGTATGGGTTAGTTACAACCTGTGGGATATTCTAATGACATCACGCCAGCGTACTTCCTTTGACCCTACTGGGCATCGGTGGCATTTTTACATGGCTGCCTCTGTCTCCCCTCCACATTACTGTGCGTCTGACCGGTTGCCTGTCTGCTAGGAAGTTAAGCCAATTTTGTCTGAGATTACTGTAACAGAATCACTGTGTAGAGTTCAGTCTTGTCCCAGCACTAGAAGAGGATTAGGGGTGATTTCTTTAAATCTATTGGTAAGACGGAAGTCAAGAAGGAGAGCGAGCGAGAGAAAGAGACAAAGATGACGTGTTCTAGAAACGACCCTTCCAGCGCATTGGCAAATCTCACAAAAACATTTACAGGTTATGTCTAAATCAAAGAGAGAAACCAAATATGTTTTGTATAATGAGTTACGCCAATTATTAGGATCATTAAGATTTTTTTAAAATGTAACATTATTTTCATGACAGTTAGGCTTAGAAAATGTTATTCTCATTATTGTAATGGGCCCAGATGCTTTAGTTTTACTTTTTTTTTTTTTATTATTATTCTAGTTGTATTTTTTGTAACTATATTACAGTAAAACACACTATAATACAATTCTTTTATTTAAAGCAGCATAAATTAAAGGTACACCAAATATTACAATAATGTATAATTTAAGTATTTTTTTAATTTATTGCATTACAGTAATGTTTTTTTTACTGTATCAAAGTTTATTATCATACAATTATTTTACATGAGCATAAAGACAGTACAACAAATATTATGACAATGTAGAAATTTAAAAACAGTAATGAGAATGAGATTTTTTGCATTATGGTGAAGAGAATGTTTTTATGAATCCATTCAATGCAATGCATTCATAAAAAATCTTACAAATAAAAATAGGATTATATATACACGCTATTATTCAGACGTTTGAGGCCATTAAGACTTTTTATTTTTTTAAAGATGTCTCATTTGTTCACCAAGGTTGCAATTATTTGCAATTATATTGTGAAACATTTCTTATTATGATCAATGTAGAAAACAGTTGTGCTGCTTAATATTTTTTGAGGAAAGCGTGATTTCTTTCAGTATTCTTTGATAAATAGAAAGTTTGAAAAAACAGCATTTATCTGAAATATAATATATATATATTGTGAGGTTCTACTGGGCAGATGCTTTCTGAAACTTCATTGTTACTTTTGGTCAGAAAGAGATCATTAAATGGCTCCATTTAC
This sequence comes from Leuciscus leuciscus, assembly GCF_965113295.1. Lineage (NCBI taxonomy): Eukaryota > Metazoa > Chordata > Actinopteri > Cypriniformes > Leuciscidae > Leuciscus > Leuciscus leuciscus. The sequence goes on along the minus strand of NC_138724.1, from coordinate 22,078,517 downwards.
AAGCCTATTCAAACTGTGTCCAAACAAATTAGCTAATGTGAGGAAAAGTGTCCCCAAGCTATAGAATTAGTCAAGCCTCAATTATGAATCATTATCTTTTATCAAACTCTCTTTCTGATTGGTTCAGCGGACTAATGAGGTCATAAAGACAGCCACTAGGTAAATAGATTGAATTAATCAACTAATGTGACCAACAAACATCTTCGTAAATCTTAAAGAACTAGCAATTCTGTCCCCGTTTCTCCTTATTTAAATGTCTTTCTCTCTCACACACACTCACTCTTCTGACACGTCTCTGACGACAGCAGTTTTATGTGCTTCAGGACGTCAGAGCAGCGTTTTAAAAATGGTGACTTTTTAGTTATTTATAAACTCTGTCTTTTTTAAATTGAAATCCAGAATTTTAAAAAAAGATGGAGAGATGGAGAGAGAATGAGGGGAGATGAGGAGACAGTTGGCTGCGTAATCGTAACCTCATCCATCTCTCTATCCGCCATTTATTATTCATTAGCTTCTCATTCTACATCGCTCATTCTTCACAGCCAACAAAAAAAATAGGTCAATGTGGGAAGCGCCTTTCATTTGGAAACTGTGATTGCCGCCTGGCCATCCTCTTTAGCTTTCTTTAGCTCAAAGTCTTGAGGAAACTTCTCATTTATGTTTCTGTCTTTCACAAAACACAACAAAATCTGTTCTTGCTATTATCTCTCACGTTTATAAAATTAGCTTTTTGCCACCGCATTCTATTGTTTTACTGGCGGCAAGAGTATTTTGTAGTTTTTCCTTAAAAAAAGTTTTTTTCCAGTGCTGTTATTGTTGACTAAAACTGTTAAAATTGTTTTGATTAATTTAAAGTTAAATAAAAAACTTAGACTTAAAAAAAAAAAGTCAACGAAAAATAGAAATCTTGATCACATGAAATTTAAAAATGTTAAAATAAAAATAAATAAAAATCTCATTAAAAAAATTAATACATATGATAATAGTATATTAACAACAACACTGCTTTTATCCTTATGACAGTACATTTATTCAGCTTTTTTCCCCCCTCTTGTGATTTCATTCCTATTAATTGTGTTTAGAGCGCTCAATGGCAGGAAAGTACAATAAAAAGACAAAAAAAAAGGTTTCCTAGTCAAGCTACTGATGATAAGGAGTAAAAAGTTAGGGTAAAAGTTGTTCAAAGAGAGTAACATTCACTAAGCTTTCTTTTAGTAGACATTAATATCTCTTTGACTCAATTTGTACATGTCACGTATGTGAGAATATAAAAAATATTTCTTGAAATATTCACTTTTATAAATCCATTTTTGATAATCACTAGTCAGGGATAATGGCACTTAAAGTGCTCATTGTTTTTTACTCACAAATGGCTTCCAAATCTGTTCAGAAAGGGTCATGGAAAACAGGGAAAAACAATACTAAATGCAAATAGTAGAACTACTGTGATGGAGAAATAATGATAAGGACAAAATGGTGAAAAAAGAGGTAAGGCCGTGTTTTATAAACATTAAAGTCAGAAGAACATGCTTTAGCTTCTTTTAAAACTCAAACACACATCCATTCATTCTCTTTTGTTCACTTTCTCACACACACACACACACACACACACACACACACACACACGAGAACACATATACATTCTCCTTCTCACAAACAAACCCTTTAATTATCTTAGCACACACACACACTTATACATGTTTAATCTCGTTCCTGATCCTCAAAGACCACCTTTGCCATGGCGTGGCCGACCTTTTGTACTTTCTTCTCTTTGGCATCAGGACCCATGTTTGCTCTTGCCAGACCCAGCCAATACTTCTCAGTCCGTGTTTGATAATCCGCAAGAGCTTCTCCGGGATTTACTGGGGGATGGTCCGCATCTAATAGAGAGATACAGAGAAAATGTCAACACCTGTTCAGATTACCTCTTCCGCTTTCTTTAAAAATCCCCAAAATATACCTTTTTGTTCACCTCAACAACTTTGGTATTGCCACTTTATGTTAAATGTAAAATCTGGGACCTGAAATACTGAAATGGAGATACTTTGAACACGAAACACCCCTGATAAGGATGATGAGGCAACAAAGTCTCTTTGTTTAGCGTGCTACCCAACCATTAGGCAGCCACAAGCTAACAATCAGTGATGTTATTACAACTGACAAGCGAAACAGGCATCTAACAATAATGAATTTAAGCGAGAAGGACCCCAAAGCAAAACACACAGCTCTGGTTGTCAAAGAGGATCAGTGGATGTTGATCTGGGTCTTGGCAGCTAAACCCTTGGTCATGTCTACCTCATGGACCTGACCCAAATCATGGCCTTGATCATTAAAGGAAAATGTGTGTGTCCAGGGATGGGCTTTGAATTGCTTAAACGGGTATGAAACAGATTATTTTGATCAGTTTTGAAAGTAAAACTTACTATCAAAATACTTTTCCCTGTCATAAATGTGTATGAAGAGAACTTCAAAATTAAGAGGACAGTGGCAAAATACATACCTTCTTCACCCTCCTCTTCAGATTCCTCCTCTTCCTCATCATCTTCCTCCTCATCACCTCCCTTTGCCTCCTCTTCTTCATCTTCCTCTTCCTCTTCTGATTCTTCCAGCCACTCCTGCGTCTCTAAAATAAGGAATTTAGTGCTCGAGTGTGGCAATATCAAAATACTGTTGGTATACTTCAGCCACTGAACATTTATATGTGACGTTAGTTTGAACAGCAGTCTATGAGAACTTTTAGCATTCTCTGAAAACTGTGGATATAGACAGACAGACAGACAGACAGACAAATAGACAGATAGATAGATAGATAGATAGATAGATAGATAGATAGATAGACAGATAGATAGATAGATAGATAGATAGATAGATAGATAGATAGATAGATAGATAGATAGATAGATAGATAGATAGATAGACAGACAGATAGACAGATAGATAGACAGATAGATAGATAGATTAAGGTAAGGGAATTCTGGGGCTCTTTCCACTTACTGGGGTCCATTTCCACTAGGACGTCCCACAGGTCCATCTTATGGAGGTCCAGGCTATAGAGATCGCTGAGGGTGAACTGTCGATCTCCCACCTCAAACATACCGCCATACAAGTACAACTTGCCGTACTTTACTGTTGCCATGGCGCTAGAGCGAGGACAGGGCTCCACCAGGGAAGCCATTGCAGCCGCCTCCACCTCTTCGTCATCCTCCTCCTCCTCGTCCTCAATGTCCTCCTCTGCCTTTGCGGCTGAAATCACTTCCTTGATGGTCATAACCGTTCCGTCCTCGGCGACAATCTCTTTAACAATCTCGGTGGGACCCTGTGCCTCCTCTTTCTCCTCTTCAGTTTCATTCGTCTGTTCTACCTTCGCACCACGGCGCCTCTTCTTCTTTTCTGACTTGTTACCCTGCCAAGAAAAGTAAAATAAATATATATATATATATATATATTAATGTCTCTATTCAGGGGCTTAACTAAAGCAAAACATCACCTTTAGCTGGGCAGGAAACCACCGATTTTTGTTGATATCATAAAAGTAAAGGTCATTAAAGAAGTCTCCTTCCAAAGACTCCTCATCTTCCTCATCGCAGACGCCACCGAAGAGGAGCGCTCGGCCCCCGGGGCCCACAGCCAATGAGAAGCCAGAACGAGGAGGGGGCTTCACTCCTGCAGGGTTCACTCGCGTCCATGTCCACTTTTCTGTAGGACAGGGGCCAAAAATCATGAGCTTCTCTTTTTCTCAGAAATGGGAAAGTGTATGGAGAAATGGAGAGAAAAGCTGCCCACATTAAACAAGCGATCACTGAGGCTCTAATTATGGTACCTTGCTCCTCTTTGCCTTCCCTCCTCAGCAGGAACATGTCAGAATGGATGGTTCCTTTATCCACATCCTTCTTCGCTCTCTGGAAGAGAAAAGCGGCCATTACCACCTACGTCTGTTTACTCTTGTGGGTTTACTCAAGGACAAGCTCCTGGACATGACAGAATGCCTTGCTCTCTGTGTAGAGCAGTTGAAGTTGGCATCAACATGCTCATGCAAAGCGAGGCTAAACACAACATAGCTTACCTAATGATGGACAAATAAGGCAAAACATACTTTTAAATTAATTACACAAACTTGCATGTTAAATACGGAGGTGCTGAATATCCCCATTTTAAACCTTTAAAATGAACAGCCTTCAATTCAATTGTCATGTTCATATTTTGTTGCATAATATTGGAATAGTTGGCTGTACAAATTAAGGCACTGTAAAATAGTTTATGTGACCAGACATCAATAGGATTCTATAATAATGTGGCAAGTTGCTTAGCAACTATTACCATGATTTATTGGACATGTACAAAAAACACAGTATTCCCACAGTACGTATACTATAGTAGGACCACTATAGTAGAAAGTGAATATTTTGATATACATAAAAATATTGTGATCAAAGCTGAATTTTCAGCATCATTACTCCAGTCTTCAGTGTCACATGATCCTTCATAAATCAATCTAATATGCTGATTTCCTGCTCACCATTATCAATGATGAAAACAGTTGTGCTGGTAAATTATATTATATATTTATATATAATATATTATTTATACCATGGTCTGTCTGAATACTCGATTCTGATTGGCTGGAAGGTGTGCAATAAAACCATTTAATGCACAGGTAGTTCCAAGTCAGTTGAATCACCATTCTATATCAATGCGCTGTTTTCATTGAAGCGCACACACACATACACAGATGTAATCTTACGCACTACTTTATCTCGGTGTCTGATTCAAAGCGGAAAGAATGCTAGATCTAATGAGGCGTAACTGCTTTGTATTGTTACAATGTAATGGACAAATACCTAAATGAACAATTTTTACTTGGTCTCCGCTTTGCCTGGACAGAGAAACTCATGTTTATTTGTCAACAAAAGCTTTGCGTCATCAGCTCTCAGGGCTTTCGTGAAAACTACAGATTGCGCATTTTTAAATCCCCACCCACGAACAGTTGGATGACTCGGATAGAGAGAGCTTTTCCCCTCCGTTCGGCCTAAAACACTTTGTTCATGATGGTCATCCAGTTTGAAATGTTGAGTACAAACACAGAGGTTTTTCTGATTCTCCATCGCAGCGCTCTCTCTGTACTTCTGATTCTTTGCAGCCTTTAGCCACTTCCTACAACGTGCTGGATCCTCACTGGAAACCAAAAGTAACTCACTCCGCTAAACATTTACTCTATAAATTCTTGCACAAGTCGATACAATTATGAATAAAAGTTTGCTAAGAAGTATTTCCTACTAAAGCAAGTTTGACTCTGGTCAACCATATCCATAGCAGTGTGGTGGAAGTGGCCTTGGATGGCAACATGCCCAGTGAATTATGAGTGTTGAAGTACAAAAGGGAAGACAACAGCCTTTTTTTTCTCTGTTGTCTCTAGTCAGGTAACACCGATTTTAAAAAACAAAATGTTTTGCATTTCTTCTGTATATGCAGCCTAGTTTTATTGAAAGCCCATTTTGCCAGCAGTGAAGAACCCCTTTAAGTGTAAAATCTGAGTTATCAATTGCAGTGTGAATAATAAAGGAAAAACACAGTAATAACCAAAACACATACCGATTTGGAGTATCCGCCATAGATGATGACGCCATTGCCGTCGGGGGTGGGGGTCATTTGACAGGCTGAACGTGGACAGGGGCCAGTTCCTGTGGGCTGGAGACGGCTCCATGTCAATGTGTCCAGGTTAAATGCATGGATATCATTGTAATAGATATAATCCCTGTAGAGCAGAGAATAGAGAATATTCAAACAGTATTAACATTCATTTGAATATTGATTTCCAATATATCTATATGTGTATGTATATGTATTTGTATATTTAAATCCAATATTCAAATTAACATACTATATTATTATTATTATTATTATTATTATATATATAATATTATTATTTATTATTAGAAGGTCATCTCTTCTAATAAATAAATAAAAACACTCACTGAATATATTAATTCATATTCTTATACACATTTTTTGGAGCCTGTAGCCAGGGACGCAGATCTCATTCCCGCTTCAGGGTACAACAAAAAGTTAATATTTTCCTTACAATACTGATTTTAATAATGACAAGTTGAAGATGGGGACCTCTGCATCTGCCTGTACCTGGTGCTCTCATGGAAACCTCCAAACACAAGCAGCTGTCGTTTGCTCAGGACCATGCGATGTCCACTCCTGCCAGACGGAGCGCCAGGAGCTCTGAGAGGACAAAGAAGACATATTTCAACAGGTGGTCAGGATGCCAAGTCTAAAGTCAATCCTGTTAGTTTAGGGATAACCTCTATAAACTCTAGTCACAGCATGACGACACAACAGTGGACAGACGTCTTAAAGTCCCTGCTGAGCTTCCATAAAGGGCAAATACAATTAGACTTCCAGTTCGACTTAATGAATACGGTCTTCATAAATGGATTGTGTCAGAGTTGTTTTACTATCGAGATACCATTATCGTTTTCCTTAATATTTTATATTCGTTTTTATTTTTCTGTTTTCCATTTTCATTTTAATTAACATTTTAGTTATTTTGTTGTATGTTTTGTCAATGTCTATTTTTTTTATTATATACTTTTTTATTTTAGTACATAAAAAGTGATGTTTTTCATATTTGATTTCAGTTAACATTTACTTTTATTTAATGTAAAAAATTTTTTTGGTTTTTTGCTCTTAGCTTTAGCTTTAGTTAGAGTCACCATAAAAACAAAAATCAATTCTTATTTTTATTTTATTTTTTATTAAATATTGCAGTATTTATTATACATTTATAATACATTTTGATCATTTGGGTAGTCGTTTTACGTCAAAAAGAAAAAACTGTTGCAAATTCCGATTCATGCCGACTTAGAAGGACTCATAACATGGATTTGTTTTATATTTTAACATTCACTTATAATGTTAATAAATAACAATATAAGTTTTGTGATCCATGACACCGTTAAAAATAAAACATCCACTTGTTCCTGACGCTGGTATCATTCTGAAGTCTCTATACAAATTAGTAAATGAGCCGTTTAAACAGGCTCAAAGTGAATGTTACTTCATGCTTAAATTTATTTTTCCATATGTCTTGTCGTTGGCAAACACACGTGCATGGAGTAAGTCAGAAACTGAACAAACATCTGTATACTGTATCCAGTGTCGACAGCGTCAGTGATAATAATGGGTTATATTTGCATTTGACGCGGCGCATCGCTCACATCCGGTGTAGGCAAGTGAACGCCAGAAGGAGGGGCCTATGGTGTGATGATGAAAAACGATTCGCCAATGTCTTGCTCTGGAGGCAGGCATATGCAAATGTATTTGCCCATATGATGTCACAAATCCCACAATATTCGATGTTAAGCAGAAAAAAGCTATATTTTTCTTACTATTATGCTATTATATATTATATTATGATGAAAGAGTTTTCTGTTAAAACGGTGTCGTGTTAGCGGCCCCTAAGTTAATAACTAATGATCGTTGCGACGGAAGTGAATCAATCAAAACTAACTTTAGCTGGACAATAACTTTATCTCTGTTACTGTAATTTCCTATTATCACTGTAAAGCTGCTTTGGAACAATCTGCATTGTTAAAAGCGCTATATAAATGAAGATGACTTGACTTGAAAGATTGCAAAAACAAACATTTTAGTAGTATCACATGCACTAAAGAATTTTGATATACCAGTATATTATGGTACTGAATGATTACCTTTTTATCAACTATAGTATTGAAAATAATAATAATAAAACTAAAAATAACTTGTTGCTTGTGTAAATAGGGTCTTTTATGATGTCATGTTCTCTTTAAGCAGATTTTAACAGCTTTTGGCTTGCAAAAACTAAGTATGTGATGATGGTGTCTAGATATTAGCTCAGATTGCATTGTCTTTCACTTGTAATACATTGTTGAGTATTGCATAGTCCACAGTGAGTTGACAAAAACAAAACAGTACTTACTTGATTTGCTCCCATGTGCGTGTCCCCAGGTGAAGCACCCACAGATCTTTATAGTGATAGAACTGCTCGCCGTCAGGGGACGCAAACTCCCCCCCAAATATCCACATCTGCCCCCCACCCTGGGGAACTATCACTGCCTGCAGGGAGATGGAGAGAGAGCTACAGAAATATGCTTGAGATAAATTATTATTATGTAAAGACAGTCTGACCCCTGGTGGTGAAGTCTGTAATAACATGTCCTTCATTACCAAAATAGAACATGGTTCCTTTGCTGCATAATGCTTTTTGTTCATATATTTTCTGTAAAAAAATAAATATAATTTTTTACATATTTCAAGTACCTGTTGAGCGCAGCGTCTTGGAGGAGGGTTCGGGATCTCTGCCTTCACCCAGGTGTTCTTCTTAATGTTGTAGAAGAATAATTCATTGTACAGAAAAGTCTGGAAGAATGGAAACATTTAAGTGACATCAAGTCAAGGTTTTTTGGGGAAGGATATAGTTTGCACATAGTAATTATCAACCAAAGCCTTCACAGTTTCCATTTAAACACTTAATATATCAGCTGTTCTGTACATTTGTAAATTTACATTGAATTTTTTTAAGTCTGTTCAATCTTTTTGATGCCACAATCACACTCAAATATATACAACCTCATGCAAGGGAGCCCCATCCTAAAACTTAAAAGCCAGCTATATATTCTCATGTATAAAGACAAAATTTATACTGTGAAAAATGTATATGTAAAAATATTGTTTGGAAAGTATTTAGTTTCTATCATATCATACAATTGTTTTTTTCCTACACTATAATACTGTCCTGTTAGATGTGTTATTTTAATTAATTTGTATCATTTTAATAGAACTTTTATTTAATTTTATCCATTTTTATTTAGTTAGTTAGTCATCTAGTTTAATCTTTTTTTGTTATTTTCCCTCACTATTTTTCTCTACACTTGGGAGACTCCAGTTTGAAAACTGTGGCATTTGCTATATGGTTTAATTTACAATGGCACCGTTTTGTAAGGTATATGATATGACCTGTGCTGGAAAATAAACTGGTATCTCGTATCTGGTTTTCTAGTTGGTCCAAGCTGGTCATTACCTGGTAGACCATCTTGCACCAGAACCAAACCAGAATAAGGTGGTCAAGATGGTTTTCGAAACATGACAGCTGATTGACAAGCTAATGACCACCATAGATCAGCTAGAACCAGCTCCAAAGCATAGCTACACATTCACCAACAGGCGTACAATCAAAAACCTACTTTCTTCCCATTAAAAAATTCCCCTCCGAATAAAATCAGCTCGTCTTTTTCAGGATGCGCACATAGAGAGGCGTTCAACCTGTGAAGAGAACGAGCTGTCAGTCAAATGTCACAGTAACAGTCACGTGATTGATTCACACCTGTACACATGAACGCGCACCTGGGTGACGGAGGGTCACACGCACTCTCGATCACCTGCGTCTTTTTCGCGTCCAGAGACTGAAATTCTGCTATTAAAGCCTCTAAATCCTCCTATTTCAATAAAACACAGAACAAAAGTATAGTTTTCTGACATGTATGCTGGTTTAGAGTGTTGTGTTGGTATATATTCTCTCACCTCTTCTCTTTTCGATCGTTTTGACACCTTCTTCTCCATTTTGGCGGCGGTTTTCTCCGCTCCTTTCACTTTCTTTTCTTTTTTGCCCTTTTTACCCATTTTGAATGCTTTAGAGAACGCAGAATGAAGTAAGCGTGACAATTACAGCCACATGGAGATTTAAATGAACTACAAGACGGACGTACGATATACTTCCGCCAACAACACGCTCGATGGTTTGTTGTGAACGCTCCTGCGCTACAGCGACACTTGCTGGTCTGGGTGAGCTGCTGTGAATTGCAGTACACCGTCCAATAGTAACTTGTTTTCACTGATATATCACAAATACAACAATGTCTAAAACTAAACATCTTTAAAAATGGAAATAGCACCAAAAAAAATTCTTCCAGTCATAGGCCCTACGTCTTGGAACGATATACTGCACAACATCATGCAACAAACAGCAGGGGGCTTTGGTCATATATTATAGATAGTGTTTTATAATTTGCTGACCCAGAAAAGGTCATATGTCAAATCATGTATGAATATGAAGCCTCTACATTCCCCTGAACAATGTGGAATGTGTTAACAGAGTGAACTGATAAGGTTTACATTCGTTTACCATGGGACCACTCCTACGGGCCCTGACCCACATGAAGCTGTTTCCCATCCTCCTCATAACTGTGACACTAATTAACATACATGTCCCATGCAAAGCTTTTTCCATAATAATGTGGAATATTGAACAAATATTTTATCGAAAGTCACATCCATTATAAGGTGTTGACTCGACAAACAAAACAATGACACTACTCTGTTACGCGGCACGTTTCAGTGTTACGTAACGGTCCAGGAGGCCAGAGGAAATTAAAATGATCTGAATCTGTGAGACATATCCTCTCGTACTGTTGACACTCAGGAGCAGAGGAGATATCCTTATCAGACGGGCACTCTTATTTATTACTAGTCAGTACTATGTATGTGCAAGAGAAACTGTATGAAATGTCATTGGTTTTCTTTACACACTGTGGAAACAGTTGGCCTCAAAAGTGAAAAATGAGACCATGAAAATAGGCTTTAAAGTGATCCCAAAAAATTAGTTCATACAAGCAATTTTAGTGAGTATAACAGTGCATTTTGATTAAAAAATCTCCCAAGCAAAGTAAAAAACAAAACAAAAACCAACCTTGGTTAGTGGATATGGCGCACTGTCCCTTTTAAATCTTTCTAACATAAAGGACAAATAAAAGTCTGTTGCCAAGCACATGACTGCTTGAATCTTTCTTCCAGTCACCTGACCGCCATTGTGAGGGTGGAATTGTGACCTTCAGTGAGATTTTTCTAATTCTCTGTGTGTGTTTGTTTTTGTGTGTGTGTGTGTGTGTGTGTGTGTGTGTGTGTGTGTGTGTGTGTGTGTGTGTGTGTGTGTGTGTGTGTGTGTGTGTGTGTGTGTGTGTGTGTGTGTGTGTGTGTGTGTGTGTGTGTGTGTGTGTGCGTGCGTGCGTGCGTGCGTGCGTGCGTGCGTGCGTGCGTGCGTGCGTGCGTGCGTGCGTGCGTGCGTGCGTGCGTGTGTGTGTGTGTGTGTGTGTGTGTGTTTGTGTGTGAGCCTCTCTGCCTCCAGACTTCCAGTAATACGTCTCACCCCCACACCTTTTCACCTCTGTCTCTCCACCCATTCCAATCCCAGCCTCCTGTTGTTTTTTTGTCCAGCCATGCGTTTTCCGTAAAAACAAATGGTGCAGAAGGACACGAGGCCTGTCAGGAGTGATTTCTCTGCTTCATTTCTTGTATATGAGTGCACAACAAGCAGGATCACTGAGGACAGATATGATTATTTCCAATATGTTAAAGAGACATGCTGTATACTTTTTGTTAACCTCTATCTACTTATCATGTTAGTCTTAGTTTTGCACCAAAAATAGACATAATTTAGCATTACATGACCATTTCGCACCCTCTTTTTACCCTTAGAAGGCTGTACTTTTAAGACTTCTTTATGTAAAATGATTGATATGGTTGGCTAACTTACGAACACCGACATAGTTCAAGTTGTTTATCAGAAACTTGCTAAATACTTAAAAAGTGTTGATATGTAAATGTGGGCGGTCATTTGTTCAAATGTCAACGTGTTAGTGTGGTCTTGTCTCGCGTAACCAGACCTTCAGGCTGATGGCAGAAGGTCTGGACTCCATCGCAGCTTTTCTTGGCCAAGGACCGCCCAGAGGCCGTCTGATTGACATGTAAAGCAACCAATCACAGTTCGGTCCCGGATGACCTACTACTTCCACCGACATTCTGAAGTGCGCATTCAATTGACACTTTGCAATCCCATGAGGCCACGGGAGGGGATTTATTAATGGAAGTGAAGCGATGCAAGTGACGCTGGTACGTCACGTGACAGTAACAACATGGCGAATGTAGTACATTCGAATTTCATTCATACTACCTATATTCATACTGTATAGAGCATACTATGGTCACAAAGTAAATTCAAATTCAAATGTAGTACGTACTCAGTATGCGATTTTGGACGCAATGGATGTCAACTTTGAAACTCCTGAAGTGTTTCCAATTCTGTGTGCCATATGCATCAGACGTTCAACCAACGGTCCTTAGGCGTGATGTATGAGGCTGAGACTATAGTGTGCTTATGGTGGACATTATAGCCATGATTACATTAGCATATTGCTAAGCTAACTAGACACTCTAAAATCTATAGAGCAATTAATGTAGTGTAAAATAGTCCAATTAAAATTAGACTAACAATGAACAATAGTTCTACAGCATTTCTACAGCATCTTAGTTCGTGTTAATTTCAACATTTACTAATACATTATTCAAATCAAAAGTTATATCTGTTAAGATCACTTAATGTACTGTGAACTACAAAGAAGAACTTATGTTAACAAATGGGACCTTATTGTAAAGTGTTGGATAAAAGTGTCTGCTAAATGATTAAGTGCCAATGAGGTTCGTTTTCAGATGTGGCAACCGGATGGAAATGTCTACGTCAGAACACAGAGAAAGGAAAATAATATTTATTGGTCATAGAGGTTTAGTAATGCTTTGCTCACAGTCAGACTCAGAGCCACGTCAGTCTGCCTGAGGTAAATAAGAGGTTTGAGATCCTGAAATTTGCTAGAAGGTTACAAGCCAATCACAATAACATGAATCACCTCACTGAACACAGAACCGGAATTGTGACAAAATTGGTAAGATTTTTAAATGTTTTTGAGAAGTTTCTTACACAGTATGCTCACCAAGGCTGCATTTATTAGATAAAAAATACAGTAAAAACTGTATTATTGTGAAATATTATAACAATTTATAATAGCTGTTTTCTATTTTGATATATTTAAAAATATAATGTATTCCCTGTGATGCGAAGCTAAATTTTCAGCATCAATACTCCAGTCTTCAGTGTCACATGATCATTCAGAAATCATTCTAATATGATGATTTGCTGCTCAAGAAACATTACTTATTATTATCAATGATGACAACATTTGAATAGAAGGTTCAAGTGAACAGCATTTATCTGAAATAGAAGACCAAAACATTATAAATGTCTATCATGTTATAACTATCACTTTTGCTCAATTTAATGTTCCCAATTTTTTAAATCTTACTTAATATACACTACCATACACTAAATTAATAATTTTCGAATAAAAAGGTATTGCAGTTATTGACATTGTATTTCCATGACATTGTGTGTGTGTGTGTGTGTGTGTGTGTGTGTGTGTGTGTGTGTGTGTGTGTGTGTGTGTTTACCTGAGAGAAATAACTCTGTTGCTTTAGTCTCTTGGCAACAGGCAAATCATCAGTAATTTCTCTCTGGTTCAAAGATAACATCATTTGTTTCCACAGTGTTCAATATTTTCATTATGGTCAATTTCCGTTCTCATCTCATTTCTTTATATCACAGACATCTCTGTGGTCACGATTCTAATACAGAAGCCGTTTGTGCAGCTGATATCGTGATGGAGCGGAGGGTCTGTTTTCTTTGGTAATGCAGGCTCATTCGCACACAAGTCACACAGAACCCTGTTCTCCAATATGTACATCACAGCAAACACTTAGGTGTAAAATCACATGTGTTCCCTGACACTGAGAGCATAGAAGTTTTGAGCAGTGCAGATAGGGGCGATGAAGGGGTAATATAAGCTCTGTTCCAAAAACGAGTGTGCTGCCTATGTAGGGAGCAATCACAAAGGCTTCCAAAAAGGTATGCTTGTTCTTTTTTACCAAATAAAAAGGCAGCATCACATCCTTGGTGTACATGGACATCCCAAAATGCATTGTGACAAGCTCAGTGAAAAAAAAAAAACATTTAGAAAGCAGATGATTAAAGAAATGTTGATTACAAAAAATGCTCACATTTCATGCAATACCAAAAATATCACTAAAATTATTTGACTAACAGGAGCTGTTGATTCTTTGACTTCAAACAAGGACATAACTTACCTGACAGGTTCTCCAACATTTCATACAAAATTAGAAAATAGAACTGCAGATCTGACTTATGTGTCAAGCATCACACCGGTCAGTCGACAAGAGGTGCTGTTGTTGACAGACGACACACTGTCCTTTCACATGATGAGGCCTGCAGTCAGGTCAGTCGGTGTCTACATGTTACATTTAACAGTCTAAAGCTACTCGAAGTTATTACACAAACACTTTGTCAAAAATGTTGTGTATAGACAAGCCCCGTGCCTTGAAACTTAAAGGGATAGTTCACCCAAAAATGTAAACTTTATCAGCATTTACTCACCCTCAAACCTGTATGAGTTTCTTTCTTCTGTCGAACACAAAAGAAGATATTTTGAAGAATGTTGGTAATCAAACTGTTGACGGTAGCCATTGACTTCCATCGTAGGGAAAAAAAAGCCTATATAGAGGTCATGGGTGCCGTCAACTGTCTGGTTACCAATAGTCTTTAAAATATCTTCTTTTGAGTTCAAAATTAGAAAGAAACTCTTACAGGTTTGGAACAACAAGAGGGTGAGTAAATGCTGACAAAAAAAAAGTATTTATGGTTGAATAGTCTCTTCATTAGCATTGGCACTTTTAGGGTGCTTGACTTGTTAAAACAATTCACAATAAGGTTGTAATGTTATGTCATGTAAAACATAAAAAAATGATTAGCTCATTTTCCAAATGCAAAGAGCAGAATATTTCTAATTTAATTCATTAACTTTTCTGCTTCCCACAAAAAAGTTTTATAAACTCGTAAAAAAGAAATATATATATATATATAAAGTATTTCCCGTTGCTGAAATCAAACGACCAGCTGGGCCTTTAATTTAATTTAATTTACGTAATTTATCACGTATTAATGTGCGTAGAAAAGGTTCTCAGACAAAATGTTCACAACTAGCCTACATGTTTGCACATACATTTATTCTACCTCGTTTTAATGTTGGTAGATAAAAAAAAACAGCCAACTTTTTATTATTATGCACGGCCACTGAGTCTGAATGGAAGTTTTTGGTGTTGCTATATGATATCCGATATAATCCGACAATATAATCCGAAATTCCGATTTCGTTGTGAGCGACCTTCAGTGGTTGCAGCTAGTAATTTGCATAAAACGCGCCAAAAAAACATGTCCATATAAGGACTTCCTACACCCATCAGCGAGCACACGCAGCAAAATATATGTGTTATATGGCATTCTTGTTTAAACACAACAAACTGATTTTATATACCAAAGACTGACGTCCAAAGATTTTCGTACGAGCGGTTTTAGTTTGTTTTCCAATATTCTTTCAATGCCACTTGGGGCCAGTAATAGTGCAGAAATAATTTACTGTAGGCTACTTTAAATGGCTGAATTAGTGCCCTTCACGCTTTTGAAGCGGTTCATTTGTTTAAAAAAAATATAGTTTGAATCCTGGATAAAACAAGAAGTAAAAGAGGAAGTCAAATGACATTGGTTAATCTTTTCCACCCAATCACATGACGCGAAAGCTTTCCTTAGGCCACAGCAGCTGATGCGAGACCAGAGCTTTTACGCAATACCCTTAGGAGAAAAATGGCTTTTGGGACAGATTCTCGGAGTCCAACTTGCATGAGCACATTTTTAGGAGTCACGAGCTACAAGAATTCATGAAAGAGAAAGTTTTCTTGAGAGAATTCATTCTTGTAGGCAGCCAGTCACAAGTAGTTTAATAATATATCGAATAGCAACACCAAAAACTTCAATTCAGACTCCGTGGCCGTGCTTTTTTTTATTTTTTATTAAAATATTTGTATAATATATTTTGCATATGTTAATGAAGTTATTTAACTATGATTTTACTACATAATAAACTATTTTAAAATTTTATTTCTAAATATTGTATTTTAATTATGTTATATAGGTTGTTTTTATGAATAAGCCTATATTATTAACTTTAGTAATTTATTAACTTAAACATATTTGTGCTGCTATATCAATGAACATCTGCTAATCTGCAAAAACACAAGTACTCAAGTTTTGAATGCATTCATGTTTTATTTCTCTGAATACTCAACAATGTTCTGTGGCAAAGTAAAAATCACTTCAGAGCATGAACTGTTTAATGTCTAAACAAATGTTTGTACAGTAGATGTATCACCATGGCATCAAAAGAAAATGAATTACGAACTGCTCGACAGGATCTCTTCGTAGTTGTATTTCACATCACAGAGAAGACAGGACAGAATACTTATAACTATTAACGGAGTCCAGGTACTACAAGCAGAGTCATTGACTGAACAGAGATCAGCTGAACATGGAATTTACAGATCACACAAGAAAACAAGTCTTCTCTCAAAAGAGTGAAGAAAAGTGAAGTGACGAAAGACTGAGTCTGCCCTTGGGTAAAAGGGTTTGCCTGTCTGTGTAACACAAAGATGGCTGTTCATGTTTGTGGTCTAAAGGTTCATTACTCATGCCAGTTTGTAAATGCAAAAATATGGAGTTTTTAAAGAAACAGTTAAGTGAACCATTTTTATTCTGAAACATAAACATGCAAATAAGAATCGGTCATATCTTTGAGATTGTTTTTCTTTATTTAAATTGAATTTTTTTACAATTTAAAAGTAAAAAAAAAATGAAATACCAACAAATCTCTTGTGAACAAACGTAATTAAAATGCAGTGACAATCGTCTGTTCACATGGATCGGTGAAAACGACTAAAAAATATTTGTAAAGAAAACTACTCAGCTATAGACTGAACGTCGTTTTCACAAACTCACGTTTTTGTAGTTTACACCGAGACGATAACACTCGTTTTCAAAAACGTACACTTTGAAACCATTTTCAAAAGTTTGCATTTTTAACCCTTCTAAAACGCCTTGAGTAAATGAACGGCCAAAACGCATAAAACTAACCAAGCCAGCAGTTACAAAAAAACAAACAAAAAAAAAAACACACACAAAAACATTTACAGTTTCACAAAAAAAAAAGGGAAAAAGTATCAGTAACCATTTTTAGCATTTTTTATAGAAAATGCCCTGTAAAAATTATTAGAGCACTAACTGAATGACCCTACAAATAAATAAATACAAATAAGTACATTTCTACATAGCTATTTAAATTAGATAAATTGGTCTTATTGGCTGGAGTGTTAGTCATACTGCTGTAATTCTCTAAATAATACAAAGCTTCATTATCACCCGCTAAAATCATAACATTAAAGAAAAGCATTTCAGTTCTTGTAAGTCCTTCTACGAAGAAGCCTAGGAAATGCTTCTGTAATTATAATAATCAAAGGACAACTTCCATTTGTCCTAAAATATCATCCCCTCCATCACCCAAAACACCCCAAGTTTTTCTCTCACCACTTTTACCAAAAAAAATTCACACATACAGCAAATTTGGTCCAGTATAGGAACAAATAACCATTTAACCAAAACTAGGATAATCCAAAAACACTGCGTCCGAATGCAGCCTAAAACTGAAACACAATGTTGCATGTCGCATTTTACAGCAAAATCAGTCCACAAACTGATGAGGCACTAAAATCTCTTCGGTAAGGGGATTTTTAACAATACCTTTACGGTACAATAAAGAGACACAATAGCCAACAGGCCATACGTATTATAAAAGCAACAAACTGTTTTAAATAATTATAACGGACAATTTTCTTTAAAAAAATTCGCAACTACCAAGCTAATTTGCTTGGTTTAAATAATTGCCAAAATACAAGGGGAATGAAATAAAATAGATGGTCCAGTGTTAAGTACTTCACGTATTTATGTGAATAGACGCAGAAAAAAAGGTGCTAAATATTACAAATGTACTTGAAAGAAATAAGACAAACAGCGCCTCACATTTTGTGCTTCATAAATCATAATTAGGCATAAAAATACATATCCAGGTCTATGAGTGTAATGTACTATTTATTCACTGAGGTAAGCAGAAAGGCTATAGGTATTCTGGTTCTGAATTTAGGAATACTGTATGTCTATGCCTTACATAATAATAATAATAATAATAATAATAATAATAATAAAGAATTGGATACATCCAATTAGAGGACCATGACCCAAAAAAGGAGATTCCTTGAAATTCTTAGTAGCAGTTAAAAAAAATGCATTAAGCTATCAAAAATAAATCTGTCGAAGTATAAAGTCATTTCAAGTTGATCTCAAAAAATGATACATTTCTACACCGGCAGAAAAAGGCACTGCAAACAGGTCAAATCTGCTGCAGAAAAGGAAATGAATGTAGATATTATAAAACATATTGTAATAGTAAGGTGGGAATCATGTTTCCGGTTGCTGAGAGAGACAATGGCGCCTCTCCACAAGCATTTTCGGTACGCGCTTTTCCTCGCGTACATTCTGAAACAAAAGCTGGCGATATGCGACACAGGAAGCTTATGATCATATTACTGCACGCATACGAGGCCCTAAAATAAAGGGATGACCAAAGCAAACCACTCACGGTGATACGACACATATCGCCAATGGTTGAAAAAATATATAGAAAATCCTGATTGAAAACTTGTAACTTGAACATAAAGTCTGGAACGTATACCGTGATACATTTGATTGTGAAAGGACTGACAAAATCTACATCTCAATTGCATATTGAATTGAAATGCATACTCAATTGAAATGCTCCTGTGACATTCTGGTTTCTGGTGATTAATATAGATGTTGCCTGGGGCAGCAGGATAAGACGTTTTTCCTGGCTCACATGAGGAGAGGTGAGGCAGACGAGGAATACAGTAAGGGAGTCTGAGGTGGATATGAGGCATCTGTCGCTCCGTTCGGTCTTCAGGACTCCTGAGGAACCACTTCCATCAGTTTCTGGAATGTCGCCGTGGTAGAGACTGGACAGAAAAAATAAACATTATATATATTTATTAATCAAAAAAGATAGTAAAGACATTTATAAAAAGTTTCTCTTTTAAATACATTCTGTTCTTTTGATTTATCAAAGAACACTGAAAAAAGTATCACGGTTTCCACAATAATATTAAGCAGAACAACCGTTTTCAACATTGATAATAATAATGAATGTTTCTTGTGCAGCAAATCAACATATTAGAATGATTTCTGAAGGATCATGTGACTGAAGACTGGAGTAATGATGCAGCTTTGATCACAGGAATAAATTACATTTTAAAATATATTACAGTAGGAAACCGCAACTTTAAACTGCAATAATATTTCACAATATTACAGTTTTTTCTGGATGTTTAAAGCTGCAGTCCGTAGTTTTTCCTCTTTGTCGCCATCTCTGTTCGAAATCTGCAATTGCAGTTATTGGCGGAATTATCAACTTCCTGTGCCTCGGCACGGCACAGCGCGGATGAATCCAATGTTTTGAGGAGAATGTGTGGCTGTCAGTCACCGCGCCGGTGTGGATACTGGCATTCGGAATCACTGATTCTATGTTTTGGAAGTATGACCAACATAAGAATTTTTAACGCAAAATGTCATCCGAACAAGTAACATTCACTTTTGTTCTGACCAACTAAGGGGAAAAAAAGCATTGCAGTAAATTGCGCTGATTAAATCTAACGATCGCTTATCATATCACGTCAAATCGTGCAAATTATACTTTGTTCTCAAATTGTTAATGGTGACAACATCAGCATTGCGTGACTACATTTAATGCCCTTCCGATATTTATCCTTGTTTTTGCATTGGGTCCGGTTGCAGTCTCTTTTTTTCTGTAGCCACTCCGAAGTCCGAAGTCTTTTGCATTTTACAACGGGTGAATCGCCAGTTGTCACTGGTGATTGTCGTTTGAACCTTTCTGGATCCGCCATCAAATTGATACGTTTATATCAAGTGCTGTGAGAAAAGGCTATAACCTCCACCTCCAACATCCTCACACGCAATATTAGCCGGGACACCTTCTTTATGTGTACTGTGATGGATTTTTAATAGATAAGATAGTAAACTATCTTTCAAACTAACCATGATTCTAACATCTAAACCTTACTTCCCTTTTAGGCCTAACACTCTAACATTTGAACAAAATGTACCAAAATGTTCTCTCAATATTGTGTCCATGGAAAATTCTGAAGTGCTGACCATGACAATATCAAAAACATACTGTCTAGAATTGTCTCATGACATATTGAGTAATCAACTGAACACTTAACCCTTTTCTTTATTTTTTTCCTGATGATTCGAGATAATTTTGCTCATGCCAGTAACAGAGGGTGAAAGAGGCCTTGCTTTTACAAATTGAACCAATCATATTGAAAGAAGGAGACATGAGTTAGTCACGTTGATCTTATTGTTGTGTCTGTCTTTATCCTAAAACACCTGGGCCCGTATTCATAAAGAATCTTAATGCAAAGAGTAGCTCCTAGTGACAAAATTCTAAGAAAATTCTTAGAAATGTGGGCGTTTACTCTTAAAATTAAAGAAAAAATCCTAGTAAAGAAAAAAGTAATTCAGAAAGCATCTTAACCCTTAAAAGAGGTCTTAAGGTCAAAATTGTTAGGAGCACGGACGAGGACTTTTAAGAGGCTTAAGAGTTTCTTTAGCAGAGGAGAAAATGGCAGAAAGACGAAGAGGGAGGAGAAATGTGTTGCAGACAATGAATAACAGTGAGTTAATAAGACGCTATAGATTAGATCGTGCAGGGATCATGTTTGTGACTGATCTTATTAGAGACACGCTAACATCTCCGATACAGCGCAGAAATGCCATAGCGCCAGAAATGAAAGTAATCACTACATTACGATATTTGGCAACTGGGAAAATTCCATGTTTGATACATTAAAACCAACATTCAAACCACCACTTAAATAGACATGCCAGCAATCAGTGTAATTGGAAAGAGTGGAACAATTTTTATCATTCTAAGCCAATCAAATACCTTATAGGAAATTAACAGCATGGTAAATTAAATAAAAAGGATTTATATACACATATATAATGTGTGTGTGTGTGAGAACGGTCAAATAGGACAAATTACGCATGTAATTTCAAAGTGAAGGCTTAGAATAGACCCTATACTTAAAATCACTTTTTTTGTTTCCTTCTTGGACAACCAACCAATCACAGTCTTCAAAAGATTGTGTCATACATAGCAACGGGGTCAACCCCGCCTCCTTACTAAGATGAACGTTTTTGGCTTTTCCTCAGAGTTGCTCTCAGATCGGTCCCGAATCGCTTTTAAGCTAAGACTCCTACGTAAAAGTTTTTAAGCTAAATTAAGAGTTTTCTTTTAAAGAATCTTTATGAATACGGGCCCTGATGTATTCTTCTTGGGTGAGATTCTCTGAGAAATGCTCGAGAACTCTCCCGGCCGTGATTAAAGCATTTAAAGGACATTTGCTGAAGTCTGTCTGTTTATTATTGCAGCGCAGCAAGTTAGAGTTAGGGGACTCAGCCGACGTCGATAAGGAGACGCGCTAGAGTATAAATATTATAAGAAACTAACGTCGATTGTAGACGAGACCCAGGTAGACTTAGGTCAGGTACGTTTAAAAGAAATCTACCACAGTACAGATGTGACGTAATGACGCAAAGACATGCTCGAATTACCAGCGGAAATCCACCAGTACCAATGGAATTAAAAATATTATTACAAGCTTTTGAATCGAGCTAAGGCAAGCAGATCGTTTTGAACACTGGCTGGTTATGTACTTGCTAAATTTTTATTTTGGATCATTTTTAACCTAAAAAAGTTACGGAATGCAACTTTAATCAAATAAATGCAGCCTTGGTGAGACTAAGAGACTAATTTTAAAAACATTTTAAAAAATCTTACAGACCCTTAACTTTTATATATAGAGAGAGAGAGTACCACAGATTTAAAATAGCATGTAATTAATTGTATTATTTAACTTTATTTTATATTTTATTTTTGTATTTGATTCATTAGTGCATTCTATTGTAAAGTGTTTATTTTTTAAATACCATGTTGGACCTAAAAAAATAGCAATATAACAGCCCACTTTTAACAATCCAATCCAATCTCATTGGATAAAAACAAGCCACATCAAACCCTAAACTATTTATGGCCAAATATTCTTTTAACACTTTAAATATGTCAAATTATGGAGGTTAAATGCATTGTAAATATCTCATTTTGTCATGAAAAGCAGTGTAGTCACAAGTATGATTTAAACATTAACTTTGTCAGATGTAAGAATGGCACTCAAAGTCAGTTAAAAACAATGTTAGCCTTCAAAACCTTAATAGTGTTTCAGATTTCAAGAATGCAGTTTTAACTGTCTAGAACCATCTTTTTTTCTCATTGTCATGAAGCACACAAGAGGAGAGACACTCACAGATGATGTGCAAGAGCCATTTTGGCTTGGTCTGCCACCAAACGCCGAAGAAGTAGACGGGAACTCCTGTGGCGATGATTCCGAATCCTATAGCACATTCCACAGGGGTTTTCCAAATGGACACCACGATGAGGAACAGGCAGGCCAGTACGAAGGAAACGGGCAGCAGAATATTGACCTAGTGGACAGAGAGAGGGGGGAAAGCTTTGAAAATGTGATCAAAAGTCTATTTAAAGTGCTGTCGGAAAGTATAAAGTATGCTTATTATGGAACATTTATTTCACATATGAAAGACACGCACTGCAGAAGTTTACAGCTTAATGTTGCCCTTTTCTCTGACAATCACCATTCTTCTCTGGCTGCTCAGTGTGGTAGGACATCCTGATCCTTGATGTTTGGGTTGTGTTGTGTTTTCTCCATTTATATACAATGAACTTCACAGTGCTCCAAGGTTCAAAGCAAATCTTTTTATAGCCTTCTCCTGTCTTTTTTCTCTTTACAACTACATCACAAAGTTCCCCAGAGTAGAATCTTGCTCTTTGTGATAGCCGGACTGATCCGGTTTTATGCCTGGTATTAAGATGCGTTTTGGTCAATCGGACAACAAGTGGACGATGCTAAATACAGTCTAAAAAGTTAAGCCTGTCCCCTTTCGACCTCTTCCAGATGTAGATGAAAACACATTCAACAGGATTGCTTTCGTGCTGCAATGCTCAAGTAGTCGAATGTGTTTGAACAGCCACAAAAGACCATTTTTGCCATTTTTAAAAGTATTAATATCTCACCCAACCCAATCTTTTGAATAGTAGTCATTTTCTTTGAAAATATTATAATACTCCTTATTTCTAGTGAATTATAAGGATTCCTACCATCTAGATGTTTGATACTTCAATAGTTAAAACCATCAATGAAGTCAGTAAAGTGTCTAAAGACAACATTGGAGGCAGTAATAAATACCAACAGACAATGGATTGTCCCTAATGAGATCGAAAATGAGATAAAAAGATTATGAGCAATAAGCAAATGGCCTCTTTCACTCCAGTGCCTCCAAATCTTCTTTGATGAACATCCCTCTGTGTCCAGCAGATGACCGGAGACAGAATGTGGATGAATGAGAGAGGCGCACAAAAGGGCCTGTGTGTTACCGTTCTCTTGCTGGCTGTGTCCGGATTTAGGCAGAGAACACATATTATGGCAGGTCACTTCTCATGGATTTGAAAGTATGACCTTGTTCCCCCTCACAAAGTCCATCTGTGTTCACTTACAGATGTTCAGCCAATCAAAAGTAGTTTTCTCCGCCCCCTTGGCTCACCTTAATTGGTCGTTCCAACTCAGGTTTCTTGTAGCGTAACCACATCATGCCAAGGATCGCCATGGCAATGCAAAGCCAATTAAAGAAGCTGAAGAAGTTGATGACAGAGAATATGTCATTGGAGAAAGCGTAGAGGAGAGTCATGATACACTGTGGGGAGAAAGTAAAGAAAAGGTGGTTTAAACTTTCTATTTTGCCAATTATTTGGCATCCAGCAATCTTTTATTTTAAGTTGGTTATGTGGGTCAAACATTTCTTTGTGTGTTAATTGACCTTTACAGTGAAATGCAGTCTAATTCATTCTGATTTGTGAATTAGTACAAACAATTCGCTAAAAAGAACTTGCTCAAAAGATTGATTCACTCAAAAATTAGAACTAGTTAAACCGGTTCATTGAAAAGAATCGACTCGTAAGAATGATCACTCAAATGAGTCACTTAAAAATTAAGCAGATTCTCAAAATAACTAGGTGTTTGACTTGAAGCAGTGCTGCACAGACGTATCAGTGTATGACATCAAGTACCGCAAGAGCGATTCGAAAGCGTACAGAGACGTCTGCTCTCTAATCGCTCTCGTGGTACTTTGATGTCATACACAGATGAATGATTTGCTCAAAAATTGGTTAAAATTATTAATCAAAAAGAACTGATTCAAAAGATTTATTTGCTCAAAAATGGGAACCGGATAATCAATTCAAAAGATTAATTTGTCCAACAATTGGTACCACTTAAACCAATTCATAAAAAATAAAATAAAATAAAAATTGACTCAAAATACCGTTTTGCTCAAAATTGGAACCGGTTACAAAGTTGAAAAGTACCGGTTGAAAAGTACAAGCTAAAAAGAATGATTCACTCACAAATTAGAACTGATTAAATCAAATTCAAAGAAAAGAACTGGCTCGAGTAATTTTCTCAAGAATTGGAACCGGTTAAAACGATTTATTGAAAAGAACCTGAACCAAGTCAGAAGAATGATTCACTCAAAAATTTGAACTTGTTAAAATGATTCATTGAAAAGAACCGACTCAAAGGAATGATTCACTCACAAATTCAAATACGTTCAAAATTCAGAAGTTAAAATACGTTGAAAAAAAGAAAGTATAATTCACTAAGAAACTGGACATAATTTGAAAGTCATAGTGATGAGGGATGTGTTTGGTTGTGGAC
The DNA here is from genome assembly GCF_965113295.1 of Leuciscus leuciscus. Classification (NCBI taxonomy): domain Eukaryota; kingdom Metazoa; phylum Chordata; class Actinopteri; order Cypriniformes; family Leuciscidae; genus Leuciscus; species Leuciscus leuciscus. Next base: position 22,053,752 of record NC_138724.1, on the reverse strand, counting down.
ACCTACAGTAAATATAAGCGAAGGCAGAGGGGTCAGCAGATCAGGGTGGATCATCGACAACAAACTGGGAAGATGACCTTCTCGGGAGCCCACAAAGAACAGCCTGAAGGGAAAGAGAAAGATACACAAGAGACCGTTTTGGGCATTAGGTCTGATACTAACCAGCATAACAGATCTGTTTCAAGATAACTTTAGCAGTGGAAAAGCCTGCAGGGGGACTTTAGTACAACACTAAGTTGTTTATTTGATTAATCTGTATGGTTAAAGTAAAGTGATCTGATTAATGTGACCTCTTTCAACAAAGGATATTTATAACAAGTGTATGTGTGCATTACCTAGATGAAGTAAACAAAGAGCCATTTACAGAGCCAAAGCAGGACAGGCCCACAAACACAGGGATTATCCAAGCCATTGGCCCTAGGTGGTAGTTTCCAAAGTCCTGAAAAAAAACAAAAAACAACTTAATCATTATTATGTAACTTTAATAAACATTAATAAAAAGGAAACTAGTAACTGAGTTGCTAAATAAACACATTGAGTTAATAAAAGTAACTGGGCTAAATATGGAATAGAATTTGTCTATGTGGCGACACTCACCACAGCAACAGCCTCAGATGAGAGCATTTGCTCCGGACTGAGCGTGGTGAAGTAGGCCAGGTTGGTCAGCACATAGACAACGGTCACAATGGGAAGCGAGATGATGATAGCCAGAGGCAGATTTCTGTAAAACGCCAGCACATAAACCATAACATAACCCACTACTCTCAAAAACTTCACTATGCTTTTAAATTTTTAAAAATGTAATTAAAGACCTAATGTGCACTCAGTTGGTTTTTGAGCATCTAATTTTGTAGAAATGACCTATTCACAGTTTGACATGATTAATTTACTTAGTGAGTGAAGGTACCTATATATCAGCTGTCTTAATCATAAGATCTTTCCAGTGGACTGAAACGTTTGCTCCCTAAAAAGAGGAAAAAATATATATATTTTTGACTTACCTGTATGGATCGATCATCTCCTCTGTGACAAAATTCAAATAATTCCTGGTAAAAAGGAAAAGGTAAATGCAAACATTAAAAAAATGCTCTCCTACAATTTCAACTGTTGAAAGCCAAAAATTAAGACGTAGAAACTATAAAGAAAAAGAAACTAAAATAATTTGAAAGAGGATGCAGAGAAATTATAGAATGACCGACAAATAGTTTTGAAATCTAATTAAAGGGGAAGTGTAAAATTTTGTGGATATTATAATTCTTCTTCCTGCGCCAGCCGTCCACAGTGGATGGGTCTACTTCATCAGAATACCTTCTTCTACGTTGTTGTAGTCAAGACTCTGATCTTGGATCACATGGTGTAGCATTACATTTTACTAGTGATTTCCCTTGTTAAAAGTCAAAGTCTCACTCTTCCTGCTTTCACCCTAGTTTCCCCCAAATATAGAGAAATTCTGTGGTCTCACCATCCTCCATAAGCAAACAGCCCACTGTAAAGAGCCAATCCGATGTTGCCAAAGTCTGTTTTGCTTCCTTTGAATGAATTTTCAGGCAGAAGATCAGCAGTATCACCTGCAACAGAAACAATCAGCGTGAAACATGAGATTACAGTGCTGTTGCAAACTATCAGGAACATTATGTAACATAAACAACCCAAACAAGTCATAATATCTGGGGAGTACTCTTCAACTCCCACCATATTTCCCATGAGAGGAACAAACAAGCTTGCATGGAAAGAGTTTTAAGTTGGATGACTGTTTCCTGCTATCATAATACGATGAATTTTCAAAATCAACATGCTGACATTCTCAAGGCTGGTTGTGGGCAGAAGGTCGGCACATGAGGCTCAATGTCGCAGATGACACAACTGAAACGCAAGAGTGATGGGAAAACAAGAACCGGAGAGAAAACGGAGGGTTTGCACATTCTTGAACACCCAAAGCCTGTGAATTTCCTCTGGATCAACAGATGAACAGTGTTTTTTCAGGCTGAGGCCCGCTCTCTATCCGTTCCATGAGAAAGCCGGGGGAGACCAAGCATCTACATGCATCCATCTCTCCAAAGCCTGTGGGTCGTACGACGAGGGCTTCCCTAAAAGTAGACGCCGTATTGGTTAAATTTATGGTTACGAAACAGGGGTCCGAAAATAACTAGTTTCACAGGTTTAAAGAAATGTATATGCAGAACAGAAGAATCTGAGACTAAATCATAAAAAAGTGACTTGCAACTTGAGTACTCCAGATATCATTTCTGTGAAGACTCTCTTGTACTTTCTTTCTTGCTTGCTCTTTCTTTTCTTTGAGAGTGTGTGGTTATTTCTTCTTTCATTCCTGAGCAACTCTTTAACACAATAGCATCAACTGAATTAATGTCCTAATTTGCATATTTTTTAGGTTTAACGACCTTTAGGCCAAGAAAGTAAAGCACATGATAAGCACAGCCTTCTTAAATCTAAAAAATGGACAATCAATAGAATATTTCTATTTGTTCCCCCATAGTAAATGAATCGTTAACTATGGCAACTGGGGTATATACTGTATATATTATGTATACACTAGCGTTCAAAAGTCTGGGGTCAGTAAGATTAATTACTTTATTCAGCAAAAGCACATTAAAATTGATCAAAAGTGAAAAGAACTCTAATTCAAATAAGTGTTTCAGAAAATCCAGAAAAAATGTATCACAATTTCCACAAAAATATTACTACTACTAAAATATTAAACAAAAACATTGCAACAAATCAGCATATTAGAATGATTTCTAACGGATCATGTGACATGAAAAAGGAAGCTTTGCCATCACAGGAATACATTTAATTTTAAAATATATTAAAATAGAAAACAGTCATTTTACATTGGTATAATATTTTATAATATTACTTTTTTTTACTGTATTCAGTGAACATAAGACACTTCTATACAAATATATTTGTATATTTAGAAATTAACTGTATTCAGTGAACATAAGACACTTCTATACAAATATATTTGTATATGTAGAAATGAACATTACCCAGATTAATTAAGTACTTATTGTAAAGTGTTGTCTTATGGCAATGTATTGTGAGAGTAATTTTGTGAGCATGTTTGCGCTGTTAGAACGATTGCTGCCCAAGGCGAGCTCATGTGAATCAGTGTGATCGATGGAGGCCAACGCCACCAGGTCACATGACACGACAGGCGAGGTGTGTGTGTGTGTGTGTGTCTGAGACTGTAGGCCCGAGGCAATCAGGCGCAGAACGAGACTGAAAGCCTGTATAAACTTTGTATAAACTTGAGTATTACAGGCTCAGACCTGAGCTTCAGAGAACTATGCTAGCACAGAACAGCCCAATCTCTGTCTAAGAGAAATGCTTCGACAGCAGATCTCAGCTTACATAGCAAAGATTCAATCTGAAGAATTCCTAAAAACAACACGCAACCTTGAACACACACTTTTCTAACAGGCAACAGCTCAGTGTGTGAAAGGGAGCCGGTTCAGTGCGTCGAGCGTCCTACACTCTAAGGGTTGAGCCTGTTGAGTCATTTTGTTGGGTTATTTGAAACAATACAGCCCTCCGACGCAACAACCCAGCGGTGGCTTTACTACAACAACCCATCTGATGGGTTACACAGAGTGTGGGCTTCTCCATCCTCGTCAGGAGAGATCTTAACGCCGCTGAATTGGTGCATTACTTCAGTAAATTAAACGTTTCTTACGACAGGAATATATGAGGAAAATAGAGGAAAACTAATTGAAGCGGAGAGGAGAGAGAACTTTGAAAACTGGCTGCAGCGAGTTTAGGCCATAGTGCTTTTAGTCTGAAAAATAAGCTAAATATGGTCAAATTTGTTTTCAAACACAAGTTATTAAATATTTTACTTTTAAAAAGCAATTTCGTTGAACTGTATAAGCTGTATAATTGTTGAATTGACGTTCTTTTCTTCACTTTGTTACTCGTACACATGTACATGTTTTTACTCTTGACTATATTTTTGTGCATTTCTGGGTGTTCTTGCTTATTAATAAATGTTCAGCTTTTGATTATTACTGTTGCCTGTGTTGTTTCTGTGTGTTAATTTTCAACGTATTTTGGGTTCATTTTAAGCCAGCAATATAGTTATTTATAATCAATAGCTGAGTTTAATAAAACAACACAGCATGTTGACAACATTTAACCCAACCAGCTGGGTAAAAAAATGCTAGGTTGCCAAATAACCCAAATTGGGTTGTTTTAACCCAGCATGACTTTAGTGTACAAATGAACAAATCCAAAAACAAAACAACAAATTATAAACACAATGGCAAGTCTATTGTAGCGTGAGCCACGATGCTCAGATTGAGTACAGCTTGCATCATTTCCTGTTTCCTCCTTTTACCCATCATTACTCAGCTCTCAACTAAAATTATCAATACAGTGGCAAAAAGACCAAAGCTGAAAACTTCCCACCAATGATTATGTTAATTAGCGAGTGGAGTCTGGGGAGTGGGCGGAGTCCCAGTCCCTGAAGAGTTCACCATGGTTGATAAACCACAAGGTCTCCCGTTGTATGCTTCGTTTTACCAACGGCTGGGTGGTTTGGTGTGATAACGTAGTGGTATTAAGCACTAGTGCTTTTCTCAAAACAAACACAAGCACTAAGATACACACTGAGACCTTTTCTGGTCTTCTAAGTGAGATAAGTCTATCAAGCAGTCAAACAGAAGCTACTTTGTGCATAGAAACTGACACAGACAGAGGAAATGTCAGAGGAAGACACTGTGAATTAAACAGCTCTTTCAACAGCAAGACTTCATACATAATTAAATAGGACACTTGTCTTTTCATTTTAGCCGTACGGATATCTTAGGACATTTCTACCAACATATGTTATAAAATATTACTTCTCTCAGGACAGGGAGGGTGTGTCTATCTATGGATCAAAGACACAGGCATCATTCTCTGGCCTCGCTGTTCTCACAATCATTTTGCATTTGCTTATCTAGCTAGCCCACAAATACGCCCAATAGCTAGCCAGCCGCCTCACTGTCTTCAGCCAACATGAACAATCATCTAATGCATTCTAACTAAAACTGAAAGCTACACATGACTGATTTGAAACATTTTGCATAGGCATATGGATGGAATCAACTCATCTCACAACTGACTTACATAAGTTGTGTCCTAAATGGCATACTATACTATACACTGTGCACTCATCCATCATTAGAATCTCCTCAGCTACGTAAGAAAAGCTGCAACAATGCAAAATGTCCAACATTCTGGGTATTTGAAATGTACTTTTTCAGTGTGAAAACAATACTCACACCATTTAAAAAAGGCAACAAAATAGTGCACAAGTACAAGAATTGGGACGCATTTATCAAGTTTAATCTTATGCTGCTACGCTAAATATGCAATTCACATTAGACCCTAACTGAATATCACATTCTAAACATCATGCACATATCTGCTAAAATAACATTTCCATTTATTTTAACATCTCATCTCATTCACCAACTATTTCATTGAGCATGTCGCAACGCTTAATGAGATTTTATTAATATTTTTTCAGTATTTTTAAGATTGTCACCGTGCATTCTTGAATTGCTTATTTAAAAAAAAAAAAAGAAAAAAGAATACTTTATTCAGCAAGGATGCATTAAATTGGTCTAAAGTGACAGTAATGACTTTTACATTTTTACAAACATTTTATTTTTCAAATAAATGCTTTTTTTTATTCATCAATGAACAAAAATATTAAGCATTACAACTGTTTTCAACATTGAGAACAATAATAAATGTTTCTTGGACACCAAATCGGCATATTATTTTTTTTTTATATTGTTTAAATATAAGAAAAAGAAAAATCTGATTGGTTATTGCGGTATTTTGCCACAATAACCAATCAGAAAAAAAGAAACTGTGTAATTGGTTAGCGTTAGACAGCATCCTGTCCAGACTGGTCCCGCCCCTGAGCACTTAAGTACTCGTTTTTGAGACCTCAGTATTTGAAATTTACTCTATCTCTATCATGCATGTGGCATCCTCAGCAAATAAAGAACACACTCAAAGGCTTAACCAATCAAAGAAACCCACACCCAAAGGCAAGGCCAAACTTTGGCAGTCTTGCCGAAATTTGGGTGCGACAGGCCAATTAAAACAGTTCTGGCTCCCATACTGCCGGATTCAGTGATTAACAAGTAGCACAGCGTCTCCTTCCCATTTTTCTTTCTTTCAATAACCATCTTGCTGTCTGCCACTACATGTCCACTGCTGTGGGCAGCGAGAGTAGGTGGAGGGGAGATAAAAGATCTAATAATCTAATAATCCATACGAATTAACCTGTCCTGTCTCGCTGACTCACAACTGACTGAATGATACCAGCTTCAGGCCTTTGTTTGTGCAGCAGACACGGGCATGCAGCAAGTGAATGGACCTTTCTTAATCTCCATCTCAGACTGTGAAATCCTCTTGTTCCTTTCTGAATTTGTGAGCTTATGCCAGTAAGCTAATGAGAAACCCAACCAAAAAAGTTACATAAAGGAACAGTGCACCCAAAAATGCATCTGCTAAATGTATTCATGTAAAAGTTATTCTCTGTGAAACCACTGATGTTAATTCCATTTGGTTACTGTGGCCATTTAAACAGAAACTACTGTAGTTCATGTCAAGGCAGGGGGGTAAGGTCTGCCAGCTATAGTACTACAAATCTTTCTTTTTGTTTGCACACTATTTCTCTAGACTATTGCTGTCAGACTTTAGTGTCTCAATGGCAAACAATCGGAGCTGCTGTTCTGGCTCCACATTCAGCTGGCCTACAATTCAGTCCACTTCTGAGTCCAATTCTCTGAATCTGAGTCCAGGCAACAGAAAGCCCTAAAAGTGATGGAGTGCTGACGTATCAGTGCCTGAGGCATGTGTCGAGATTGCTGAACCAAGACTGCTGATAAACCTTATTTTTATATACGATCATATACATTATTTTCAAGAAATAACCAGTAAATTGAATATAAAAATGAAAAATATATATATTCAAATGAAAGTAAATTAAAACGTAAACAAAATACAATATAATGATTCGATTTTTTTTTTTTTAAAGACCTAGATAGTTTGGGATCAAATATTTGTATTTATATTTACTATAAATTATAGTAAAATAATGGTTTCATCATATATTTTGTAAAAGGGTTCAATGGCTAAAGCAATATAACACTAAATCTATGTCAAATTTGAGATTATGAAATTTTGTGTGATTTTCATTTTGAAATTATTTTTTAATAATGTGTGATTTTAATTGTTGGATACAGTCAAGAAGTCCAGAACCTCTGAGGTAGGATATTTGATGCGTTTAAAAATATAACGATATGTTTATTTTATGTTAGCTAATAGTTTATCTATTAACTGATTTAAAAAAGTAATGTGACACAAATTTGTACCCTTTTCATGGAAAAGCTCTTTTGATGTTGAACTGAACATGGTGTCAAACTTGGTGTAACTTGCAAATACTTTTAACCCAGCTAAGCAAAGCGCAAAAGCAACATTGTAATGAAACTTGTTGGAACAGTATATTGTATCCATAGCAAATCTAAACAGTGTCTCAATGTTTCAAAGACCATGCAAACCTTGATTCATATTAGACATTAAACATAATACATTCCCTCTTGTCATATGGGTTCTTGTGGTTACCGTGTGACATGGTCCAATTTTTTATATATATATATATATATATATTAGGGATGCACCGATGCATCGGCTGAACATCGGTAACGGCCGATATTTGCCTCGTTAACTGCCATCGGCCATCGGGAAATAAAAATGACATTCGCCGATGTCACATGGGCGTCAGTTTGGTTTGATATGCTGGGGACAGAGACGCATTCGGAAGTGCATTTTCAGAAGTGCTGGGTACAATGACGCATTTATTTATTTATTTTCTATGAGAAAACTCCTTTTCTCGAGAAAAGAACGACCATATGGTGTGTAGCAGAAGAAGCGGCGGAGTATGCACGATCCGCGAGTGCTGAAGACGTTCTGCACGGCTTTGATGGGTGCGCAGGAGGACACAAATGGGCGGCGACTGCTTCTTCCAGTGGGGGGAGCTTTTCCCTCAGGGCCGTCAACAGATAGAGCGTTAACTGTACACACCGCCGCCGACTTGAGCTGCAAAGAAACTCTGGCCTCCCTGTCAAGGACTCTTGTCAAAAAGTACGGGGAAGCTTGACCGCTCTGAATAGTGAGTGAGAGCGCGTGCGCGGTCGGGGCTCTCTCTCTCTCTCTCTCTCTCTCTCTCTCTCTCGCAGAAGAGCGCGTACGCGCTTAAAATTTAATATTTTGGTATGAACATTCACCCGTGTTTTTTCCCTCATAAATGCGAACACGAAAAATAAAATGAATATTATAATGTTTTTTTTGTTGGGTCAGACAATGATTACCAAATTTCTCTCTCATATTGCTCTTCATAACAACTGAAAAAGAACTTATAAATAAGGTTATAACTGTCAACCAGAAAGTGACATTAAAGGTTTTTTTTGTTTCATAAATTGGTCTGATTGAATTTGTGCTCATTCTAGGATAGTGTGATCAAGAGCCGAAAGACTTGTATGTTTCCGTGGCACAAAAGAAGGAATAAATAACAAAAAGAAAAAACATCGGCATCGGCCAAGTTGTTATGTTAAACATCGGTATCGGTATCGGCCCAGAATTTCCCAATCGGTGCATCCCTAATATATATGTATATATACACACATACACGTATATGTATTTTCTTTAATTTATATTATTGAAACACCATTATTAGCCAAAATAACAGCTATTTGGCTGTTTTCCATTACATTCTTCAGCACTTGTTACCTGACTGATTGCTGGTGGACATTTAGGTGTGTTTGTGTGTGTTACCCACCTTTGCCAATCTGCACAAATCCAATAATGATGATGAGGGCCAGGGCGAGTAGCTTAGCAGCGGCAAAGGCATCTTGGACCCTTGTGGCGGCCTTCACGCTGTAGCAGTTGATAGCAGTCAACAACACTATGGGGAGAGAAGGAGGCAGAAAAAGAACCAACGGCACTTATTTTTAGTCTTTCACAACACAGGTTCAGAGAAAGTTAACCTAAATACTTGGTAAACTAATTAGGAGGGAATTTGTCAGCCATGCTTGAACTCAGGAGGCGTCGCTCACAAAGCGCTGTTTACGTTTAGTTACACGTGGCAGCACGCTCGCTAGTGCGTCATTTTTCTAATGAAATAGCATGGCTGCCAAATTTGTACTTACTTATTATCAGACATCAAATAAAGTGCGGTCAAATATCTGTCCGATCTTGAAAATGTCAGCACCAAATGTAAGGTTCAAATGAATATAAATATAATATTCTGCAGGACACATTAATCTGCCTAATGGGTTCTAATTGTATTACAGGGTGGATCTGCAAACGATTACCTGAATCATACTCAAATGTCTCGGCCCTAGTTATTCCATCCACTTACTTTACTTTTTGTTTGGTTAATTCCGTTTCAATGTGATTAAAGGGTTAGTTCACCCAAAAATAAAAAGTATCCCATAATTGACTCACCCTCAAGCCATCTTAGGTGTATATCACTTTCTTCTTTCAGCCAAACACAATCAGAGTTATATAAAAAAATATCCTGGCTCTTCCAAGCTTGATAATGGGAGTGAATAGAGCCTGAGATTTTTAAGCCCAAAAAAGCGCATCCATCCATCATAAAACTCACCCATATGGCACCAGGGGGATAATAAAGGCCTTCTGAAGCGAAGCGTTGCGTTTTTGTAAGAAAGATATCCATATTTTTAACTGTATAAACTATAATCACTGGCTTCTGATAATAGCCGTACGCAAGTCTAGTTCTGGCGGAAGAGTGAACTCTGACCCGACACATGAAGTATTGATGAACGCGGAAGCGCAGAGGATAGAGCGAAACAAAACACTGGTCACGAATTAGAAGTCTAAAACGAGAATTTTTAAAGAGAAATGACGGAGGAGCTTGAGTTTGTTGCCCAGTATATTGATTAGGCCTATAGTTTATAAAGTTGTACAAATTTATATTTTTCTTACAAAAACGCTTTGCTTCAGAAGGCCTTATTCACCCCCTGGAGCTGTATGGATTACTTTAATCATGGATGGAAACCCTTTAACAGAAAGCCTATTGACTGGACGACTATGTGACATAATTTTTTAATAAGACTGATTGAATTTGTCTGAGCTGATAGCCGTGTGGGTAACGATTTAGGAAAACACATTTAATTGCAATTTTTCTGATTTTTTCCCACTGGTTCGCTATGCTTTTGTGTAGGGCTGTACGAATTAACAAAAAAATTATTTTAAAATTATTTTGTCATATTTTTTTGTTCAATAAATAAATATACCATAGTCATAATATTTGTACAAAATGTACAAAAATACATAAAATTATATTGTATGACTGTATGATTATAACTGTATGAATATAGGTGGCATGGTGGCTCAATGGGTAGCAGCACCGTTGCCTCACAGCAAGTAGGTCCCGGTTTGAGTCCTGGATGAACCATGAGGCCTTTCTGTGTGTGTGCTACCCTGCCTATGGCCCGGATGAGCTACACAAGGTAAGTGGTTTGAAAAACAAATGGATGTATAAAAAATTAAATGAGCAGGTATATGTGCCACAGAATGCTTGAAACATAAAAGTTCACCGACCAAATACTGGTAAACAGATTTTGAAGGAATAATAAAAATCATGAGCCCCTATCACACCAGCCTCAAGCTCCCTATTAAATGTGATTAACTAACGAATACTTCAAAGAAGCATTAGCTGTAAATTGGTCTAGGCACCAAACAGAGAGGCGAAACCCAAAAGCCTTTGTGTGCCCCTAATGTACAAAAGGGGGTCTGTATTGGGTAGGACAGTAGAGCCTGGGCCCCCTCAAGCAAGAACACATGCACACACTGATGGATTAATGTCGGGCATTGCAGTTCTCGTTCTTAATAGACTAGGATCATGAGACGGGTTCCTCCCCGAAATCCCTTATGGCAAGAGCATGGTCTGGCTCAAGGGGCGTCTCACATGGATACCGACTTACGCAGCATAGTTTAATGCCACGAACCAATCCCGAAGGCCCCTTTTTCAATCATAACCTCAAAACCCATGAGAAATTGGGTCAGGGGAACAATGGCCAGCTGCTACGCCAACAGACACAAATACTGTCTATGAGGAACCAGACCATAAAACTGGGCACTTGAGTTTAACATTCAGTGTTTATATCAAATGTGTAAATCCCATAACTTGTCGTATGGTCATAGTCGTCTTTACCTCCCTTTCTGTCTTGTCATGTGGGTTCTTATAGAAGGATTAGACTAGCAGGGCGAGATTACAGCGGATAGTGGGTGCTGTGTTATTTCACTCCCTCACAATCACAAAGAATACACATTCCTGTACCCCAATCAAGCATTCATCTGGCTTAAATGAGAAAGGAGGAGGAGAGTGAGAAAGAAAAATACAGGGAAAGAAAGAGAGAAATATGGGTTTTAATTTGTTGGCCAATTGGTAATTAGGGCTTGAGCTAATTCTGCTAATCCTGACTGGTTTAAACCTGCGGGAGGGCTTCATTGCTCGCATTGCTGCCATGGTGTATCACACCCTCAACATATTGCCATGAGCATGAATGTCAAAGATCTGTGAATGTGTGATTGTAGCACTGCAGGGCTACATTCATTAACTCTTATTGGTCTTTACTCACACTGCAGGAAACACCCACAATTTATGGCACGCTATCCCTAATAGCACACATACCTCTCTGGGACGTCTATTTGATGTGCGTGTTTTCATCTGGGAGTTGTATTTTTTTTTACAGTGTTTGCATCTGAGAAGTTTCCTGTCAGATGTTAAATAGACATTTAGAAAACGTCTTTAAGATGTTTATGATAAAGAATGTATGTAAAACTGACTTTTTAAAGATGTTTATAAGATGTTTGTACACATATGCTTTCCAGATGAACCGCTCTTTAACAGACATCTTGGAGACGTACGTGTGCTATCTATATGGGAATACAATTAGTAGTGAGATCATTTACAATTAATAATCATAGTTTAGACAGGTTATGTTATTGCATACAGGCCAACAGGTATATTTAAGTGGAGTTTCTGAAACATAAAAAATCAGAGTAATTATTAAGTTATTAATGTAAGATGTTTTACATTATTAGCATCGGTTAATAACTTAAAACATCAAATAAACTACATTACTCTGCAAGTTCCTTGCTAAAAGAAATCTGATGTGCATTTTCTCAAAATATAATATACATTCGAAATCAATATAATTAATATTAAAGCGTCGCTAAATTGGTATAATTAATATTAACAATGCAATTCATTTGCATAAAGCCCGCCAAGGTGATGTAGCAGCGCGTGTCACTTCCACCACTAGATGATGAAATTTCTCTGCACCTTTTCAACACACTATTCATTTCCTCATATAAGCTACACATGCCGTATCAGTGTCAAAACATGGCGTTTCTGTCTCGAGTTACACATGTTTCTGTTAGATACGTAGTAAAAAAAAAAAAAATTCACTTGGCAGAACTGAGATAAATATTTTTGACGGCGAGTAAATGAGGACACTTGAACGCTGAGAAGATGGAAGCGCGTTAATGGCACGTGGAATGACAGCGGAGGTAAACTCTAACGTCAGAAACATTAAACGGTGGATATTCATAATAAAGGCTGACTTAAGCCCTCTGTGGATTTATTTATATAGGAAATAAAGGGGTAAAACATCTTTATGTGACCTAAGGTAACAGGTTACTTACGGATACATAGGCAGGCGATCAGCTTTGCCCCTGACTCAGGGACAGGGCAGAAGGGAAAGATGGGCTTCAGGAGATATGTGGCGAAAACATAGGCGACAATATACTGCGAGGACGGCCTTATGATGAGAAGCTCGATCCAGAGTTTCAGAAACGCAGGTAGGGAGCCGTAAACTTCAAGGATGTAAGCGTAGTCACCCCCTGATTTGGAGATGGTGGTCCCCAGTTCGGCATAGCACAGCGCGCCTATAGTGGAGAAGACGCCACACACAGACCACACGACCAGCGACAACCCGACAGAACCGGCTTCTTTCACCACTCCGGTTGGAGTCACAAAGATACCAGAGCCAATAATGGTGCCTACAATAATGGCCACGCCGTTGACGAGAGTTATAGTTCTTTTAAGCTCGACTGTCTCTTCTCCCTCCGCAGCGCTGATATCTGCGGTCGGGCTTTCAGGCGTGCCGTCTCCTGGTCGGCTCATGTTGCCATTCCCTCCTCTGCTGGAGAGCATCTTCTCCGTCACCTGCTCTTCATCCCGGTCCGCGGATGTATTTGAACTCCGTTTCTTTAACGCTGACATTGCTTCCTTTTGTCAAACAAAGCCAGACGCTTTGTTTTGCTTTTATTAAGTGTGAAAAAGATCCTTTCAGCTCCTTCAGACTGGGCTCTCTGATGCACGGCGGTACCGTGGAGTCAGGTCTGACTCAGAGAAACGTGGTTTCTGAAGTGTGTCAAGTCAACGTTGTAGTGAGGCTCACAAAAGCATCTCCTGATTCGGCCTGCCTCTTTCCTCCTAATAAACGCGTCATTCTCTTCAGTATTACTGACATAGCTATCGCCCTCTAGTGTCTCAACTCCTCAATGGACTGAGCGGTCCTGCAAGTTGAGCAAGTCAAACCAGGGCCTTTCATAATTTTGTATTGCAGTTGAACTCCCTAAGTACCCCTTGAGTTTGAAGTCACGTCAGGATATTTAAATTGATATAATCATTTAATTAGGGCTGCATGTTTATGACAATCAATATGGTCAATTATTTCTCTTGATATTACAAATATACTTCATTTTGAACCGTATGGAAAAACTATAGGGGTGCATTCAAGTTGATTGGGACACTTTTTGCAAATCAACCTGAATTCACCCTACTTTTTGAATGCTATAGAGCGCAAGTAATGCTACTAGAATATTCTAAAAGACTTGGCTGTTTTTATTATTAATTGTGCTGTATTTTGACACATTTTTACAGTCTTTACTTAACGTACACAGTTGGAATATTTTAATTGATGTTTTTAATTTGATACATTTTGAATAAACTTGTTTTTATTATTCAAATTGCCTTATTTGCACAATATTACAACCCCTCTGCAGTTTCACTTTGAAAATGTGTGAACAACTTGTTGGAAAACCAGTTTTCCCAGTAGCATAATTAGTCTTGTTTTTTTATTTTTTTATTTTTTTTTAGTCAAGTATTTTCTGTTTTATATATTCAGATAATCCTTGGCTAGACGTGAATTGCCATTACTTGCCGTTTCAGGTTCAGCCCTTAAGAATTCTTTAGACTCAAACTTGATCATAATGTCTGAAGAAGCATATGAAAAAATAACAAAAGTTGTCCCTGCTAATTTCCTGTTTTCAGGTAAAGGCCCTTGAAACATCATGTGACATTCCCTGTGGGCTTTAAAGATATTAGTTCTCAAATTAAACAAAACAACTTAAAATTTCCTCCACAAGCTTGTGTGTTTCAAAGAGAATGACTTGCATGTCACATGCCTTCAAGGTATCAATCTCGGAGGACCTGAAGAGTATTATGTTAATACTTCATGACCTAGATTTGCATTTAATTTAAAGGTTATTCGTCAAGCATAAGACAAATATGTTGCTCCCACCTGCCTTCTCTTTGCACATGTGCTCTGATATAGGCTACACGTTTTTTAAGTTAGCCTCCCCATCATGAGAATTACATTTTATTTATGTTTTCTCAGCTTAAAGATAAATGAGACAGCAGGCGACTTTTTATTTGATAAGTTATGTGGTTTCTGCTGTGTTGCGGCCTGATTTTTAAGAGTTCAGTTTTCTTTCTCTACAGGAGAGATGGGCGTGGGTGTCTCAGTTCCCTGGCATCACAAGAGCTGGATGTCATTAGAAGTAGAAAACAATCTTTCGAGGGCCTATCAGGTTTGTGCCAAGATTTAATGTACGTTTTAGACAAATTTGTAACTTTGGGGATATTCACCGACAGCTGGATCAGTACTGACAATCTCTCTGTGAATATCTGAAATGAACACTCAATTGATTGGTTTGAAACGTTCACTTTTTTCAGTTCATCCAAGTCAAAACACTGTTTGATCTAAAGAGGAAAACAGCTTGATTGGAGTTCTGAGAAACATCTTTAAGCCATAGGTTCCTGTTTATAGAAAGCTGAATGGAGTTTTCTTTTCGTCTTAAAATAACCTGCAAAAACACAGGAACTAAACCATAGTAAGAAGCCTCGTATTAGAAGCTTTCATCTATGACTTCTATTCAATTATGGATGCATGAAATCTCAGAAGACACTCGCATCCACCATCCCTTGAGCTATTCCACAGTTGCAGAACATCTTTCTTCATCAAAACTGTGACCATCTCCAGGGTTTTCCAAAGTCGTCGTCTTGATCTCCTGCTCTTCAATCAGTTCACCTCTATAGTTTGTTTTTCCTGTTGAGCTCAAAGAGCATGTTGCTAAATTCTCTCACACAATGATGGGAAACCATGGTGTGTTTGGGATACGCAAAAACCCAGTGTCTCGTCCCATTTTTATAACTCATGCAGCCAAGAACAACAAACATGGAACGGAATCTTTTTGAACCAAGTTTGAGACAAAACTCAATCCAGATTCCCCAGCCTCGACAAACACCCACACCCTGGCCTTATTCTCGGTCTCTTGATATTTGAAGGTGCTGTCTAGCCCCTAACTCATCTGAAACTTGCTTTCCACTGGTTCAGATATATAGCCTGAAATCTACTTAACTTTTAGAGAAGGTCAATAGATAGCGGCCATGGTTATGAAATGAGTACAAGGTGTTTACCTTTGAGAACACTCCTAAAAAAGGTTAATATTGGTTGACGGAGATCTTAGCAGAGGGAACATTTATGTGATAACATAGAATTATCCTACAACAAGCTTTATTTATTCTTTTTTGTTTGTTTTAAATACAGCTTAAAAAAATTCTAAAAATGCACTTTCTTGAGTTGCACTCCATAACCAGCCATTAAAATGTAAACGTAACAATTGAGAAATTCAGGAAAATTTGGTCATGAAAGCTTTAATAATATGTATTACTTATGCACCACTGTGAATTCATTTTTGATTAAAGGTTTAAATATAAAACAGTTTTTTTTCATACAAGAGTACTGAATGCAATTTAAAATAGTTTAAAGGAATTATGTGTAACAGTCCACCCCTGAAGACTGATTGTTTTATATCATTTTTCAGACTAAAAAAAGGTCTATAGGCTCCCCCCCTGCTAAATCTGCCAAAACACGTACTATTTAGCGCATATGATCCGGACCTAACCAGCACCTGGTGCAACAACGCTTGCTGGGATGGGGCCCCATAAACCTCCGGCACCACCCTCTTCCTGCTTAAATTCCCAGGGCACATGCTTGCATACACCCAAAAGTAAAACAAATTGAAAATCCACCAAATATGGGCCAAATACACAAAAAAGACATTTCCATTTCCTACAAAATCTCAATACAACTTACAACGAATAATACAGTGTTTGCACACAATACAAGAATGAAATCATAAAGTTTTGCATACATTTGCATCATACAATGTATAATAGGCAGCAGAAGTGACAGTTATGTAAATGACATGACAGGTGAGAAGTCTATAAAACAAAACTAGATTTAGTGTTAAATCACGTTTATTAATTTCCCTTAAAAGTAGCAAGCCTCAAGCTACTTGAAAAGACAAAACAGAGGCAAACCCTATCAAAAAAACAGAACAGTCATGTTTCATGGCCAACATGGCCCTCAAAGCCAACAGCAAAAAGTATCCAAGAACCTCAAACCGTAATTCATTCACTGCATAATTCAAATTCAACAACAAAAGGTGTCTTCACACACTATTCATCGCTGCTTCAATGAGAAAACATTGTTCCAGGACCTCCTAATGTGAAAGAATGTTCACAACTCTGAAGACTTGAGCAGGTGGAGGGGAAAGGATCCCAGTCTCCCCGTAACCTAAAGTTTGTACAGTGTAAATCCAGCTTTCCAGTCTAGTTAGTATTTCTTTGAATTTCAATCATGTACCCAATAGGGAAAATACCAGGTGGCCCATTCAAATGAGAGGCCACTTTAGGGACAGTTTGCACAAGAGCATTGATATTCAGCCATCACAAAGAGACCGTCAGCGTCTCTTCGCAGTTACAGCTTCATGTTGAACTTCTGCAGATCCCATGTTACTTTTCAACCATCCTCTAAATATTATCATCATCAATCTAAAAACATTGATGTAAACGCACGTAAATAAAGCTATTAACATAAGAGGTCCTGGATGTTTCTAACAATTTTAGTGTTTAATTTTGAACTGTTTCATTCTTATTGCATTTACAGCATATTTCAGACAAGGAAAACGGAATGCACCAATATTGAAGTATAACAATCAGTTGGTCTTACTGTAGATCTCATTTCTACATTGTGCCTGGTTTCATGTCCACCTCTAGTGGAGGAATTTAATAGAGCATACATGCTCGAATACGGAGGTTCCCCTCTGAAAGGTGTTTCATGAAATAGTGGAAAGACACATCCAGGTGCTCCCAAATACAGTTTTACAAGACGTTCTCACATAAAGACTAGTTTCTCTGTTATTGTTTTTTAAAATCACCAACACTAAATACACTTTCAAGATCCACAGATGAACAAATACGACTGTGATATCATGAGAACAACTAAAACTATAAGAGATTTGGAGGCACATTTTACCAAAAGGCAAATATGGCCAACCACTTGAGCAGTTGATCAGATTACTGATTACACGAGAGCAATGGAGAACTAATCAGAGATTATGTCCAATGCAAAAGGCACTAGGGATGATAATTACCTATTCTGCACAAATCTGAAGCACATAGCAACTACAGTAATGCATATTCACTAAACAACTGTGCGCATTAATCTACTCCTTTTCTTTTTACATTTCTAAATGTCTAGTGCACCTTTTATAAAGGCTATATTTCTTATTTATAGTCTTATATTAAAGTCTTACTATACTGCAATGCTCAAATGTAGAGCCTTTAAATATCTCAGATTTTCTCTTTAGATGTGTATTAGATCTACTGAAAATAGATTATTTATTAGCATCTAAAAACAAATCAAAAGTGAAAGGCATTGTGCAGTATCATGCATCAAATAAATTCCCTCGCAGCAAACAAGGTAAATGTACCACTAAACTAAAACTACTGTATACATAAAAACTTTACTAGGTCTAATGCCTCAAAACAAGGCATGTGCAATCTGTCAGCGATCCACAAGAGGGGGCTGTTTGTCAAACGTGGACACCCCATGCCACTATAGTTAGGGGAAATGTGCGTGTTTCATAGTGAAATTAGAATTTCTTGAATTCTAGCATTATTTTCAATACTTGTACAAATACAGCAAAATGACGATGAATTGGATGAACCTTTTGACAGAGGAATAAACAAACTCTTTCAATAACTATATATCTTTGCTAATCCCTATCTAAACCTATATGCCTGGTTGGAAATGGTGAAAACATTTACAAAATCCAGTTAAGACCATACGGATATCAGAACCCCAGAATAAAAAGTGACTGATGAGTCTTTTTGTGATTTTTGGATGTGAATAAGGTCACTGAGTTGTGTTGCTACTCCATTGGGGGAGCATCTTGGAGGAAGGGGGAAAACGAAGAGCGTACAGTCCGTCCCTTCACAGCCTGCTGAACGCGGAAGTTGTTGACCATACTTCTTTGCACCTGCTCTTCTGCCGACGTGAACAGCAAGCTTCGAAACACTGCCAGCTGAGAGAAAGAGAAACAAAAAGAATAGGAGAGAATATTTCAAAAAAGAAAACATCCAAATATTGGCATTTAGAATGAGCGAAAAAAAGGGAGATTATATGTAAAAGACAAACAGGGTGAACCGAGAAAACAGATGTCAGCAGTCAGCCAGACGAGCTTTTCCGTTCCATTTCCCAGGTTACCATGGAGCAGTGGAACATGAAGTCGGAATAACAAACAAGACTCCCAGCAGAGTCCAAACCTCCAGTGTGAGGTGACTCAAAGCTTAAATTCATAGCTTTCATAAGCTGTTGGTACTGATGTAGGCCCACTGCGCAGACTTTCAGAACACAAACATCTTACATTTATTGAAACTAAGCTGTAAAAATCCAAACTGCTCTGATCTTCCACAGCTTTCTGACGTCAAAAGGAAGCAGAATATATACCATACTATTATTGCTAAACACCAGAAGAACTAACAACTAGCGTTAAATGCAAACGTTTGTCAAACCCTGCACTGTTCCTACACATCTTTTACAATTTAAAGGGATAGTTCACTCAAAAATGAAAATTGTGTCATCACTTACTCAACCTCGTGTTGTTAAACCTGTATGGGTTTCTCTGTTCTGTTGAACACAAAAGAAGATATTTTGAAGAATGTCGGTAACCAAACAGTTGATGGACCCCATTGACTTCCATAGTGGGAAAAAAAATATACTATGGAAGTCAATGGGGTCCATCAACTGTTTGGTTACCGACATTCTTCAAAATATCTTCTTTTGTGTTTAACAGAACAGAGAAACCCATACAGGTTTAGAACAACACGAGGTTGAGTAAGTGATGACACAATTTTCATTTTTGAGTGAACTATCCCTTTAATGGACCATTTTCACAGAGTGTGATGACAAGATTCCACAATTATCAACATCGCAAATCAACATCTCGTCTCCCGTTCAACACTATAGAAGTTTACCCAACTACAATGACTTCTGCTTCTGAAAACCCTGGAAATGTGAAAAGGGTCTATAGAGATTTTTTTTTTTAGATCCTCTTACAATCTAATAGAGGCTTTGCAAAGAGGCTGTTATTGAAGTATGTAGCATTAAAAAAACAATACTAGACAGACACAACTGCAAAGCTAAAGCAGAGATATCACTTAATGTTACATTAGAAGAAGGTGTTTCTTAAAGGTGCAGCAGCAAAAACTGACCATTTAATTCTAAAGGTTAGGCAGAAGGTGGAAAATAGTCATATGTGACCCTGGATCACAAAACCAGTCTTAAGTCGCACGGGTATATTTGTGGCAATAGCCAACAATACATTGTATGGCTCAAAATTATCGATTTTTCTTTTATGCCAAAAATCATTATGATATTAAGTAAAGATCATGATCCATGAAGATATTTTGTAAATTTCCCACCTTAAATATATAAAAAAAAAAAATTGTGAGTTGATGCAGCACAATCGCCTAAAGAAATGGACAAATTTAAAGGCGAAATTTATATTAGGCGATTTAATATTTAGATTTTTCTGCACCCTCAGTTTCCAGATTTTCAAATAGTTGTATCTAGGCCAAATATTGTCATATCCTAACAAACCTAATACCAATGGAAAGATTATGTATTCAGCTTTCAGATGATGTATAAATCTCAATTTAAAAAAAAAATGACACATAAGACTGATTTTGTGGTCCAGGGTCACATATAAACTATATCATGATTGTTTGGGATGCAACACTAGACCTCAGGGGAATTCTTTTTGACCTTTTACTGCACAATCACACTTAAATTTAGCTGCAGTAATTTACATTGACAATTACATAAGACCATGTTTGTTTGTTTTTGCTATAAAAGGTATTCATTAAAATCGGCATGAAACAAAAAATTCACTTTATCTATTTTCTAAATGCATCTTAATGCAATTGTGAACAATTCATCCATGCATTTGACTGACTGAGGCTGGATTTGGCTCATTTATCATTTAGTCTGCTTAAACCCCACCCCTTTTTTACAATCAACTGCAAGCTCGCATTCAGATTTGCCTCCATCCAATCAACATCAACCGATGGATTGAACAGTCCACCTGATACATTGTTTTCTTTCGATAATTCGTTTCACTCACAATACGGAAGAACTGATCTGTCGCTAATTACTTTACAGTAAGACTTTAAGATCAACTGACTACCTTGTCCGTGTGTGTAATGTCCACGAATATTACATAGAATAATAGAACATTTTTCATTTTTTATTTCTTTAAATATGCCACTGAGAAAAATATTCCTTTAATTTCCTGTGTCATATCAGCCTCCTACCTGATCGTGACTGACTTCAATATGCTGTTTCATCACAAGCCATGTCACCGCCTCAGTAAGAGGAGGAGTGGTCAGAGAACCTGCGTATGTCCAATAGTCATCGATGTTCTCCGGAAGGAGACATGCAGGGTCGAACTTGTTAAACTCTACCAAGCTGTCCTGGGTGACAAAGGATGAGAATATTACATACTGCAAGACTGTACCAAAAAAAAATGTATGCAACAAGATTAATCACCCACATCCCTCGGTTTCCAAAATATCATGCTCTGAGGTTCTTAATCTCAGTTTATGACTCACAACAGTGCCAGTGTGTACAAAACACAATATTTGATGCCTTACCTTGTGTCTGACTGCTGGCAAGGCATCCACCAGTTTCTGTAGACCCTCGTGCCTCTTTCCAATCTGTGAAAATACCAAATCAAATTTACTTTTCAATTACAAGGCCTAATAAGCTTAAAGATCCAAGAAGTTTGAGAATAATTACACACATCAGTACCTTAAGAAAGACTCCAATAACAGCTAGTCCATTATCCTCCATAACAGCCTCTTCAAACAAACTGTACTTGTCAGAGTTCCAGTGAACAATATGGAGCTGTGAAAAAAACAAAACAGATACACACTCATGCTAATATGAACTATAATTAAGGGCTCTTTTTCCATTGTGCTTTTTACTTGGTTCAGTTTACGATTACACAATCCTGCAGTTGAACATAGCTAGGTTTTGTGTTTTTGAAGTGCCACGAAAGCTTAAACCAACATCCGTACAATCTGACAGTCCTCCATTCATTCTGGCACGATTAGATTGAACCGAGGAGGAGGGAATAAAAGCACTTTACGCAATAGAGGATCCATTTACAGGGCTGAAATCTGAGCTTTCTTTGTTACACGCACTCACACAGACAAATCAGTAAAGCTAAAGGAGTGTTGAGAGCCGTAACAAGGTCACATTCTCACCGGCGCAAGCTTGGCTTTTTCACTCACACATGCCTCCTTACGTAACTGGCTATGATGAGTTGAAAAGTACAGAACTTTTCCAGGGTTAGTGCCATGTATTCATGGAGGTGACAATCTTTCAGATTTTACCATAGAAATAGTGGGTTGTTCCTAACGGTAAAGTCTCCGCCTCTATTATAGAGAAGCTCTGTCTATTTCGCAATAGAGAAATGCTTCCTCATTGTAAAAAAAAAATGACATCCAGATGACTAAGTCAGACACTAAGTAATTTTTCATTCTTTGTTGCTATATAAATCCTTAAAATATACTGAAATCTTACGTAAGGGTACCTCAGCAGGGTAAAGGCGGCGGTCTATGGAGTGTTCAGAGCCCCAGGCGTTGTTCTCTCCCCAGTGGAAATGAAACTGACACAGTCTGAACTGATCCTCCAGTGGTCCTCCCTTCAGAGCTGAAAGAGATTCATTTCAGTTCACAAAACTTTTAAAACAAAATGTTTTGTTCTTGATACCAAAAATTCACATAAGAAATTCCTACTTGAAATAAGGGAAGCAAAGCCTCCATCAAAGTAATATATGAAGTTACTATTGTAAAACCATAATTAATTAATATAACTAAAGTCATTTTAATTTCTTTTATAGATGACAGTACTTCCTAATGCAGTTTTATTTCAGTAACTGTAGTACTGAACATACTATGGATACCACAGCAAATTTTTTAATTAAGACAGATGAAGATGACTTACTGGATTTGTCAGTGGTGTCGTCATACTCGACCAGAAAAGAGTAGCCATTGTTCCAGATCTGCTGGCAGGTCCTTGGGTCATACTGCACCTTCAGCGGTCTGAGCTGCGGATCAAAGACGCTTCTACGCTCCGCGATGTCAATAGGTGACTGACGATCTCCACCGGGAATGGCAAGCGGCCCCTGCCACATCGGATGTACTGGGGAGAGAATGACCGGTCAGGATAAGGAAACCTAGCAATCTAGGCAGCATTTTGGCTATAAAAAAATATAAAAAATGTGCAAAAACAAGCATGAAGCTCCAAAATGTTGTCTAGACAGGCAGCACACTAGGCTTTTAAACAGTCTAACAGCACAAGACATTTCAGAAAATGTATGCAGCTTTTTACAACAAATATGACAAAAACAGCTGAATAAAAATGCTTTATAAAACATATAGTACACTAGATATAGATAGATAGATATATAGATCACATAAACCTACATTTTATGGCACACAGTGCAGCCTCACATGTTGCGTTATACATTTTTTCTGATTCTAAAATTAAATGCTTAAAATCCCAGCAGGAAAAAAAGCAGCAAAAATAAATCCAACACAAAGCGGCACCAAGAGCCGACGAGCCGTCCTTCTGGAATGTGTTAGAGAAGTAAAAGTCGAAAAGAAAATATGCTTCCTCCTGTGACTCGATAACTCAAATGAAGAAGAAGAAAAAAAAAAATCTGACGTTTGGAATGTCAGGGAAAAACTGACTGTAACGCTTAACAGGAAGACAGTCAGCAGAGTTGTATGCCACCTTTATGAATAGACATTGCGTTGGGAATGTTATAGCCAATCCTTGAGCAAACATGAACACAAGTTCCTACATACAGCAAGGTTTGCCATCGGAGCTCTTCTTACACAATAACTGCTTATATTGTGGTCACATGCTCTAGATTCAACAAAAGGAATTAAATCAGCCAGAGAATGTGACCAACGGGCCTTTCATGAGATTAAAATGGCCTTTACTTTCATTCCTGTCCACCATTTAAGTGGTCTAGTAAAAGGGGATTATAACTGTCCTGACACATTTTGTGGTAAGCAAACACAGCATGGGTTCTAACTATAACTCTCTTATAAAATCTCAAAAGACATACTTATTTAAGCTTAGTCTTTGATTAAATGTAAATTAAAATAAACTTTTGTAATAAACTTGATTTGGGATGTTTACTCTGTAATTTTCATTACCAAAACCATGTAGATGTCAGACCACAATAACTAAATACTTTTTTTTTTTTTGGGAACACTTCACAATAAGATTTCATTTGTTAACATTAGTTGACAAACAATGAGAAATACATTTGTTACAGTATTTATTCACCTTTGTTAATGTTAGTTAATAAAAACAGTTGTTCATTGTTCATGTTAGTTTACAGCGCATTAACTAATGTTTAGACATATTTTTGATTTTAACAATGCATTGGTAAATAATGAAATTAACATTAACTAAGATTAATGAATGCTGTAGAAGTATTGTTCATTCTTAGTTTTATGTAAAGTGGTTAACTAATGAAATTAATTCTATTTCTTTGCTAATTTTCACTTGTTTTAACAACTAGGCTAGTTGTATTTAATATTTATTTATCTTTAACTTTAACTGTTCTTTGCTTTTATGAGGCTTAAACAATTCAAATCGGAAAAGACTGGCTTTATGCGTTGATAAACTAATCGGGATTAGATAAGATAAGGTCTACACAATAGAAATGAAAGCTATAAGCAACTACTAATTGCATGGTAAAGATATGAGTACAAACATATACAACAGTTATAATAATATTCAAGAATAGGACATTTTTTATACATGATATACTTCTTGCATGCAAACCAATTACAAAAATGATGAAATCTAAGTTTATAAATAACAACTCCCACTGAGAGACAGCTTTGTTTAGCCTAAAATTACAACCTTGTGTCCAACTCATTCTTGCAAAAATTACATAAAAAAACACTTTTATGAGTTTTTTAATGTTCTTTATTTGCCTACTTACTACAACCTAATAAAACTATATTTTTAAAAGCTCTTACAGACAAAAACTTGTGACTTATATTGCATCTTCACGGGCGTTTTCAAAGAAATGTTCTGCAGACATCATAAACATGGCCCATATACCTTGTGGGCGTGGCCTGTGGAAAAACAGTGACATGTAAAACATGTAGAGCACGATGTAAAAGGATGGGGTTATTTCAGAATTCATACATCCAAAACGATACCACGCAAGGTGTGTTTGCCACACAAAAACGATGAACAACGCATTACTGCAGTGCAGCTGTCCTGACATAATCAATGCAGTGATCATGTACCATCGTGTTTCATGTAAACACTCTCTGTAATTCAAAACCCGGAAGTCATTCAGGAGGGCGCTTTCGCTGATATTAAACATACACACTGTGACTCCATAATCATCATCCCAGTCATAAATTACATTATAACATCTGTAATAAAACCAGATAGAGAGAAGTGGTAGAGAATTCTTTTGAGAGAATGAAAAATAGTGCACAAGTGGTCCATCAAAAAGACCAAACATTCGGGGGCCCGGGAGGGGGTACTAGTTACATAACGCAAAAACTTCAGCAAACAAACAAAAAAACTTACAGCAAAAAAACACAAACCTTGACTCAGGGCTAGTTTGCTGGAACATGCACTCAGGTTGCATGCCCGAGCAGGAATCCAGCGCTGACTTCTGACATGATTCACCAGATGTCTGTGTATCTGCCGACCGAGAGGCGCTACGATCGCTGTCAGTGTCACCATGGTGTGTTCAGTTCACTTTACCAATCTAAAAATGAATTATGAAGGACCTAACTGCCTGAAGACTCGGATTAAAACTTAAAAGCTTGATTAATAGAAGGTGTCACTCCACGCCATGTGAAATATAACGTTAGTCCTTTGGCGTGCGCGCTCGCGCTGAGCTCGTGCCAACAACACTGAACTAACTTACTCTCGCGCCCTCCCGATTGGCGGATGAACGTAAAAAAAAGAAAAAAAGAGCTGGTTAACACCCACCAAACTACGAATGGGGATCTAGATGTTTCCAATTGTCTCGGTATTACGAAACTCAAAAGGCTTTTGTTTGTAGTCGAGACAGCAGGGCGAAATGTGGACGAACAGGTTTAAATATCCCAGTAGATGGTGGATAAAATGGAGGACTAGGTCCAGTTGGGGGTCGAGTGTCCCGCCTCAATCCAATCAGCTTCATCCTCTGAGGGGCGTTGGGTCTTAATTATATGCGGAGGCTGGACCAACATTCAAGGTTTATTTAGGGTATTTATTTAATGAAATATGCACATTAAAACTGGGTTATTGTGGTGACCATAATATTATAAATAAATATTTAGAGCAAATTGCTGTTTGTTACTTTTTTTATATGTTTAATTAATTATGTTTATTGTCATATCATGCATCCCGGTTCAGTTTTTTTATGCCTAATAAAACTAATTTAGAGCCAACATAATTTGCATTTACGATAATAAATGATGCTAAAAATCATACTTGGATAAAAGCAAATACGTCTTAAAATGCAACTTGTTTTGAGTTTGATTGTCCAAAACTTATTTCTTAATAAAAAAATGTTGTAAAAAAAAAAAAAAATCGCTACATTAGTCGAAATCGAGTGCACTCATTCAATCCCACAATGCACCTCAAAAACTATGGCCAGCCCAATGTGAGCGTCCAGCAGAATAAATTCCCTCGTCTGTTTTTTCCCCCTCCTTTACGAAACTAACATTTCTAAATTATTGCTCCAAATGTATTCGAGATGGTATTACATATTTGTCGTGTAAAATATATTTTTCTGAAAAGACTATTTTCTTATATCACGCAGACGGAGGGAATAAATATCTAGACCAAAAAACAAACAAAACAAAATCAAACATTGACCATCGCCCATAAAACATGCCACTAAAAACGTAAACCTTGTATTTTGCTTGGGGTGCCAACTAGGGGAAGGGTAAACGGGTCACGTAGCATCTTATGAACCCTACTGACGACATCTATCACGTGAACTGTGGACTCTTGACATCTACGTGAGTAATAAGTGAAAACAGAATGTTCTTACGTCAAACATTCTAAATGTAAACAACGTGCAATTAGGACATTGTACCCTTTCAAGAAGCTTTTATGGTGAATAAAGGTTAAATGAGATGATGTCCTTTATTCATCTCCTGTTTGGTCAGTAAATGAGGCATGACTCATTTATACTGCTAAAGACTGAAAAACATAAGAATGAAACACAATGGTATAAATAGTTGTCTGAGTGTATTTTCTTTTTCTTTAAGTCACAATATTTCTCATTGTGGTGCTAAAGCAAAGCAACAGAAGATAGACAAGCCATCATACAGTAATAGTGTTACTGTACAATGATTTGGTAATTTTGAAATATTACTGAGGTTGGCAACAAAAACAACCTGTAATAAATATGGAATATGATTTTTAAGATGAAAAATGCATTCAAATACCGTGTCAGCTTTTCTAAAACACTGCAAAATACCAGGACACACATTTTGTAAAAAATACAAAGTTGAAAAGCATTTTATCCATCTGAGGAAAACCTAACCGAGTGCAGTTCATAACTCAGCCGTTTTCTGTTCCCAAAAAAACAAAGGACAGAAGGAAAAGACGACATCCATTGAGCTTGAACCATATTGTACAGATATATTTACATGTTTGGTAAGAGAAACAGTACAAAAAATCAACTTGAGGAAAGTCCTCTATTGTTGGGCAGGTGATATCTTGTCAAAGATGCTAGTCTAGAGCGATGATGTCTTCATCATCATCAGCCGGCTGCTGGTCGAGGCGTTTACGCTTAGACGTAGCATCGTCTGTTTCAGCATCATGATGCTTCCTCTTGCGGTTACTAGACTCCGGGGAAGTTTCCATGGTGCTCGAGGACGGTTCTTCGTCTGAGTCTACGATGAGGATGTCATCATCCTCTGCAGCTGCTGCAAACACACAAATAGTGTATTCATAAACAGCAATGATGAAATAAAAATTCTGTCACTGCAATGCTGGATTATTTTCTTTCGCCCGTGAAACACAGATGCTGTTCAGCAGAACTGAAGCTATAAACTGTAAAACTGGATTTTTTTAATGCAAAAGTCCAAAATGACAAAGCAAGTATGAGTACTGTGTGCTATTTTACAAGTTTTTAGGAGAAATGTGATAGTTTTGCACGAGGAACCATTGAAAATGCAGGTTTGGAATGATATTTTTCATTTTCAAGTGAACTATTCCCTTTAAAAAGCTGATGTTTTGCCAAAGGTTTGCAGGCAATCAATGTTGTTCTTACCTTTAGATGAGGTAGAAGGCTGGGCAGAATCTTTGTTACCGTTGGCAATGTTTTTCCCTTCTTCCGGGGCACTGGGAGTTGGCGCCTTATCCGGGGCGTCACCCACTACTTCAAACTCAACATCCTTTTCCAACTCCTCGCTACAATACATGTAAGAATAATTTTAATGTTCAAGAAAGAGCAAAGTAGTAAATGCTTAGCTAAATTAACACACCAACCTGTGAATGACATTGACCAGAAGTGTGTAATCCTGTAGGAAATCGTCTGCTTGAAGACGGCTCCCATTTCGAATCCCAAAGTCGGACAAAAACTTGTTATTGTTTGCTATAGAGAAACAGAGACACCAAAACATTAAAGCAAAGCTCAGATTTTGTTATGGTAGAGAAAGATGCCCTCTAGAGGCAGACTTAATTCACACCTTCTGTCTCTCCTTCCTCCGAGGAGATGAGGATTGTTCCCTTTCCATCCTCAATTTGCACATCTGGTGCTACCATGCCAAACTTCTCCTTCAGTATCTGAAAAAGCCCCACCGTGATATAAATAAGAACTTTCCAATCCAAACTTTAACCTCTCATGGAGGTCACACAAAGATCAGCATCTAAAACAAAGCTTGAGCATTGAAAAACTTGTCAGTACCTTGTCCTGAAGAGCTTGCACAATGGTTTTGTGCACATTAAGTTTGACTGTGACCTCAGGTTTGCTAGTACACACGTAACAGTTGGGATTGGGAGGATCCAGCGCACACGGTACGAGAAGCTTTTTCCTGGGGTTCGGCTGCTTGTTCAGAAAGATCTAAAGAGAAACAGTAATTAAAACCATAACTCCCAACTAAAACACTTGACAAAACTTTCAAAACAGGAAAAGGTCAAAATGTTCTTCACAACTGTAGAGATGTTATCAAATTAAACCAAGTGAGAAAAAGGAATATAAAGATCTGTTAGATAACACAGGATATGATGCAATTCAGATGTCAAATTTCTGATCATAATCTTTGAAATGAACAACCGCAAGCTCACCGTACGACACTGTTCGAAGTCTGAGTTGAGAATTTTGAGTCCCTCCAGAACAATGAGACCGGCAATGACAGCATTAGTGGTGGCTATTGCTGGAATGATGTTTCCTGCCATGGCTAAAAAGACGACATGGTTTAAAGTCACATTGAATTCAGAACCAACTTTTCATTGAAACATCATTCTGAAGCATGTTGTTTATTTGTTTCATAGCCAAAGAGTCTGGGTCTCTTGAGTTATATAAGGCCATAATGCATCTATTTAAAATTGAGTTCTTGGTAAAGAAAGCATTACAACAACTTTATAAAGCCAATAAGGGACAACAACAAAAAAACAGTTTTGTCTCACTCTAAAAGCAACAAATGGCGCTTTTCTACTGCGTGGTATGACTCAGCTTGCTTTACTTGGGCTCAGTTTGCTTTTCCACTGCAGTTTAGTACCGCTTCAAAGTGGGTGGGATTATAGTGTGGGCCGCCACCTCGTCTACTGACCAAGATACAGCCATTTCTTTTTTTCCAAGTTGCGTGTGACGGTCTCTCTTACCAATCAGTGAACTGCAGTGTCACGTTTTAGTATCGGTAGAGCTCGTTTGAAAACCTCAATGAAGGTGTTACTAAAAAAAAGTACCAGGTACTAGGTACAGTACACAGTGGAAAATCCCCCATAAGTGTGCCGTACCATGCAGTGGAAAAGTGCCAAAATATTGTTATTAAACAACAACTAAAAAGAATTTCAAATAATGTAAGACAATCACAGTGGCCACACAGCCTTGAAATCACTTACATTTGACATCAAAGCGGCTTTTCATGTTCATGCTGAAGACGTTCATTCGCAAGTTTGAAGCTGCTGTTACGAAGTCCATGGCTGGAGGATCATCCTGAAAATAGCACCACAAATGTAAATTCATGCTGAACAATCTTTAATAATCAGAAATTAAAACTGCATTTCTTTTATTTCGATTAAATATATAGAAATTGACAGATAGCGATGATATTTTTTTCATATAATTCAACACTTTTGCTTGTTAAAAAAATATCTGCATCATTACTCCAGTCTTCAGTGTCACATGATCCTTCAGAAATCATTTAAATAAGCTTATTTTTGCTGCACTAGAAACATTTCTTATGATCAATGTTAAAATCAGTTGTGGAGCTTAATATTTCTGTAGAAACCAAAACCAGTTTGAATTAATTCTGCTGGACGCTCACATTGAGTGACCACTGAGTGTATTGGTTGTTCTCTAGTTTGAACCCGTTCACATAACTATAACTTTTGGACAATTCAAGCCATTTTGTGGAAACTCACCTTGTCCCAGACTAGCTCCGCACCCTCACCCTTCTCTCTCAGCTGAGATCGGAGAGTTTCTACACTGCGTTGGAAGAGCTGAGCGTAACCCAGAACACCCAACACCTGCTGGTCCTTCAGACCTGTGCCACAGGCCTCCTCCTGAGAACATGCTTTTACACACACCATACAGCCTCATTAAACACAATTTTACATTTTAAATACAATTACATACAGTACCAGTCAAAAGTTTGGAAACGTTACTATTTTTAATGTTTTTGAAAGAAGTCTCTTATGCTCATCAAGCCTGCAGTTAAAAAACAAAACAAAAAAACAGTAATATTATGAAATATTATTACAATTTAAAATAATGGTTCTCTTTTTTAATATACTTTAAAATGTAATTTATTTTTGTGATGCAAAGCTGAATTTTCATCAGCAAGTACTCCAGTCTTTGGTGTCTAATGATCCTTCAGCAATCATTCTAATATGCTGATTTATGATCAATGTTGGAAACAGTTGTGCTGCTTAATATTTTTTTTATAACCTGAGATACTTTTTTCAGGATTATTTGATGAATAAAAAGTTAAAAAGAACTGTATATTTAGAATAGAAATCTTTTGCAACAATATACACTACCGTTCAAAAGTTTGGGAACAATAACTTTTTTTTTTTTAAAGAAATTAGTACTTTAATTCAACAAGGATGCGTTAAATTGATAAAAGGTGATGGTAACGATTTATATTGTTAGAAATGTTTTTATTTTGAATAAATGCTGTTTTAATGAATAAATGCTGTTAACGTTTTACTCAATGAATCCTGAAAAAAGTATTCCAAAAAAATATATTAAACAACGGTTTCCATCATTGATAATAAATGAGTATCAAATCATCATATTAGAATGATTTCTGAAGGATCATAAGACACCAAAGACTGGAGTACTTGCTGATGAAAATTCAGCTTTGCATCACAAAAATAAATTACATTTTAAAATATATTAAAAAAGAGAACCATTATTTTAAATTGTAATAATATTTCATAATATTACTGTTTGTTTTTGTTTTTTTAACTGCAGGCTTGATGAGCATAAGAGACTTCTTTCAAAAACATTAAAAATAGTAATGTTTCCAAAATTTTGACTGGTACTGTATATTTGTTTCCATAACTAGATTAAACTAGTCAACAGACTCACCATGCTGCTGGATTTCCACCCAGTCTAGAGGTAATGGGGCTTTCCTCTTTTTCCACAACTTATCCATGGTCAACAGATACATAATGTCATCTTTAAAAAGCTGAAAGGAAGCACAAGATCACTTTTAGACCGCTTCTAAAAGAACGGACTGGATAATGATGTAATGTCAGTAGGGGTGTGACGATACATCGTAATATCGAGATATAAAAAAATCCAATGACATGTATCTTTGCTGTAAACAATATGATTTGCGATACTAGTTAGTTTTATCCAAGACTTAGTTTACTGTAAAAAATGTAAATTCTGTCATGTACTCACCTTCATGCCGTTTCTAACATATAAGATTTTCGTTCATCTTCTAAACACAAATTAAGATTTCTGTCCCTCAATTTAAAGTCAATTCCCCTAAAAAAGTGCATACATTATTTATATCTGTGAAAGTATTCGGGATGGGCATTTCAAGCAAAAATAATATTCGATGATTCGATTTTGACCACTTCATTAAATTTCATTGTGTAGAAAGCCTTTCTTTAAAGTGAATTTCATTTTGTATAAATTGTATCTTAATTTTAATCAATGTTTCATCAATCAAATGTCTTGATTTACTAAATAAGAAGCAAATATGGCAGACAATATAAAATAATTAAAATGTCTCCTTGCTATATCTGACACATTCATAATCATTACTTTAACTGGTTCTTTGTGGCAAGCTTTATGCACGCAGTTGAGTGCGGAATAGGCTACATATATATTACTTAACCGCTCATTATTTAGTATTCTCTCCAAAATATATTTAAGTAATTAAATTAATTTAAATATGCGATAAGTTGACTAATGGCGTAAATGAACAACTACAAGTCGACTAGAAAAAAACTTTAGTCGGGGGCAGCCTCTTATTTCACATATTTTCAAACTAGCAAGTCACAGTTGATTGACAATTTAGATGCGTTATTGGCAGCGTCAACCTCTGGTTATGAACGCGTCACCACCGAAAACGGTGCGATTTTTGTCTTAAAAAAATCCCCATATCTATTCGATATTCTATAATTAAACAACTTACCGAATATTCAAAAATCATGACTCATCCCTAGCAAGTGTGTGTGTCTAACATAATTCTTTTAATTCATAAGGCTTTTCAGGTTCAGGTTTTTTTATTCTGGTGTCACCACTGCCCTATGCATGCAGGACAAACTCCAAGTTTATACCAAATTTAGCATTTTAAATCAACAGTACATTTTTTGTAACTTGTTACCATATGTCTTAGAAGTAATAACCCTCTTCTTTATTTTGGCTTAAAGTATCGCAATAGTATTGTATCGTAATAGTATTGTATCGTGAGTTCAGTATCGTATCATGACAAGTGTATTGTTACACCCCTAAACGCCAAGCTTGCAAAAGAGCTTGCACCTTGTTGAAGAGTTTGACGGGATCGTAGCCTGTTGAGCGAGCCCACTCTTTAGTGGACACCCGCTTGATGTCTCCGTCCTGATCTGAGGCTGTAGCACGGGCTGCTGCATCTGCGAGGTTCCCTGTGGTTGATAAACAATGCACAAGCATATTTTCATCAAACGGTCCCAATAAAAACGACAGCATGTTGAGAATTAGTTAACTTGCAGTACATACTCGACAGAACAAGTTTCCATAAATAAATATGTAGGTGGTTTCTGGATTCGATACACCAGATCGTACATAATTTTTTGTTCAAGTATATAAAAAGCACCCTACCACACAAATAATCTCCATTGTAGTAGTAAATAAGTAAATGTGCGGCTACTCACAAGCAGCCTCAGGGTCAGCCGTGTCGGGCGATACTTCCTGATCCGCATCCTCTTCGCCAAAAAGCTGACTATGGAAGCAATTCAATATGACATGTAAGCTTAGGGCAATTTAATTAGCTCTCAAAACTAGGGCTGGGTACCGAGTTCGATACTTTTTAGGTACCGACCGAATTGCCTCGATACTATCGAGTATCGAAAAATGACATGTTTTTCGGTACCAGATTTCGATATCTAAGGGGTGAATTCGTCAACGTCAGTGCTCAAACAAATACATATGAAATGCACAACGACACACCTAAAGTCGCTCACGCACATACACGCAAACTCTACACACACACGAGACGCGCGGAACTCTCCGCGCACACACAAACTCTCCACGCACATACTCATATGAGACGCAGGCACACACACACAAACTCGCGCACATACTCAATGAGACGCGACCACACACACACAAACTCTCCGCGCACATGCTCATATGAGACGCGAGCACACACACACACACACACAATACCCTAAAGATGTGGAAAAGTCGATCAAAAGTGTGGCTACATTTCTCCAGGCGCGATGCAGTATTTGCGGTAAAATAATTGCTGCAAAGGCCGGTACCACGACAAATATGATGAAGCCCTTGACAGTGCACGGAGTAAACATAATAGCAGAAAGTTACTCCGTCTTGGACAGGTAAATGAAGAGATAACTTGTTGATCACTCTGACAGTGTTTATATTGCAATAATGACCTACTGAATGTACACTGCCGTTTAAAAATGTGTTGGTTAGTCAGAATTTGTTTTTCAGTAAGGATGCATTAAAGTGATCAAAAGTGACCTTAAAGGTATAGCGGAGGATCTTTCCAAATTTTAGAT
Organism: Leuciscus leuciscus; assembly: GCF_965113295.1. Taxonomy (NCBI): domain Eukaryota; kingdom Metazoa; phylum Chordata; class Actinopteri; order Cypriniformes; family Leuciscidae; genus Leuciscus; species Leuciscus leuciscus. The sequence continues at coordinate 22,019,547 of NC_138724.1, read as the reverse complement.
AAGACCCACCCTCTCCACTTTTTGAAAAGTTTGATTGATTCACCAGAATGATTGACAATTAGGAGGACCAATAGTATAGGTTACCCACCAGGAAGTAAAACATCCTCCGCTATACCTTTAAAACATGTGTAATGTTACAAAAGATTTCGTTTCAAATAAATGCTGTTCTTTTGAAATTATTCATCAAAGAATCATGAAAAAATGTATCATAGTTTCCAAAATATTATTTTGTTAATTATTATTAATTATTTTAATATTATTAGTTTTCATATTTCTGAAGGATCATGTGACACTGAAGTAATGATTTTGAAAATTGAGCTTTGACATCACACGAATAAATTACATTTTGAAATATATTCAAATAAGATTTTAAATTGTAATACTATTTCACAATATTACAAGTTTTACTGTATTTTTTATCAAACAAATTCAGCTTTGGTGAGCATGAGCTCTTTATAAAAAAAATGTGTTCCTTTGTGCACTGGCTAAGGAGCATGAGTCGAACTGAAAAAATAAAACCAAAGTTTTTCTGAGGTAATTTGTTATGTAATCTTGTTAAAATGGATTTCATAAAATTGGTATCGTTCAGGAACCGGTATCGAAATCAAGGTATCGGTATCAGTATCGAAATTTTTTTAACGATACCCAGCCCTACTCAAAACCAAGATAATCCACCCACAACACCCACTTCACATGACAAAAATATCACCAGCTACACAAAAACTCAAAGGTTTTCCACCACAACCAGCCAAAAAAAGGTTTGGTTTGAAAGAAAAACTATAGCAGAAATATATTAACATTGTACAGTACAATGTACTTCTCAAAGTACTAATAATACTAATAAAAAATTAAAGAATATCACACAATATTTCATCCATATTTTAATTTAAACTGTAAACAACTGTTGTGCAGTGCTGTTTACCAAACAATTAAAATCATTTAAAAGATTAATGTGGCAAAGTATTACACATTAATTTGATTTCCATCATTTTTGATAATAAATTTGTATTAAATTATAAAACAAAGAATATAGAAAAATTATTTTTGGGAAAAAACAAAACATTTCACTATTATTATTATTATAATAAAAATGTTAAGGCATTATAAAATTGTTTTAAAGTAAAAAACAATTATGAAGTCAGTTGATTAGAAATCCTTTTTAATTACCGGTATTAAAACTTAACACTAAAAACAGAATAGAAAAAAACAGAATGGAAAACATGGAATTTAAAAAAAAAAAATTATAAAAAAAAAAAAAAAACTGATTTCATAGGACCCTAGATTAGGAACTACATCAGTTTAGTCACTGAGATGAGACGGGACAGATGTTATCGTAGAGAACTTACTTGAAGAGATATTTGGCCCACACAATGCAGTGAATGGGTTCAGAGGGCGTGTTACGAATGGTGCAACCTGGGAAGGTTTTCTGTGTAGGTTTAGGCTGGCACTCGTAGCATTCCGTCTGACCCTGCAGTTTGGAAATTTACAAAATATGAATGCCAAGAGCACACTGAAATGAATATTGAAAAAAGTTGATTTAATAGAAGAGCCTTGCCTTCTTGATAACTGTGACTTGTCCCAGATAGCCAGCCGTGCCGCTCTCGATGAGGGGAATGTCAGCAGCCAAACACATTCTGTTGACGTGATTCCTGGCCGCTACAAGGACGACAGAAAGACACATTTTAGGGTGTACTCACACTAGCCAGTTTGAACCGTGCCCGAGTGCGTTTGACCACCAAAGCGCGGTTCGTTTGACTAGTGTGAGTGCTCCGAACCGTGCCCGGGCGCGGCTCGATTAGCCGGCCCTGGCCCGCTTGGAAGAGGTGGGCCAGAGCACGGTTCAGTTGGACTCGGGCGCGGTTCGCATGCAGTGTGAGCGCTAACCGTGCTGGACTCCATTGTGTTCAGTGAGAGCGCCGCTCTTCCTGTTTATCCCGAAACCGTCGCACCATAATGAAGTAAGCGTGCTCCGGCACGAATGCTGAAACCCTATGTGAGTGCAGGCCAGAGGGGGAGTGGGGAGGGGGGACAATCGTACTCGGGCCCGGTTCATGGCAACCGTGCCTAGTGTGAGTACACCCTAAGATGGAATTAAGATAGTGTACCTTCAGATTTGCTGAATAAATCATACCTCTGTTGTCCAAAGCGTTCATGACAAGTTGGAAATTCCTGAAGAATTCCACATTGTAGTCTGGGCTGCAAGGAGCAAAGACAACAACCATGGAGATCAAACTTTTTGGACAAAGAATTAGAGTTTGATATAGTAACTAGAGACAAGTCTTTATCTTGGCAATAACGTAACTGGACTCACTTCATGATGCTGTCATGGTAGGCAGTGATGTTCGCAGATGGGCAAAACCGAAGCACGCTCTCCTTGGCAACCTGAAACACACCAAGTCGTCAATGTCTGGTGGATATTTCTAAATCACACACGAGTTAAAGTCAGTTTTTCCATTTACCTGAGCTTTGGACTTCCCAACATGTTTCTTCTGAAACAGGAACTGTCTGTTGAGGTTGCTGACATCAATGGTGTCCAGGTCAATCTGCAAAGAAAAGAAGAAAAAAAACCACAACAGAACAAATTGTTAGTGAAAACCCTGATATCACCATGAACCCACCAAGCATTTTAAAGACACCCTAACAGTTGTCAGGTTGTGTTCCATTGTAACACTGCCTAAACAAAATTATGTACAATTACATGAATAAATAAAACACTGAAATCCTTCTTTCAGGAAATACACAAGGTCAAATATGTCTCTGCTTTTTAGCACTTTGTGCTTGTTACCATTTGTCAGTAGGAAACTTTCTTTAATAATCAACCCTGTTACCATGATTTTGTACAGTAACGTTAAACAACTAATTATTGATAACTGAAAATTAAAATAATTCCATCTAATAAACACGCTTATGTTTCATAAGCTTGTGTACAATATGAATAATGGCTGAATAAACTACAAAACAATCAATCCTGCTACCATCAACCCAGTTACTTAGAAGAGACATAGAGGTTATATATCATAACATAAATTACATTTAGAGATGGCAAGAAGCTGTTTATTAACACTAAAACATTCTTCGTCGGATATCATGTATAAATGTTATATATCAGATTTTATGTTTAAAGAAAATTGCATTTTAAAATATATTTTTTTAATAGAAAAAGCACCTTTTTGCGTGATGACCCGGGGAAACTGTGGTAATTTAGCGTAAAGTATGGCCACAATGGTCAATGTTTTCAAGGGATGTTTTACGTCACAGAGCATGGCGGCAAAGAAAAAAAAATCTGTTCTCTATGTTTACGATGAGACGAACAGCATTACTCTATTAAAACGCTTAATGCAACGTGTAATACATTGTTATATACAGTCCGTGAGTCTCATTTTCATTGTAGATTATTATAAATGTGGGTCGGTGATAATGGGGCCTGATTCATGCAGCACAAAGAGAGTCCGCCTTCCTCCAACTTACCACTTCAATATTCTTAAAGCCGGTGAGCACTAAGTTTTTCAGCAGCTCGCAACCGATACCTCCCGCCCCGACCACCAACACCCGGCATGAGGAGAGGGAGTCGGCGAGCTCTTTACGGAGAGGTCCCACCAGTTGTGCCATTGTCGGCTCGGCGTTTCGGTGGCGCGGACAAGCAGCAGTTTGATCCTGCGGGGAGGGAAGAGACGCGCGGTGAGTGCGCATGCGCAGAGGTTACAGCGAGCTGCAAAAAAGCGCAGGAGGTTTTACTGGCGACCTCTGCTGGTGCGGCTGAGCTACATTGAATTTCTTGTTAAGTAGAGACACAGTACACTCAAAAGAGTTGTGCAACTACTAAGATATTCAGTGAGATATTCATTCTGCCTCAGCATCACGTCTTCGTTTTGAGTCCGACCTGAGGACACTGTCCACGTCACAGGCGTGGAAAACCCTATAGTGTGCCAGATGCAGCCTTGACAACACTGTCCACACCTTGCTCTTTCTCGTCCTCACCCTCTTCTTCCTCGTCAACCACCTCTTACACATACTCTTCCTCCTCTCCCTCTCAGATCGTTTCCATCTATGTTCATATCAACATTCAATGCACCTGTGTGCTCTGAACAGGCTTAATTTGGTACAGTTGGTTTGATCACATCATCAGAAATAGGCCTAAGTGTGAACAATTTTGAGTCGTTGTGTGTAAATTATGACAATGGTGCTTTAGTTGTTTAACTTTTGCCTGTGTTTAGCGTTTTGCAACACAAGTGCATCACAGTGCAAAATGTGTTTTAATGGGTGAGAATGTGTTTAGGGTTTTGCAAAAAAAAAGAAGAAGAAAGAGTGCATGAGATTTACATTTACATTTAGTCATTTAGCAGACGCCTTTGTCCAAAGCGACTTACAAATTAGGACAAAATTCAGCGAGTCATCATAAAGAGATTTGCAAATGGTGCCTTCTTCTTCTTCTTCTTCTTCTTCTTCTTCTTCTATCTTTTAATGGCGGTTGGCAAACAACTTTTAAGTGTGCATTACCACCACCTTCTGATATGGAGTGTTGATCACATTAACCTTTTCTCACTACCCTTTATAGAACTAGTGTCCTGGCCACATTCCACCCATTGGCCCTTACCAATCATGGCCTCCTAATAATCCCCTTACATTGAATTGGCTCTATCACTCTCTCTCCTCTCTCCATCTATAGCTGGTGTGTGGTGAGCGCACTGGCGCCGTTGTACTGTGGCTGCCGTCGCATCATCCAAGTGGATGCTGCACACTGGAGGTGGTTGAGGAGAGATCCCCTGATAAGATTGTAAAGCGCTTTGGGTGTACAGTAGTAGTACATATAAAAAAATGCCTCATTCATTCATTCATTCATTCAACTAAATAAATACATACATACATAAATAACACCAATAAATAACTTCATAAATACCTAAAAACATTATTAATATTCATACATTATTATTATTATTAAATAAAACTTTCTAAGACAACTAAACTCATATCCTTCTACTAATCCCTGTTTTATTCAAAAACACAAATATCGCTCTATACCCTACATGCCCTGAATTCATTTGTAATATTTCCTTCATTTCAAATCAAATTTTTTCTTTTCTAAACCATTCTTTCAGCCTAATCCTTTCCTCCTTATACCTATGACAATTAATAATTACATGTTCTACTGTTTCGTTAATATTACAGACCTCACACATCCAAATGGTGCCTGAACTTGTTTAAGGTTCTACAGAGAGAGTGATTTGGTTTAGGCTATTGGGAATTTGGTTCAGAGAATGGGATTTTAGCAATTCAGAAAAACTGTAAAAGTTTGAAGGTTTTGCAACAGTGCATCAGAAAAACAGATCGATAAATAGATAGAAAGATAGAGAGAAAGATAAGGTTTTAGCATGTTGTTAACGTTTTGACACATTGCTAGCATGATTCAGCACATTGCTTCCATGTTACTCGCATGTTTGACACAATGCTAACATGTTTCTAGCATGAATTAACACATTGCTAGTATGTTTAAATACATTGTTAGCATGTTTTAGCACATTGCTAGCATGAATTAGCATGTTTTAACCAAGCGGCAACCTTCCGGTCTGGTCTATCTCTTGAATCCTACACGGAAGTGACTTAAACTGCAATTCATCAACTGGCCGCTAGAGACAGGATCCAAAAGAGAGTCAATCCCATATACCCCCCCATGCTAATATGCCCTACTTTACAGCAGAAAAAAATATGTTTACAGCCTGGTACAAAAAGTGGGTTTGGTCTATATGTCTAATTTTGCCCTTCACGACAACTGTGAGAGGGGTGAATTTTTTTATAACTTATCCGTTTAAATTATATTAAGCCTTAAAGTTCTGCATAATTAAGGGCGTGCCCACATGAGTTAAAGGTGGATTGCCACTGCTGTCACTACTAGCTGTTTTTCTGCTGTCAGTTAGCCGTCATGTCAACTCAGCTAATCCCGCCTTTTTGCCCTTTTTCGTTTAGCCGGGAGTAACCCGTGGCGGCTGCCAAGATGGCGACGGACGGCTCCGCCCACTTTGGGCATCAGAAATGCTCTTCAGAAACCTACGGGTGACGTCACGGAATCTACGACCATATTTTTTTTACAGTCTATAGTTTTAACACACATTTAACATAAATAAGCATATTGCTAGCACGTTTTAGCACATTGCTAGCATGTAGCTTGCATGTATTAGCATGTCACTAGCATATTTTAGGACATTGCTAACATGATTTTGCATGTTGCTAGCATGTTTAACACATTGCTGTCATGAATTACCATGTTGCAAGCATGCTTTAAGACGTTGCGAGCATAAATTAGCATGTTGTTAGCATGTCCCAAGGAAGTTGCAAGGCTTTGCTAGTGATAGAAATTTGGTGGATGAAGCCTAAAAACTCTATGGCCCGGTTTCACAGCATTTAAGTAGCTTTTATAAACGTACTTTAGAAAAAAAGAAAAAAACATTTACTGGTGTGCATCTTGAGACAAAACAATGACACTGATATATTTTAAGATATGTCAGTGCAAGTTGCTTTCAGTTAAAACAGCTCAAGCATGCATTTTGGTCTGGGACTATAGTTTAAGAGTTGTCTGTAAAACCGGGGGTATAAGCCTTATTGTCTTATTAAAAGTCTTGACCCCCTGAATGAAAGTCTATGGGACTTTTCGTCCATTTAACAAAATCATAAGTCAGATCAGTTAGAAAAGATCTAGCACATACCGAGCCAGAACAGTCTGAAGGTCTGACTCGAGTTTGATGGTTCTATAGCTTAAGCTAGGACATTTTAGTCTCAGAAGAGGAAGAAGAATATTACGTTTAAAACGCATTTCAGTGTTTTGGCGTTTTCAAGCCAACATAACTCTGCATTTCCTTCAACATATAATAACAACACCGCCTATGTAATTTATTTATGGTTACACTTTATATTAAGGTGTCCCTGTAACAACACGTTACTGAGATAACGATCGGGTTTGGATTCAGGTTTGGTTAATGGTTTGTTGCATAGGCTATTTTAACAAAAACTTTAACAGCAAAATTTCTGTGCAATAAATAGCCACCGCAGAATGTTCGTGAAATGTAGGCGAGAGTTTCAGAAGGATATGTTTCTCAGAATAATGACGGTCTGTTCCAGTGAACTAAAAGTTCCGTTCTGCGCCTCTGGTGAAAACTAATTCAACTAATTCTTATATGAGAGGAATATGTAAAATATTTACAAGATTAATTTAGATTAAGTGGATTAGCCTTTATACTGTGATTGTATGTAACTTTAAGAGAGCATTGCATTAAAGCTGAGAGTTAAGTCTCTAAACCATGTGTGTGACTAATAAGAGTTAGCCTAAATTACAAGCATTGTGCACTGTACGTTACTAAGCTGTTAAAAGACAAAATGAGTCATGCTTTATAGCAAATCAGTGTTTCTCATGTCACTTTGGAAATTAATTGTCACACACTGTTGGTAGTTCTGCTAAGTCAGTCATGATAAATTAGTATATTTAGCAGGTCTATATGATATTCTAATTAATTATCAAACATTTCCATTTGTGAATACGGTAACACTTTATTTTGATGGTCCCTTTTGAACATTCTGTTGACAAGCTTTGCAACTACATGTCAACTACTGTAACTTTCATTAAAGTATTAGTAGAGTGTCTGCTTAATATTTACTAACTCTTTATTGTGATGCGCCTCCAACAGACATTCTTCTGACTATAAGTAACTTTGCAACTACATGTCAACTTATTCTAACCCTAACCCTACCAGTATACTAATACTAACACTCTAATGAGAGTTAGTAGACATTATAGTCAACAGAATGTGTTAAAGGGACCATCAAAATAAACTCAAACCGTGAATACTGCTGAAAACAAATATATATGCACAGTTTGTGAGCTATGGATGATTATGTGACTGAAACGGATATACATATTCATACATTTACACATCCTAGTACAATATTTGCATGTATGCCATTTGCCGCACAAGAAAATGAGGGTACATATCGTAAAACAAACCACAGGCCAAAAGAGCTGATCATTATCAGGCTGCGCAGATGCTTGCTGAGATGCAACACCTTTATCTTACAACTTAACATGACTTTGCAAGGTTTGCAAGAGAATGACCATGTATGGTAAAGAGTATCACTACTATAAACAGATCAAGATTTTCTTAAAAGAAAGTTGAAAATTCATATGGATAGAGAGAAATGCTAAACACTGAAGACTTCTAAGTGGAAAAAAACTCATATCAATGTCAGACAGAACGTAGATGTCACAGTTTGATAATAAGAGCAGAAAGGGGTTTTCTTTTTTGGTTTAGATTTTTTCCACAAATAACAGCACTAAATAAACCACGATAAAAAACACGAGATAAAACTTGTGTGGGATCTTGATTTAAAAAAATTGATAAAAAGATTTAATAAAATATAGGCAATATGATAATCATCTAGGCCTAAATTAATTCAATATTATGTATAGAAAGTAAATATTAGAATTTTATTTTATTTCAACGTATTGTTAGTATTAGTAGTAGCATAAGAATAATAATCATAATGTTTCAAATTAAATAATAATTTATTCTTTAATAAGTTATTACAAAATGTCAATGATTAAATAATACATATCATAATTATATAATAAATATAGTTATACATGACTATGTATGAATTCATATTTGCCCTGAACCTCCATAATGCCATGAAACATTGATGCATATTCACTGTAAAAAAATCTATTTCACCTATTTCAACTTAACAACTTAAATTCAGTTCTAACTTAATTTTTTTAAGTTGAATCAGTTTGTTTGTAAATCATTTCAACTTAAAATATATTAAACTCACCGAGTTTAATCTCGTATTACTTATTCAAAAAAGTTGAAATTGCTTAAACGATTCTGATGAGTTAAAGTAATGTGAAAACACAGTTGCCGTGACTTACTGATCATATCACATTTTGGTGTGAATTAACTATTGATCTGTCTTACATGTCTTACATAATTATACATGAAAGTTATCACAAAGAATTATAATTATTTACTTCATCACGTTTCCATATTTAATATTTGCTTATTGAAAATGCAGTGGGCATGAACTTTTTTTTCCTATGCAAATGCCGACGGGTGGAAAAAGTCGCATCATGAATTTACCGTATGGAATAGCCCAAGAGGAATTATAGTCTGTATGTGTTTTGGACATTATTTTGCACTGAATGTTAAACAAGTAAAATATAAATAAATAGAATAAGTATGACTCTTTCTTTTAATGGGCTTCAGAAAAAAAAAAAAAAAAAAAAAAAAGTACAGTCTGAAGATGTGTATCATTGCTGTAAACTTGTGACACCAGCATTTTATCACCTCACAATCTCTTCTTGCAAAAAGCAGGAAGCCAATAGCAAATGTGGTGATTATCCGTGTAGGCTTTGAAGAAGAGGTGGGGGGCTGCAATACATGTCCTTATCTAACCACAGATCTGAGTTTCTATCTTGCATCACTTTTGAAGGCATTTAAAAATGCAAAGCAGACACACTTTGTCTCAGACATCTACAAAGATTATCAAGCTTCCAGATCAACTTTCAGCTTCAGATCAGAAACCATGAGGGCATCTTCTTTGTGCTTGGTGTTTGGGCTGGTCCTGCTGACGGCTTGGACTTCTGAGGCTCAGCGTAAGTTATTTTCTTGAAGTATAGTTTTGCTCTTGACTAAATTATCATGTATATGAACATAAGCCATTAAAATTTAATTGCACATAGATGTAAAGTGATATTTCACGCTTGAAATTGATCAAATTAGAAACAAAAGAATTTTACAGTCTTTGCAAGTTCTTCAATGATCTTTTATATTCTCAAGTTTTGAACAAAAAAAAAAAAAAAAAAAAAATGACATATGGTGCGTGAAAGAAACCCAGAGGCCAATATTCTGACTTGAAGATTTTGCAAATTAACACAAAGAACTACAAAGGACCTTTATTTTGAAGGACGTATTTCAACACATTAATATTTAATGTATTTTGAATAGGTTTAAATATAGTCAAGTTCTCTCCTAAAACATATATATATATATATATATATATATATATATATATATATATATATATATATATATATATATATATACTTAAAGATATACGTTTTATCTCACCAACAGCTCATGCTGCAGTACCTACGACGTGTTGCTTCGATTTTATCGACTTCCAAATACCGGGCAAGAGAATTGTGAGTGCTTCGAGGACAAGTTCACATTGTCCTGTTGCAGGCGTTGTGTAAGTAGGCCTATATTAAACTCTAAGATATAGTCTATAATTTAGAAAAATTGTCATATGCTCATTTTAAATTGAAGACAAATGCTAAAAATTATTTTGCATAAGCTAGCAATGACAAAAAAATGAGTAATATGAACTTTTTTCCCCTTAGGGTTACGACACCTAAAACTGAATTCTGTGTGAAACCAGACGAGGCTTGGATAAAGAAGTTTCTGTAATGGGGCAGCAGATTCGGAAATGGAAATGCCACACCTCTGCACAAAATAATACTGTTATACAACTGTCCTTTCTTATACATTTTTGCATCTCCTGATCAATACTGCAATATACTGAATGTTGTCATTTCACGCTCTATCAATGCAAATTAATATTAAAATGCACAGAGATTACCTGGTGTCAGACTCACTTTATGTATTCATATCCATGTACAAAATATAGCAAAAAAGTGCAAAAGGCAGTACGACTCTCATCAGCATTAACAGCTCATGTTTAATAAATGTAGAAAGAGTAATGGACAAAGATAAGATGAAAAATAACAACAACCGGAAATTAACATAGGCCTACAAATAAAGAAACACGTTTGCATAAATACAACGCTGCAAAAAGAGTGTGTGATCATATAAGATATATCCTGTATCTTTGTTCCCCTTTGTATAAAATAAGATATTTTGAAATATAATGAACTCATCTAGGACCAGCCCCAACAACTGAAATTCCAAGTCTCAGCAATTGAAATGAAACAAACTCTCAGTTTAGTTTAGGAATAGATTTAGACATATTTTCCTATAATAACAACATATTACATTCAACCAGAATATTCGAGTGAGGTTGTAGGTCCAGGAAACTCAGTAGAGGTAGGGGTTGAAAACATATCAGTGTTTATCAAACCTCAGATCAGAGTTTTTATGTAACATCATACCAGACAGTATTTAAAACGTGAAGCAAATGTGACTCTCTCAGACATCTTCAAAAACTCATTATCAAAGACTGCGGATCAACTTAAGAAACCATGAGGACATCTTGTGTTTATCTGGGGGTCTGGATGGTCCTGCTAATGGCCTGGACTTCTGAGGCTCAAAGTAGGTTCTCTTGGAGTGTTGAATAGATTCATTAAGGTGTACACAACTTAACACAAGGACACAGATGTTCTGCAGAGAAATCAGTCATAGTTAGTGTAAAATCTGTTGTTTTTATCTCACCAACAGCTCAAGCTTCTCCAATCTCTGAAAGGTGCGGTTTCAGTTTTATAGACTTCCAAAATTCCACACGACATAATTTTTTATGTTTCGTCACAGCAATTCAAACAAACTTTTTCCCTTCAGGGTTGAAAACTTTTGTGTGAAACCAGATGCGGCTTGGGAAAACAGAGAAATGTGAGCTTTGTCATTGAAAATGCAACGTTTGTATCCAAAATAAGTTTATTTTTCAGAACCATCTCCTTTCTATCTAAATGTCTCATTAACAGGGGTGGTGTGACAGAACTGGCAACTCCTCCCTCAACTAGTGTCCAAAATTCATCCTGGCAACCCAAGACCCAAGGCCTTTGCCTTTGCAAATGCCCATGCCAGCAAACGACCCCCAACAACGACCCTGACGCAGAAAACAGTGGAGATGGAGAAAATTAACTCAAATATTTGTAAGTTCTCTTCTCCAAATAGGCTACAGTAGGTCAGAAAATGGTTCTTTATGGAATGCGAAGAGCTACAAAGAACCATTAAAATAACCTTTAAATACTGTTCTGCTGTTTTCTGAAGAGCAGCGTTGTTGTCTTTTGGTATAATTGCTGTGAATACTACTAAAACTCAATCAAATATACAGTACATTTAAAAACTTTAAAGACCAGATTCTGAGAGGCATTTTTTATTTTCACTGACTTTCAAATTCCACGCAACAAAAATTCAGTACTCTGAAGACTAATTCATTGTGTCTGCATTTAGTTCTAAAAAGATTTAAAAGAATGAATGTGTTTATCTTAAAGTCCCCCTGTGGCGAAAATCAAGCTTTTAAATGTTGTTTATATGTCTATGTGGTGTTTTTAATATGCTTTAAGACAAACCATGTACAAATACACAAGTCAACACCACAAACTACATTGTAACCAATCAGATCAACGTGTGATCATCAACGAGTGGATCTCTGAGCTGGTGCGAGTGAGTGGAGGGCGGGGCTAATTTGCATATTTATAGAACCGCGTATACTAAATGAGGCAAGGGTGTAGTTACTATTTTAAGGCATGAAGATTTTTTTTTTTAAGGATTTTGGTGATCAAAGATGAGTTATAAAGGATAAAATTATTGACTACTGGGGGGCTTTCAATGATAGAAAAATCTACAAAAAATTAAATAAAAATCCCCTCAGGGGTTATTATATTAAAAAACATTTTTGTGTTGTGTTTTATCGGACTTATATTTGACTTCTTCAATACTGCAAGATATTAGGCACATACATACACACACACACACACACACACACACACACACACACTAAAACTGAACAGTAAAATCAGAATACTAAAACTGTTCTCATTTCACAGAAATCGTACTGAATCCATGCTCAACAATTGAAAATGTAAATGAATATCAAAGATTACCTGGTGTCTCGACATTGTGTCATAACAAATAGTGATAAGATAAGAAAAGACAAGACAACCATCATCAGCATAACATCTCGAGTTTAATAATGTACAGTTAGGCAGAAAGAATAACAGACGAAGATAACAATTGGAGATTGAAAATCGAATACATGTACAAAAAATAATAAGAAAACAAACATGTCTAGAGCCATGTTCAGGTCTACTATTAAAAAAAGTGTAGAGTGGTTAAAGAAAAGAGTTTTTCCTTTTTTCCAAAATACTGTTCTACTAAAAAACAAACATGTACTTCAGAGCGTCTGTGTGGCTTAGCGATCCACGACAGGAAGAACTGAGTGTTCGATCTTGCATAATGACAAACCTGCAAAATATATAATAGTGTGTGAACACATGAGGCATACAGGGACTCTTTGCAATGGGTAGGTTGAGAGTTTTGTGCACGTTGCGGTCTATACGCTGTTTGGCATGTGATAGAGCCTGCGTGCCGTCAATCTAAACTATCCAACAGAAACAAAGAGCGCTTCGATTCTCATCAACATTTGGAATGTAAAGTGAGTTTATTATAAAGGGGTGTAAGTATGGCTAAAATAAGATATATTGAACTCACTTAGGTTAAAACTGACCACCAAGCCCTGATCCAGGACCAGCCCCAACAACTAAAAAGTCCCAACTATTAAAATGAAAACAAACTGGTCTCAGATCAGTTTAGGAATAGACTGAGGGACATCTGACATGATCACAATAAAAACAAAACATGAGCAGACAAATGCCGAAACAGTCTGCAATTTTAAGGCAGAACGTTCGAGCAACGTCCTAAAATATTATTGTAATTATTTTATATCCATCCATATCAAAACCGACTATTGTTTGTTATTAATGTTGGCAATCGTGCCATTTTGTAGAACACCAACTATGGTAGGGACACAATTATCTACGTACACAGCCAGCAAATGGTTTAAAAACATGGAAAACGGTTATTGTCATCATTTAGCTGTGCAATAATGTTTAAACAGGTTTGTCTATGACCCCAGAGAAACACACAACATCATGTGACGCACACCAGCAGGTCTCAAACGCAAAAAAACATCTATTCATAGCTTTGCTTTTCAACACATACATGCTTAATTCTGTATTATCCCTTTGCACATGCTTCCATCCGTCTGTCTCATTCTCCATCACATCTTTACAAACCTACTGAGACCTTCTTAAGACTAAGGTGTGCGAATGATGTCAGCAGAGTTGAAAATGTCTGAAAACAGCCTGTTCTGTAAGGAAATATTACAAACGCAAAGTCTTGTTTGTAATAATCATCATTTAACGTTTCAAGGGAATGTTGGTCAAGTAAGACATGCACTTGACAGACTGGGCATGTGGTGTGATGTGAGAGTCAACCAGAAGATGGTGATAAACTCATTTCATTTGGTGCAATGGAGTGTGCTGTGAACGTGTACAGTAGCACTTGTGCACGTGTTTCTAATGGGGTCATAGAACATCAGAGCATCAAAAGAGATGCAAGGAGTTTCTGGTTTTAAGAGGAATGGAGCTTCGTGATTTCTTTAAAAGATTTTCCCTTTTTTCTTGTTCTTCTCCATTGTCCTGAAAACAAAGAAAGACAGAAGAAATTAACCAATAGGAACCATTTCAAATATAAATTTAACAAGACAGAGTGAAATATTAGTTATAGCTATTGTAACTTTATTGTAATTACTAATATTTTCCTATTTTAGTAGTTATAATTAATACTATTTTTCCCTTTTTCCTATTATCCCACTGCTTTTGTTTTGTGTATCGATGCTCTGCTAATAATATACACTACCCTTCAAAACTCTGGAGGTAGTAAGGTTGTTTTTAAGAAATTGGAAACATTAAATTGATTAAAAAGTGACAGCAAAGACATTTATAATGTTACAAAAAATTCTAAATCATCAAACATCCTGAATAAAATGTATTAAATGTAAGCAGCACAACTGTTTCCAACATTGATGTTTCTTGAGCAGCAAATTAGCATATTAGAATGATTTCTGAAGGATCATGTGACACTGAATAATGATGTAATGATGCTGAAAATTCAACTTTGATCACAGGAATAAATTACATTTTAAAATATATTCAAATAGAAAAAAGTTATTTATAAATTAAAATAATATTTCAAAATATATTACTGTTTTTATTGTATTTTTAGTTAAATAAATGCAGCCTTGACATAAGCATTAAAAAAATCTTACCGACCCCAAATCTTAGTAGTGAATGTATAACAGTAATCAAGAATTTTGTATAAAGTATAAAGTGAGTTTAGAAAAGATATAAACCGAATATCTTAGATTTGTCTTATACATTTTAAATAATACCTTTTGTTTAAAATGTATCAAATATAAATTTACTATATTAAAAAAAAATTTAAATAATGAAATTGTAAAAGCACTAAATAATTTTTTTTATTACTTTCTTTAAAAACAAACATTTTTGATTATAAGAGGCAAATGTGACCGTCAGCCTGCTTGAATCTATTTCTATGCATGAGTGCAGTTCCTTATTAAAAACAATAACTGCATTATTTAGTGACTGAATAATGCAGAGTTACAGAAAGACTTTTTTAAGAGAGAAAGCAGGGCACTGAGGAATTGAGATGAACAGAGAAAGTCTCACTTTGACGCATCAAGTTTCTGCTGCTCCAGGATGCGTTGCTGGGCCTCCCAGTTGACTTTTTCCTCCTCAAACTGGCGTCTCTTCTCATCAAGCTCTTTATACTGAGCTTCTAGATTCTTCTTCATCTGTTCGTGACGCCGTTCCAACTGCATCGAGGAAGCACAGGGATGAACTCAGGTAAGTATGTGTGATACTCCATGTTAAATGTAAGTAGAAACCGAACACATTCACACCTCTGCCTCAGAGTCCTTCAGTTTTTGCTTCTTTTCTTTGACCTTCATCTCAAAGACTTGCTCCATCTCGGTCTCCATCTTCTTCATCTTCGTCACATGCTCCCTCCTCTCCTCCTCCATCTGGGCCAAGGGACTCCTACAAGAGTGACATTGCGACAAGGAACCTTTTTTTATATGTTCAGACTAGACGTGTTAACTTCGACATGAAACGGAAGTTGTGACAGTCTTTTCTTCCCTATTGTGACGTATATGTATGGATGACCAAACCTGCCGAAATTAAAAATGAATGAATGAATAAATAAATAAATCGATAAATGACTAAATAGATGAATATATAAATAAATGTGATAAGTATGGAATGTCAAACCTGACTTAATAATAAAAAAATAAAAAAATAAAAAATAAAGCAATGGAGCTCAGAGTGGCAGTGCTGAAGCTTTGAGGCCACAGTGACACCTTGTGGTGTGACCAAACAATACGCTAGAGGTTTGTGGACGTGACTTTACAGTTCAGCACTTCAGCACTGCCACTCTGAGCTCGATTGCTACGTCTGAGGTAAAACACGCCCACCTCATTAGCATACAGAGCAATAAATGTATAAATAAATAAATGAAAAAATAAATAAATGTGGAAAAAAATATAATTATACATAAATAAGGAAATAAAAGTATACATTTCTTTTTTTTTTTACATTTCTTCCCATATTTATTTATTTATTTTTAAGTCAGGTTTGGCATTCCATAGTTATTATCAAAATTAATCACATTTACTTATCTATTTATTCATTTACCTATTTATTTATTCATTCATTTATTTATTCATTTTTAATTTCTGCAGGTTTGGTCCTCCATACGTTGGGCGGGAATTGATTTTGTCCATGGAGAATTGATTGGATCGTTGGATCATTGTGGTTGGCTATTGTTGTGATCTCATGTGAGTGACACGCCATCAGAAAAGAGTTACTTTGATTAAAAATAACAAGGTCACATGAATAAAAAACATTATGTGGACAAATAAATCATTTATAATAAATACTGCAATATTATATAAAAAATAAGAATTGTCCATTGGAATTTGTAACCACTAGGCTACAGGTCTGAGATCACCATCAATGTCTTGAACTGCAAGAAATTCAGGATCTCAGTCACATACTCAATAGATATGTTTCCATCCAAAGTTGAGAATGTAAATTACACGCAAAATTGGAATATCGCAAAAACATTTCCATCCCATGTGTTCAAGAGATCTAAATCCTCACTTCCTGGGAAATTGGTGCAAAATACCTGTAGTAAAATGAAAGTTGCTTAATCGGGGACACTGTGGCTCTTTTTTCGTACATCATAAATTAGAGCATGCAGAAGAAACGCAATGAATGTTGTCATGCTATCTGTCATTCGGATGCCTGGTGCAAAGTTGTTGCACATCAAATTTATTCTGTAAATGTGTTTCCACTGTAGTTTATGCGCGTAGTATATTTGCATTATTAGAATTTATGAGCTTCCATCCAGCGATTTTTTATGCGATAACACAAAATTAGCATAAAAATAAATGGAGGGAAACAGTTTATGTAGTTTGGGACAAAAATTGAACTAAAAATAAAACTGTTCTCGTACTTTGTTAGCTGGCCCTTGTTCTTGGTGGCATCGACCCCGTTGCAGGTGACGGCTGCTAGTTTCTTGCTGCGGTAGTTTTCATAGTGAACATTATTGGTCACGTCCTTCAGGTCCTGCATGTGAGTCCTGGAATGGCAATGGACAGTTAGCTGATAGGTTAAACGCTGATTAAAACTAATTAACAAAGAAATGTAACATGCATTTTGTTAGAAACAGAAATGATCTGCATCCACAGTATTTTACTTGTTAGCGACTTGTCAGGACACAGTGTTAATTCACAACGATCTCATCTCACCTGATGAGCATATTCCTCAGGACCGTGAAGTCACAGTGCTCACCGTTCTCCACTGAAACAAGACGAAACAGATGTTTTAGCCCAATAACATCATGAGAATGACTTCCAAACCCTTCTAAACTTTAGAATCCCTAAGAGATCTTTTTTTTTGATTTTACAAAAAATTTGAAAATACAAAGTTAAGCACTTAATATATATATAAAAAAATAGTAAGTAGGCTCAAATTGAATATTCATGTGCAGGACTACAACATATAATGTAGTAAAATTGTTAAGTGTAACAATAAAAGTTGACATGAAATGTATTATTTTTGTAGATGTACAGTATGCAGTTATGATGACCTATATTTTGATTAAAAACCCCAGTCAAAAACACATTTTTATAGGGATGCATGATATATCAATACTGTATCGATTATAGGCCCTTTTAGTATCAGTCAATATTGGATATTTGATTGTGGATGCTCATTTCCAATATTTTTACATTTAGACAGTGTTTGCAATATTTTAATCTTTAAAAACAATTATTTAATAAAGTGTTAAATATAATCTTTAATAAATCTCAAAACAATAATTTTGTGATTTTGTGATTTGTTATTTTAGTATTTATTTAGGCAAAATAGTATAGAATTATACTACTAGCCATTTATAATGAATGGACTACTCATATCAGCCAGAATTTGAATATCAGTGCATCCCTAATTATTAAAACATATAAAAACAGACATAATACAGTGACAAATTAAACAGGATCAGAAACTGAGGTTGTTGATGGAACATAAATTTAACAACATCTGACAAATGAAAAATCAAAAAAACAAGTCAGGTGGTTGTCAATTAAACGAAAACACAATTTAGTGTTTAGATACCAAACTGAAAATGCTAAAAGGTTAAACAGTCACAAAAATAAACAAAAGGTTAGCAGTTCAGACCGCTGTTATGTGATCATACACAGGTATGTATGATCAAAAATCGCTGTCATCACATGGGATTCTGGAAAAGGACCAGAGACACTGGTTTCTGACAGATGGTTAAAGGATGAAACGTCTTGTGCATGTCTAACCTGCACAGTTATAACAGTTATAGAGCCCTAAGATGCTTTACCAAGCGAGAACCTTACCTATACGGAGAACTCATTCTGATTGACTGCCCCACGTGTCAATCATCTGCTACAACCACCTACCTGTGAGAGAGCAGTTGGAGGGGCGGGACTAAAGTCTCTCCTGTTGGAACCCCCACTCAACCTGTGATTTATGGGCTACTAAGACTAAAAATGGTGTGTTGTGGGAAGGGTTACATGGCATAGCGATGACAAGCAGAGATTCCAGCCAAATGGAGCTAGGGGGAGGGGCAGGAGGTGGAGTCATACGTCTAAAGGGATCATGGGAATTGTAATTTCTTTTTTGATGGGACAGCAACAGCAAACTCCTGATGCTGACAGGTATGGACGGGTGCCTCAAGAACACATCCCATTTATTGAATCATGTGTTAGAATAATGTTCATCAGAGGTTAGGATGGAAACATTAGCACTCAGTCAACCCGCATCAGAGTTCAGAGGCAAAAAAGCTCATAAATGATGATGTCAAAAGTACTGTGATAAAAAAAAATTATGTAACGGGGAAAAAAATTTACCCCAGACCCAAGGCGCATTTTGCACCCCTCAATGTATTTAAATCCAAAATGGAAGTTGGAAATAAGTAATGGGAGGCATGCATGTCTGAATAAGGTTTTGTTTAAAAATAAGAGTAGGGCTGGATGATATCTCAAATATTTATGATGTATTCGCAATGATTTGGTTGGCAATATCAAATTAAGCAACAACATACAGTTTTAATTTAGACAAGCTTTGTGTTCCCTCATTGTCTATGATTCACAAAATATCTGCAAGTAAACGTTGCTGCTTATCAACATTGTCACATTAGCAAATATAAAATAAACATGATAAAAGAATTCGGTAATTTTTTTGGATTATATATATATATATATATATATATATACACACACACACACACACACACACACACACACACACACACACACACACACACAAGTTAAAAAACAGAAATTTAGTGCTGTCAAATCGATTAATCGCGATTAATCACATCTAACATAAAAGTATATATATATGTGTGTCTGTGTGTGTGTGTATACAATATATATACACACACAGTCATATAAATATATATAGATATTAATATGTATGTTAGATGTGATTAATCGTGATTAATCGATTTGACAGCAGTTATGTAACGTCAAATAAATGCTATTCTTTTGAATTCAAAGAATCCTTAAAAAATGAATCACACAAATATTAAGCAGCAAAACTGTTTTAAATATTGATAATAATAATAAATGTTTCTTGAGCCGTAAATCATATTAGAATGATTTCTGAAGAATCATGTGACACTGAAGACTGGAGTAATGATGCTGAAAATGCAGCTTTGCATCACAGGAATAAATTACATATTTTTTTATATTTAACAATATTACAGAATTTCAAACTATATTATTCAACAATATAATAATTTGAGTTTTTACTTTCATTTTCAAATTATAATTTACTTAGATTTTTTTTTTTATCAGAAAAATGCATCATCAAAAGGCTGTAAAATAGTGAGATATAATTGCTTTCTATATCGTCCAGCCCTACATAGAGGGTAATTAAGAACATATAAACATGTTAGAGAGCAGCCCTGCTCTATTTTCTACGGGGGCTGTAGCTTATAGGTTTCTCCATGACTATTTATAGAGCAAACATCTGACAATCAGCAAAGTTTCAGAGCAGCAAAAAGGTGGAAGAGGAAGGAGGGGGAGGCCTTAACAAAGAGAATATAAATGAAAAATGGTTTTCTTTACCAATAATGCCCTCTGTCAGTCATGGAAAAGAGCAGACAGAAAGAAAAAAAAAAAAAGAGAAAAGAAAGAATGACACGTAAACAACTGAGGAAAAAAGACACACTCACTCACCAACAACAACAATTCCAAATGAAAAAGTTTTGCAGGGAGGAGAGAGCTTTGTAAAGTAAGAAAGGCGGGGAAAGTAAAACCACAACAAGTCATTTGTGGGCCATGATGAAAAGAAGGGGTGACGGTCTTTCTCTCTGGAAAACCTTATACCTCGTCGTCATCCCTTTTCCAGAATCCCTCAGCTGGGAGGGAGATCATCCAGCAAGCTCATGCATTTGTTTTGTACGCACTGGAACACCCCTATTCCCTTAGAAATGGTGCAATCCTCATGACGAACACATATGGGTCATGCTGATGCAGGACGTACCTTCTGCCACACCCCAGGGGTACTGGCGACCTCTGACCTTCCTGCCATTCACTTCGATCACCACGTTGCTTCCGACCACGGCCAGAGGCATCTTCTCCTGTCGGTACAATATAGCATAATTACAGAGAGTCTGTATCGACCACACACTGGGAAAGTGAACGGATGCAGGGGGTCTGACGTAGGTTCGCATCGATCTTTAGATCCAGATCAGGCCGGATCAGACAACTAAATTAATTCTGTAGTTCATCTCGTTAATAATAACCTCAAGCTGACCTAGAGAAACAAACAACACTGTGGATGCTGTTTATAATGAAGACTTCAATGACGAAACCATTTAGTATTGCTTTTCCATTGTGAAATTCAAATCTCATAATTTAAGAAACATTGTGTATGTTAACATTAGTTAATGCTTCAAGATTCTCACTGAATGCGTTTCCATGACTTCTCCATAGTTAGACTTTTCCAGTTGTTCACTTTGACTCATTTTTATATAATAAATTACATATCGTCACTGTCGGGCAGAAATCTCATATCTCCAAAACCACTAACATCAGGAAATGGAAAAAACACTTAATTAAACAACTGCGGCTGCATCCGAAATAGAACACTTCCCTTCCCATTTAGTAGGGGAAAAACAGTACGCCAAAAGAGCAGTATGTCCGAAATAATTGTATCCGAAACATACCCGGATGACCTAGTACTTCCGCAGAAGGGCACATTTAATGGACACTTTACTATCCCATGAGGCCACGGGAGAGGATTTGTGAATGGCAATGAAGTGACGCAACAACAACAACAACAACATAGTTAAAAGGTCTTTGACCTGGACTGACTCTTTACCTTTATCTTTCGGATCAGTTTGCTGTCCTCATCGTCCTCTGTGTCGGGAAACTCGTAGATCTTGATTTTGTGCTCTTGGATCTCCTTCATAATCTTATGATGAGAGAATAGTAGCATACTTGAGAAAAATGGTGAAATGTAAATCATTAGCAGTAAAATGTGAAATCTCACTAACACACACCTGTTTCTTGAAAAGCTGGCACTCTTCTGGCGTGAGAGTATCGGCCTTAGCGATGAGGGGAATGACATTGACTTTGTCATGCAGACGCTTCATGAACTCGATGTCAAGAGGCTTCAGTCTGAAAAAGATTCAGAATACAGTTCAATTGCATTAACATTTTAGATTTGTTTTGTGAAGCTGCTTTGTGGTGCGAATACATTATTATTTAGATTACTAAATTAATTATTGTATAACAAGGTGTAGTACAATACAGTATGGCAAATCAAAAAAATACTTTTTTAATGCTTCTCACTATTGTCTTCCTAAAATACACTTATTGGTTTCACAGTAGTCAAGTAAAATAAAAAATAAAAATATATATGAATAAATAAAAAATAATTATTTGAATGAAAAATAAATTGAGCCCTTTACATTTTGTCTTCTAGACGTATAGAGTATAGAATAGAATTGTAAAGAATAGTATAGAGCATTATATTATATAATATAGCATAGCATAGGATAGGATATTGTATAGTCCTTTATGGAAATCATTTTACAACCAAGTATATATGTATAAATGTATAGGATAATGCAATGTAAGTCGCTTTGGATAAAAGCGTCTGCCAAATGCATAAAAATGTAAATATGAATAATCTTGCAAAAGTCTTACAAGTAGAGAAACCACTTCAACTACATGAAACAATGGGGGGGGGGAAATAAAACAATAAAAAGGTCCAGCTTTTCCACACAGGTTATATGACTATAATGAACAGTAACAGTAAGGTAAAGCAAACCATTAGATAAGTCTGCAAAGCTTCCACATAAACCAAATACAAAAATGTCATTTTTGAAGTGATGCAATACAACTAAAAACAAGTCAGGGTCCAGAAACAGGCATGAATAAACAGATCAGAGCAGAAGGCCCACTGTCAGCACAGAGCCGCCACACAGCACTGACCCTTTTCTCATCGTTTCCTTCCAAACCAGAAAAATTATGTCATGGAGGGAATGAGGGCCTTGCTCTGTCTCTCTTAGCATCACTTTCACTTGGGATTCCAGACAAAGAGGCTGTTCTTTACATGGAGCTGGGTTTGTGTGTGTTTGTGTGGTTTAGGGGCCAGCTGAGGGGCTGTTTATACATTTCAGGAATGTCGAGACAGAAGATGCAACACAAAGGTCACAGAGATATGAATGTTGCTTCATAGTGGCGTCTCAAAAAGGGCACGCAAGAAAATGTGTGGGGCTGTTTGAACACATAGGACCGCGGGGTCACTGAATGTAAATAGAAAAGTAAACAGGGCTTTGTTTTTTTCTATTCAGAGAGTGTAGATGATGAACTATACACTAAAGAATTTGAAGGATTTTCCCACATCAATGCCATTAAATCACACAACAATGGACAGATGAATTGAAAAAGATAAATAAAAACAACCAAAAATAAATTAATTAATTGTACGTTTCAAGGATCCTGCGATAAATATCCCCCAAAGCAAATAAAGCATTCTTGCATCACAAAAAATTTCATATATTAGCACAAATCTTATTTCTGTCTTAACAAACGTTCCTTTCCTTAGTAAAACTAAGCCAAATAAGCTATTCATTTTCAAAAATAAACAAGGCAACGCCTATCATACGCCAGGCCGAGTTTAGTGGGCATTATGTAATGCTTTTGGATATGGGTGTGGGAAGTATGTATCTCCATCTGTGCTCACATGTCCTCTGTCTCTCCATTTCACTCGTTAATGCATTTAAATCAGTGCGCAGTCACATGTTCTGATGCCTTCATTGTACCACAGTCGTATAGTATTCATGTACAAAATTCCAACATCATCCCACTCCTGAACAAAGTGCAAAATGTGTAAATCAGGACGTGTGTGTGTGGTGCTTCTATTTTAAGCTGGTTGATTCATGCCAGGCTTCATTTGTAGAGGGTGCAGTACCTACCCGTGACCAGA
This sequence comes from Leuciscus leuciscus, assembly GCF_965113295.1. Classification (NCBI taxonomy): domain Eukaryota; kingdom Metazoa; phylum Chordata; class Actinopteri; order Cypriniformes; family Leuciscidae; genus Leuciscus; species Leuciscus leuciscus. The sequence goes on along the minus strand of NC_138724.1, from coordinate 21,995,711 downwards.
GGGGGCGATGAAGTACAAGCAGCAGTGCACCCTGTTGTCAGGCATCTGCCTCCTGTTGACACGGGATTCAGCATTCAGGAAGTCTTCAAACTTACTGTCGATGTAGTTGATGACTGGCTGCCAGCTGAAAAAAGGGGAGGAGGAGAGATGAAAGGCAAAGTCAGATGCAAAGCTTGAGAAGTCAGTGCATCATAATATGTAATAAATAGATTTAAAACCATCACATATACCATTCTGCATATAAAATGATTTTATCTTTTGACTATAAATGGAGTTTATGTCTCTGACAGGGTCTATTCCAAGAGTCTGAAAGGGATACTCCACTTTTTTTGGAAATAGGCTCATTTTACAACTCCCCCAGAGTTAAACAGTTGAGTCTTACCGTTTTCGAATCCATTCAGCCGATCTCCGGGTCTGGTGGTACCACTTTTAGCATAGCTTAGCATAGATCATTGAATCGGACAGGACCATTAGCATCTCTCTCAAAAAAATGACCTTTCAAACATTGGAAGTTACCGAGCTGGGGACTATTTTCAGGCGCTGCGTCATATCATTACGCCTGCTGGACTCATGGTATGGCAGCAAAGTTTCTTGATTATTACGCAGGAATGAGAGTATAGTTCCCAGCCATATCAGCCTAGAAAATCGCAACTTTTCATTTTCCGTCGGTCTTAGTACACGATGTAACTACAGAAGAGTCAAGTTTTAAATAGGAAAAATATCGAAACTCTTTGGTCATTTTTTTGAGAGAGATGCTAATGGTCCTGTCCGATTCAATGATCTATGCTAAGCTATGCTAAAAGTGGTACCACCAGACCCAGAGTTCGGCTGAATGGATTCGAAAACGGTAAGACTCAACTGTTTTACTCTGGGGGAGTTGTAAAATGAGCCTATTTCCCAAAAAAGTGGAGTATCCCTTGAAAGGCACTTGAAATTAAACTCACCAGTTGCTGTTGTCCACCGCATCTCCAAAGCCTGGTGTGTCGACGATGGTGAGCGTGAGCTGAACGCCCCCCTCCTTTATCAGCACTTTGGACTGTTCCACCTGAAAGAAGGACCAGAATTGTTACAACAGAATGTGTGACATAGTCTGAGAAACCAGGCTTGCCTGTTTGCTCCAGATTCACATCATTGACGAAACATAAATGCTAACTAACCCTAAACTACAAACACTCATATGATTGGAAGGTTTGGTAATACAGTTTTTGCATAAGAGTTTGTACTTTTGCATATGCATCAAACCAAAAGTGAGCCAATAACATTGATGAACAATATACCCTTATAGCTCATACAAAAGAAGCTAATGACTAATATAGGCATTAACAAGGGATAAGCCATGATAGTCAACTAGTTGTCCAACAAATGGCTACATTGACTAGTTTATGAATCTTTAAATTCAATGCTGCTACAAACATACACATTCATGTTTTAAAAAGCTAAAAATAGTCCAACTTTAAAACCGAAAGGAGTGAGTATTCAAAATCAAAGTTGGTATCTTCTGATTAGTCAACTAATAATTCAGGCAACCATGTGCATTAGTTGTGTTCTAGGGCAGGCCATGTGTGAGACACCGTGTTGAGATGAGACACTGAAATAGTCATCTCCGATGTCACTATGATTGAGCTTCATCTCCTGAAGTTATTTCAGCTGCTTTCAGTACAAACGCTTATTCTCACAGGCCTGGTTATTTTTGGCTGACCCTGTTTTTCTAAAACTGCACCCTCATTCACACATGCGCAACTTTCTCGCTAACAAAAACAACCATAACCTCTCTTAGTTCTTCAAAAAGAGGAGATAGAGGGAGGGAGAAAAAGGAGAGACTTAAGGAGAAGAAAGTGTGAGAAAGAGAAAACGAGAGAAATGGAGGAGAGAAGTGGAGTAAACCTTAATAAAGCTCTTCCATTCTCGCTCATGCTAGGATGTTTATGAGGCACGTCAGACCACTTCAGTTTGCATCAACATAGAAAAAGAAATAAATGAAAATGTAGAAACACAAAGCCACAAAAATGTCAAGACTTTCATTCGATGCAACCAGAGTGGCCCTTGTGTGGCTGCTATCACAAACACTGCAGATTGTTTTGGAATATAAATACTCTCACCGCTGTCTCCATGTCCTGCCTAAACTGACCACAGAGGACTAGACAGCCACACATCACAACATGGCCTTTGGCCAAGCTGACAAATTTATACCATGGGCATTCATGGTGGAACAGCTCAAGTGCATCACGCAAAGGCATCTTGCCACCCAGGAGAGTGCCAGAGTAGGTTAAATATCAAGAGGAAAGCATGGACATGAGAAACGTTAATATGTCACAGATTTCATCTATGAAAGCAGTGATGTAGAGAATGTGAAGTCCAAGTAAGCCTATACTGCAAGTGACATGATGAAATCTAAAATCTTTTCAATCTAAAATCTAAAATCTTTTAAACTTTAGTTGTTTTGAGGTAAAAACAGAGAGGTGGTGCTTTGGGATGAATCTTCCATTGAATTCCAGTGGCAGCAAGCAAAGCCATTTTGGTTTTAGATCATCTATCCAAACGAGAATGGATTTGTTTAGATGTTGGGTGACAGATGCCACAGTTTCATTCAAACTGCAAGATGATGTGAAGGTTGTGTTTGGTCGGTTTCTGCACAGCGCTGAGAAAAGCAAATAACCCACATGAACATACAGCACAAAGAGAACACAGGCTACTATGAGTGGAATGAAATGGACGTAGTTAATTCCCAAACTGCACACTTCATGTGTACTTGCGGTCTTGCAATAGTAACGGTGTATGTGAAGTCTATTGGCGCTTTTCCACTGCATGGTACGGCTCGGTTCGGCTCGGTACGGTTCGACTCGGCGCGGAACGGTTCGGCTCGCTTCGCTTTTCCACTGCGTGGTACGACTCGGCTCGGTACGGCACGGTTCGGTTCGCTTTAGCTCGGTTGCTTTTCCACTGCAGTTAGTACCGCTTCAAAGTGTATATAACTGATCGTTATAGTTGCCGTCTCTACTGCCATGACATCATCATATTAAATGCGAATTTTTCATTCCGTGTTTCCCCATCCACTCCTCGGCAACCAACGAGAGGAACGTCTGCACCTCGTCCACTGACCACGATTCAGCCATTTCTTTTTTTTAAAGTTTATACTATTTTTTTGAAGCAAATACTTTTAAAACAGGCGCTACAGTGTTGGCTGTTGTCTACTGGCTATTTAAATCTAGCGGGTTTAGTGTCTCGTGTTGTAAATACAATGACGCTGGTAGTGATGATTCTGTCTGACCAATCAGTGATCTGCAGTGTTTTCACGTCACATTTTAGTATCGGTACGGTACGCTTGGAACCTCAACAGAGGTGGTACCATTTAAAGCGAGCCGAAGCGAGCCGTACCGTACCATGCAGTGGAAACGCGTCATAAGTGAGCCGTACTGAACCGAGCCGTACCGTACCATGCAGTGGAAAAGCGCCATATGAGGGTTATAGGGTGTCCCATTTGTCATTTGAGGTTTCAGAAGGGTGCTCATGAGCCTTCACTAGGGATGCAATAATTATAGATTTTGTTGGTACGATTATAGTCTGAGGAATAATCATGGTTTCACGATTATCACGATCATTATGCATTCATTAATTTCACAACAATGTATAAAATCCCATGAACACTCTTTAGATTTTAAACTGTTATTTATTGCTGCTTTTTGAAACAGAAATAACAAAGTAACCAAATAGTACAGCACAAAATAATAATAAAGACAAGTTCATCTTTCACTTTGGAGTTAAATAAAGTTCAAAAAACATCCATGTCAGTATTAGGGGAATAAACTGAACTGTTATTGTCACCAACTGTCATCCATACATATTCATTTTAATAATCCTTTTAATAATTCATCTAATTTTACATGTGGGATGTAGCCTGAGAAAATCATTTCTATTATTTTGGTATGTTTGTCTGAAGTTTTTTGAAGCAGGTTTTATCAACTAACATGGTCATTCTAACGGTGTTTAAACGACAACACATTCACTTCCACATATTTGACCATAAGAATATATCATATAATTCATGATAGCCAAGTTTGTGAATATTTTGAATAAATAAGAAAATAAAGAAATAAACACGATACGTGTGGCTGCATGACGCATTGGCATTTAAATAATATGTTCTAAAATAACGGTCGCCTTAAACTCACGTTGCCGGCTCAGCTAGAATATAGACTGCCGACTTCAGGCATTTCTTTGGTGGAAATAAAGCTTCGTTGGTACAGTAGAAGCCTCTGTGTCTCTGATAAGCACGGCACTTTAAGCTGGTGCACCGCTGGTGTAACTTTGTTTTCGTTTTGTGCAAGTTGCAACAGTTCCGTTCCGTGTAACAGAAACACACGTGTTGCAGTGCCTTTACGATTACTTAGCCGTGACGTTCTAAATCGCGGTTAATAGTGAAATCAGTTAATCGCCGCATCCCTAGCCTTCACTGATGCTCCACAGACTTCTACCCAACAGTCTATGTGACATTACGTCACTGAAGTGTGGACTTGGAGAAGGACTTGAGGGATTTAGGAAGTCATTGGAGACAGGGTTTGACATAACGACTGCAGGACACACGTGAATTTGACCACCCTAATTTGAGCAAAAAAAGAAAAACGTCTGATACCAGTCAGATTTGATGTTTTTTTGTTTTTGCAGGGGTGCCCAATCCTGCTCCTGGAGGGCCAATGTCATGCAGAGTTTAGCTCTAACACGCTTGCCGTGAAGTTTCTAGCAATCCTGAAGACCTTGATTAACTGGTTCAGGTGTGTTAATTAGGATTAGAAGTAAACTCTGCCATATAGTGGCCCTCGGGAAGAAGAATTTGACATCCCTGTTTTATCGCAAAATAAACATGGCAGGCAAGTTCTTGAGATTTTGATTTTACCCATTCAAGTAGACTGGAGCTGTACTTGCATGACTGAGTAGCTTTTTTCAAGATTGCCACCAAGTCAATAGACTTGCTTTAGAAAGGATCTGTCATGTCATCCAAGCTCAACCAAGTTTCAAAACTACTTTGATCTGAATCGAAACCGTGAACTTAGTCTTGAGTGCAGCAAAGACAGAGAGATTGTTTGTTCATCATAATAAAAGAGAAACGAGAGTGGCTGCAGTTAAATACCAGAAAGGGCTGGGACACCTCAGAACACATCCCATTTCTAGGGTGGTGGGAAAGTCAATGCCGAGTGTTGGGTTTCGTGGGAAAATTCTTGACCTCCTACTGAACCCTACTGGCCTCCAGAGGAATCTAGACCCTTTCGTATTGCCCCTCCTATACTCTTTAAAAAACACTCCATTTGAGTCACTCCATCATATCGCAAGCAGTGTATCCTCCCCCATTTCTGATGTTCCAGCCTCAGCATCTGTTCTCATCCTGTTTATCAAATCCATATAAGGTCAAAACTCTGCTGTCTCTTTCCTCTGGTGAGTCTGGGAGCATTTGCTCTGGCCTGGAACTCTCAGAAGGCAGCATCTGTTTGTGATTGCTTGAGCCTGATTGGTGCCCTGCACTCCAGCTGTCTGAACACATTCAGGTGTTGGTTGACTAGGACTTAAAGAGGCAAAAAACAACATTGAGTGCATGAGTGTGATTAATGTGACAAGGCCCAAGGATCCATAGTCATGCAGGTTATCTAATGAACTGCATAAGAAGCTGAACTGGTCAGGTAGGTAGCACAGTTCCACTCGAATGGCGAACTTTGATCATTAAAAAAAGGTTTCCAATTCCTGGTCCAAGTTAAAGGGATAGTTCACTTTGAAATTAAATTTTGGTATGTTTTAGCTTACCTCAAGGGCATCCAAGATGTAGGTGTCTTTTTTTCCGCAGTAGTTTCAATTTTGATATTTTTAGGTCAAACCGTTCTTGTCTGTCAGTCATATAATGCAGGTCGATGGTCACTGTCTCAAAGAGCATGCACAGAGTCCAAATTAAAACAATTCCCCGTCGTCCAAATTAACGGGGGTATAGATATATACACTAGATGTCGCATATATACACAATGCGACATCTAGTGTATATATCTATACCCGCCCGCGCTCTCAGATCACTTGGACGTGGCTGTGTTCAAGAGGTAAAAATGATATAAATACTGTTCGTTTTCTCACACAAACCGCTCGTTTCGTGTCTTGGGCCATCAATGTGTAGTTACGATGGGGAATTGTTTAATTTGGACGACGAGGAATTGTTTTAATTTGGACTCTGTGCATGCTCTTTGAGACAGTGACCATCGACCTGCATTATATGACTGACAGACAAGAACGGTTTGACCTAAAAATATCAAAATTGAAACTACTGCGGAAAAAAAGACACCTACATCTTGGATGCCCTTGAGGTAAGCTAAAACATACCAAAATTTAATTTCAAAGTGAACAATCCCTTTAAGGACAAGAAATCAGACCCTAGAAGCCTCCTTCATGGCTTCTCTACATCACATTTGGCTGCAAGGCAGTGGAGGATAATGATGGCTGGAGATATAGGGTCGAAGGTAAGGGAAGTAAGAGAGAGCAAGACTAATACAGAGTAGGAATGTCACGGTGAGAAAACTTTCAGAGCAGAGCATACGCTTTCAGTTTATAATTGTAGCGTCCGTTGTCCAACTGAACTATATGTTATTTATTTCTATAAAAAAGCAAAACGACAATGAGGGCAGTGCCACGGTGGGCAAGAAATGTAATCGGTGTATGGACGAACACCATGTAACACCGATTACTACAGCAAGCCTAACATATAGATAATGGTAGATTAAGCAAAGACCAGAGGATCAGTATCAGAAGATAAAGGTCAACTAAAGAGGCCATACCTGAACGGTCTTCTTGATCCTCTGAGATGGGCCAGGGTAGTCTTTGGAGTACAGGTCTGTCAGAAAGAGGGAATTGATGAGCGTGGATTTGCCCAGTCCAGACTCACCTAGAAAAGAGGCAAACAAAAATTAAGTTGCCATGCTCAACTGGTGCCATGAAATGCGCTAATATAAGCAAAAAGTGAGAGAGGGATGAAATGCCACATGCAAGAGACATCCATACTTAAAAACAGGAGGTGATGATTATAAGATTCTCCACAGATCCTCACAAGCTTTCTCACATTCATCCACCCACACAGAAACACACAATTAGTTTGTTGTTTTTGAGCCAACCAATGGCACATGTGGGACCCTGGCCAGAAATTCAATAGTTTCTTCTTGAGGACAGAAATCAAAAGACAGCGGATTTCATGGGTATATTGGGAAAATGTTGTGGACAAAAAGGAAGAGTGAGAGAGAGAGAAAGCTCTTTTATTCTGAGGGAATAAAACATTGCTTGCTCCATTCTTTCTAGACAATTCCACACTTCTCTTTACAACTAATAAGCAAGAGGCGGTGTCATTTCTGAACATCTCTTGAGTTGGGGGAAGGGAACACTCGGGCTCCTCTGGCAGAGCGGACCACCAATGCATAACTGAAGTGTACACCATCTTCACCCACTCAAATACACATTCTCACTCAACATTTTTGACACAAGCTTGATCCTAGGCTTCAAGGGGGTGTTGAAATCTCCTTCTCTCAATAAACAATCTTCCCACAGACAGTCCTCAGCGCCTGAGCTTCCAATTCCTATCTTATTCATTTACCACATGGGAGAGCAAACAGGCCTGAAAATGCCAGTCTAATTGCTGATAATGTCACAAACATGGACTACACATTGCATTCACCTTCTGTAAGATGATTAATTTGACACAAAAATTTGACAATTCATACACTTTTTTTTATGCTTCTAAATAAATAACACTTTTGACAATCAGCTAATCAGGAGCTTGATTGTATGCATTAAGAAATACTATTAATCATAGTTTTGTTGTAAATTAATCGTATATTTGTTGTGTTTAAGCTTATAACGTAATGCAATTTGGAAAGTAACAAAATGCAGTTAAATTGGACCCAGATGACCCAATGCCCTCATGATATCAGTTGATATCAGTGCCTAACCTTCAACCCTGACCCCCTCATTTGGACCCTCTCCCTCTTTTTGCCAAAGCAGGAGCCGTTCCCAGTGCGTCCTATGGAGCCGAAACATCTGCACAGACACACTTAAAGATTCTCTGTGCTATGCCAGAGATAACACACAGACACCAAACCCACCCTCTGCCTGTTAAGTAAATTTACTCCTCCATGCCCCAGGCTACGTGGACTTACCTAAACAAGACAGAGTGACTGGACTGTGAGAGCATCTATGTGTATGTGTTTGTGGGGGTGGGAGGACATCAGAGACCAGTGGAAGAGAAGTAAAGGGGGAGGAAGAAAGACAGATAAAGAGAGACAGGGTGTTGTTTTATCGGTCTGCACTTACGCTGGCATTTTAATGGAAGCCATGTACCAACACAAAAGAAAGACCAATGGGAAAAAGCATCCTCTCTTCTCTTCTGCTAATATATGCAGTTAGATAAAGCCAAAAACAAAGACAAAAATATATTTTGTGACCATTTAGATCATAAAACAACTTTTCATAATAATAATAATAATGTTTTTTTTTAAACTATTATTATTTTAATTATTGTAGTTTACTTTTGATTACATAACCACATAAAATGTTTGTGAAAACATACCAAAAATGTATTACAAATTGAATTGCTCTAACCATTTCCATGCTTTAACGGGTGAGAATGAGTAGATTAGCCAGCGTCTCCAGCTCCAGCTAGCTCTAAAGCCCTGTTTCTCCCTCTCTTTCCCTTTCACCCCCTCAGGGTAAAGCCAGAACCAATTAGCCTCATCCCCTCTTTTAATTAAATATCGGTCCACATGATCTCTGAAAATGAGACACTTCAGTCACACAGCAAGGATCCAGGTCTAGTTCACAGTTGGCTGACCTTTATCAGACCCATGGATGAATGGAGTGAACTCACCTCCCCTTCTCATTTTGGTCCCTCTATCATCTGACTTTTACTACTACAGCACATGTGCCTCTCCAGCAGGGACAAACAGAGACACTGGAAAAAACCATTAAATAGAGGAAAAAGGTCTATAGTTGTGCTAATAGACTGGCCCAACCACATGCGGATAAACAGACCCTATTTCCACTGGCTTTACATTGAACTAGACCCAGACAGGCTACCAGGGGAACAGACATTTCCGAATTAAAAGCGCATGCTAGCATCACTTCCTGACCCAGTTTGACACGGTTAGCGCTTAGCTTAAAAAAGTGGGGCGAATGGTGTTCCAAAAGCATTTGAATAACCAGTGTTTTGTGCAGTATGCTAATATAGCATGTCCAGCACAATCATAATGTTTGATTTTATTACAAATTTACATATCAAAAACATCATTAAACATCTTTAAGATAGTTTAGCTTGCAGTGCTAGAGGTGTCAAATTAGCATTACATGACATAAACCTCAAACAGATTGCACCTTTTTAATGCAAAAAAATTACCTTTACATTTAAAAAGATTCACTCAAAAATAAAAAGTTGTAATTTTCTACTCACCCTCATCTCATCTCATATCAAAAATGGCTTTCATCAATTGAAATAAAATTTAATTAGATGAGAAATAACTAATATAACTAAAACTTAAAAAAATAAACATTAAATAGAAACATTTCTAAAATAAAACTAATAATAAACAAAAGCAAATAAAATTACTAAAACTAAAATTAAAGTTAAATTAAAATGATAATTAAATAAATAAGAAACATGACAAATAAACCAATTCCAATTATTAATAAATACTATAGTATACTATAAAAAATACTAATGAACAGTCAAAACTGTATTACTTTCCTCTGTGGAACATGAAATAAGGTATTTCGAGAAATGTGTTTTTTGTTCATACAATGGAAGTCAATGGGCTTCAATGTTGTTTGGTTCCCCAACGTTCATCAAAATATCTTCTTTTGTGTTCAACAGAAGAAAGAAAGTCATACAGGTTTGGAGCAATATAAGCTAATGATGACAGATTATTTATTTTTTGGTTAACCTTTAAAAAGGACTTTTAAAAAATGTGTGACAATCCATCCATCAATCAATCAATCATAAACGGCCCTATTCAGGGTCTATTTTTTAAATGTATTTTCTACTTATTACTTCTACCCTGAATGGATGGGTGGTTTGGAGGACTGGGACAAATGGAGAAACTTTCTAGGAGATTCCACACATTCTTCTTGACTTTCATCTATTTACCTCTTCCTGTCATCATGCTATGGGCCAGAAAGCACCCCAGGGCCCATTACTGGGCTCAGATATCCTGACAATCCCCCACCTCCACCCCCTTTCCACTGCCCTGCCCCCATCTAATCCCAGCTATCCCTTTTCTTCCTCACTGTTTTTCCCCTCATAAAAGGGGCTCTAGTACCACTGCCATACAGTTGCTTAACTCTTTAACAAACAGATAGCTGACAGAGAGCGAAAGAGAGGCCCACTACCTCAACAGATAAACAGAGAACAATGGGCAAACTATGATAATTTAAACTAATTACAATAAACTAGAGCTTTGGAAAACACTCCGATCAAGTATTTACGACAGTTACTGATTTTAAAGGATGTGAGAATGCAAGTTTGATAGTAAGTGTGTGTTTAACTGGTTTGCAGAGAGGGGCTCCTGTAGTGATAAGATCCATTGTTCGGCAACAAAGGTCAGAGTTCATCTCCGAACAGCCTGAGATAACAATCAGCAATGCTCTGTAAAAAACTCCCATGGACACACACACACAAAAGTCACTTCAAATAGGAGAATCAATCTGTCCTACATAGAAAATAAGATCTATGAGGTGGCACGTGTGATGTTACACACTGCACGTGCGCAATCAACATACACACTCTATATCATGTGTCAAACTCCGCTCCTGGAGGGCCAGCTCCAAAATATCTGCCTTGAAGTTTCCAGAAGACCTTGATTAGCTTCTTCAAGTGTGTTTAATTAGGGTTGGAGCTAAACTCTGCAGGACAGTGGCCCTCTAGGAACTGAGTTTGAAACCTTTTTTTAATTATATGTCAGCAAAAACACACAACGCTAGACAGGTAGTGAACACATCTAGTTAACAGTTATAACTAATATTTGGCTGAAATGTTGTAAGGATATGTAACAGAACAAAGCTTTTAAACAGCATAAAAATAATATCAAAAAGATATAGTGATGTACGGACATTGAGTAATCACTGTCCCAATGTGTAGTGAACCAGGGTCCTTACCAGTGGATTCGTATATAATTATTTACAAACCTGGGAATCAACTCATTAGTAGAAACTCCAAGACCTGAAATGGGACCAGGGTTGAGAACCACTGGTCTACATCTGGATAAATTTGAAAATGCATCCTTTACTCTATATTTTAGTTTTCCGTCTACACGGAGAAGGCATTCTTTTTACAGCGAAAATTGAGCTTTGAAGATGCTCTCCCAAGTGGATGAATTTTAAAACGCCATATTTGCATTGTAGTGTGGATTGTGAAAAAATAAGTCTTTGAAAATGAGGCATATTTAGTCATGTGACGTATATTGTGCCCATAGATATGTTTATATTGGCATGTGCCTGTGTTACATTCCAGCAAAGATGACAGAAAATGTACTCGCAATTGCTCTCCTGTGGCAAAACATGAGGCACATTGAGTTTTAGACCATACGTGAAATAGTGATTGAGTGCGACCTGGACACACCAGTAAATTGTGGTATATTCTGCTAATAATATCATCATCATTCTAGTAGAATAGTGTGAAAATGTTATTATGTCTGGTCTCTTGGTATCATCTCAGTTATGTTTTATGCACAGACAGTACGTTTTTCTGAAGTTTCAGTGTAGACAAGAAAGCTTTGGAAAAAGCTTAAACGCTATTGTGGATGAAAAGTGTTTTGAAACGAAAACAACAACATCAAATATATCCAGATTAATGAAGATGTAGCCTCATATGGCGGAAGCGAGTTAGACGTTCCCCAACGGCAATGTGAGATCCTCACATTCACAGCTGGGGTTGCTTGCATTGCATCTTCTGTCTTAAGCTATGGACTATGTTTCTGAAATGTGCAGAAACTGTTCTGAACCTGTAATATATTGCACACACAGCCTTAATAAAAGAGTAAGAACTCCGTCAACTGTTAGAATATAAATTCTCCAAATGACTTGTTCTCATTCATATTGGTCTTCACACAAATAAAAACGTTGAGTAAGATACACGTCACTTTCCACATGATATTAAAAGGCTTGAGTCACAACTAAGCCTGTTTGATTCAACAACATTGTTTTGCAATGATTCAGAATGATTCATAAACATACTGAAGAGAACAGTAACTAAAGGGACCACTGAACAGACTGGGATACAGATTTGGCAGATTTTACAAATGAAAACTAAAAATCTCAAGTAAATTAAAGTGCTGCAAAACTTTAATTATTTTTTTTATATTTTGGCTAAGAAATGAACATGAAACTATTGCAGTATTATATGTCGTAAATTGTGAGTAAATATGGTTAAATTCAGTCAAATTAATTAATAATACTTTTATTCAGCAAGGGCACATTAAATGTATTAAAAGTGACATTAATAATATTACAAAAAATGTGGAATTCAAATAAATCCTGTCAAAGGAAATAGATATATTTAATACTCATAATAATTAACAAAGAGGACTGCACTGGAAATAGAACAGCAAAATCTTAACAACTTATATCTTTTATACTGCCAAGCCCAAATCCCTGACTGTTTGTTACTAAAACCCCATCTAAACAAAAATCTGTCCAACACAGTGAAACTCATCAATGGCTTCTGTAGTGAGAGAAGATCGGCATAATGGTGTTACACTCCTTCATACACTCATAGCTTTTGAGGGTTAAGAACAAGTCTGATGAAAAAAGAACAAACTAAAAATATTCCCATATTTCACTTGAATGAAACTTTAAAAGAAAGTTTGTTTGAAAACCCAAAGATATGCCAGTGTTTGTTTGTGCATTTGCAGAAGCATTTGCATGTGTTGGCTAAGACTGTCTGACAGGCTTAGCTCCATGACCAGGTTGTTAGATGACCTGTTGGCGGAGAGTGGAAGCTTTGGCTTCATAATCCAGGGATTAAATATCCTCCATGTGTGTGTCCGTATTTCAGCCAGGGATCTTTTAAACGGACCTACAGCGTAGTAATGTACGAGAAAAGCAGCAGCTCCTAGCGGTAGCTATGCTAACGCGGCCACATTAGACAAATTGCTGCCGTGTTGTTGAAAATATCTGTGGATGACATGGAATTCAACATGTCATGTCTGGAGACTTCAGCTACCGATTGGAAAAATCATCACTTTAAAACATCTCAAGTTTCGTCCAAACACAGCTGTCGGAGTTGTTGTTGCAAAGGAATGCAAATGCGCAATTAACGAAAACATGTGCGAAACTGTTACTATTTTTTTCTATTTGTTGCTTGTACAGGTGTGAATTCTCCAACACAGCTTGAAAATTGGCTATTAAAAGAGACTTTGTACAAAGAAAACCATATTTTAAACAAGACTAGAAACTGCAAGGCCTGCTTTACCACCTCCAACACGCCTTAGATAACTCAATCTGAAAAACGAACCTCGACAACTCTTCACATTTTCCAACGCTTTCTCCCTGAAGAAACATTTTGCCAGCTGGTGTGAGAGGGAAAGCTCAAGAAAGGAAATGCTTGTGGAAAAAAACACAAGGGAGAGAGCGAGAGAAAAGACAGGAAACAGATTTTTTCCTCCCTGAAATTTTGGAGGGAAAACTGGAGTCCACAGCCAAAGCCCTGTAGTCTCTGTCAGGATGAGTGACAAGAGAACAAGACGACAGTTTTGTTCTTCAAAAGGCCATTGGACGTCCCAAAGGACAGTTTTAAGAAAACCCAGCAAGCCCCTATTACATGTCTTAGACACTGAACAGCAAATTTCAGCCCAGTCTGAGGAAGATGTATGTTATGGAGAGAATTTGTGGAGGTGGAATCTTGCTTCTGAGGTAAAATGTGGCAGGAGTGCAGTTTAATATTAGTGAATGCACAACACTGTTAAAAGAAAGACAAATATTAATACTCACTAGATTTGCAGTGCTACTATTTAGAGTAAAATACACTACCATTCAAATGTTTTGAGTCAGTAACCTTTTTATTTTTAAAGAAATTAGGTAATACTTTTATTCAGCAAGGATGAATCATATTAATCAAGTGACAGTAAAGACATTTACATGTTTCAAAAGATTTACATTTTAAGTAACTGCTGTTTCTTTCCATAAATGCTGAACTTTCTATTTATCAAAGAATCCTGAAAAACTAAATATATTACATTTTACATAGAAATATTGCACAACTGTTTTTAAACATTGATAATAATAATAAATGTTTCTTGAGCAGCAAATCAGCATATTAGAATGATTTCTGAAAAATCATGTGATCATACTGAAAATTCAGCTTTGCCATTACAGGAATAAATTAAATTTTTAAATATATTAAAATAGAAAAAAGTTATTTTAAAGTGTAATATTTCACAACATTACTTTTTTTTTATATAGTATTTTTGATCAAATAAATGCAGCCTTGGTTAGATTAATCTTAAAAACTTAAAAAAATCTTACCGACCACAAACTTTTCAATGGTACTGTATACAGTATGTGAAATATATGACCAATCAGTATCAGTGCTGCAAATATGTAAAAGATAAGACTAAATCCTATTCAGTGTGCAAATATATGTAAAAAAACCAACTGCAATTCCATATGCAAATATTGTTGGTCACAGAATTCTGAATATTCTATACATTTTCAAACCGTATTTCTTAAAGCAAAAACACAATGCAAAGCCCAATGGACCCTGAAATTGTCTACAAAAGAGTTTGAATAAAAGTTTAATACTATAGATGAGGTCACATTTACCGCGCTGCTCGGCAAGATTTCATGGACAATTTCGTTTCAATTGGAACCAACATGTTCGGGAGCTTTACGTAATGGCGGAAAGGTTTTTTGCAGATTTTGCTTGTGTTCAAGTTGGTTATTTGAAGTTCCCCTGTAGTCAATCATTTTAAACTTTAATCTTTGATCACCAAAATGACATATTTAAAGGGATAGTTCACTTTGAAATTAATTTTTGGTATGTTTTAGCTTACCTCAAGGGCATCCAAGATGTAGGTGTCTTTTTTTCCGCAGTAGTTTCAATTTTGATATTTTTAGGTCAAACCGTTCTTGTCTGTCAGTCATATAATGCAGGTCGATGGTCACTGTCTCAAAGAGCATGCACAGAGCAATTCCCCGTCGTCCAAATTAAACAATTCCCCATCGTAAGTACACATTGATGGCCTAAGACACGAAACGAGCGGTTTGTGTGAGAAAACGAACAGTATTTATATCGTTTTTACCACTTATACGCAGCTATGTCCAAGTGATCTGATCTGATGTGTACGCAGACTGGTGCATAGATATATACACTAGATGTCGCCTTAAAGACATTCGTTCCAATGAACTGCCGTAGCCAAGGCGACATCTAGTGTGTATATATCTATGCACCAGTCTGCGCACACGTCAGATCAGATCACTCGGACATGGCTGTGTATAAGTGGTAAAAACGATATAAATACTGTTCGTTTTCTCACACAAACCGCTCGTTTCGTGTCTTAGGCCATCAATGTGTACTTACGATGGGGAATTGTTTAATTTGGACGACGGGGAATTGTTTTAATTTGGACTCTGTGCATGCTCTTTGAGACAGTGACCATAGACCTGCATTATATGACTGACAGACAAGAACGGTTTGACCTAAAAATATCAAAATTGAAACTACTGCGGAAAAAAAGACACCTACATCTTGGATGCACTTGAGGTAAGCTAAAACATACCAAAATTTAATTTCAAAGTGAACTATCCCTTTAAACGTTTTTTTCCTTGGAAAAAATGTCTTCATGCCTAAAAATAGCTTGAATGTAACTCTATACCCTTGCCTCATTTAGTATATGCGGTTCTATGAATATGCAAATTAGCCCTGCCTCCACTCACTCGCACCAGCTCAGAGATCCACTCGTTGATGATCACATGTTTGTGACGTCAGAAACACCAGCAATTTCAAACCGCGTTTTTGAGACTCTCTTTGGTTCACTGCAGTTTTAAGGAGAAAATATTCAACAATGGTGTTGACTTATGAATTTGCACAAGGTTTGTCTTAAAGAATATTAATACCACATAGACATATTAACAACATTAAATCCTTGATTTACACCACAGGGGGACTTTAAACTTAGCCTGGTCCTACCAGACTCTCGTACATGTCATTTGTACAGAGAGTCTGGCCACTCTCTATTATTGACAAGCGTTAACTTTCTTGAAGGCAGGAACTCTGTTGAAGTTTAAAACTATTGGATCTGCCCAGAGCCACTCTGGATCTGCCATAACCAATCGCTTACTTTTGGTCGTGACGTAACCCTACAACTCAAACTAGCGCACGACCTCAACGTCATTGTTCTCAGCCACTCCCTCTGTTCGGACCGGTAAGAATTTGGAAGAAGTAAACCCACGAATATACTGCAAACCCAGACGGAGTCCTGAAGGAAAATGAAAATTGAGTGGAAGTACGTAGGAGGGCGGAGCCAGGCTACTTTAAACTTGCCGTGCTAACCAACAGAAAGCTACTTGGTTTGAAAGTGACTGTAATTCATAGTTTTGGCCAACCAATAAGCGGGGAACATTTAGGTAGCCCCGCCCACACTGAAATATTATTGGACTCCTCATACATATTAAAAAAGAACAAATTATATGACAAACATCACAAAGACAATTGTAAAAATCTAAAGAAAAACTATTAAAATATATGATTTCACAAGTAAACAGACAAATTGCTTGCTGCTGGAAATTCATCAGCGTAAGGAATCTTTTGTCTTACAAATATACGCAAAATATATTTAAAAATAAATATTCTTAATAGAGGCCACAGACGATAATGAAGGCAACACACCTAGTTCTCTACAAAGACTAGTGCGGCTTGTCTCCTGATACCAGTACAAGCATCTCAATTGGCCGGCGGTTTACCAAACAGGAAACCCCAAACTAGCCTTTAAACAGAGGTAGGGAATGAGTGAGAGACAAAGACACAGAATGAGTAACAACTTGGAATAGAGGAAGAGAGAACTGAAGAGATTATTTTGCACCAGAACTGGGAAGCAAGCACTAACAGACACACACACACCCGGTTACTATGGTGAGGCGCTCCACCACAGTTATGTCACCGAGATCCATATTTCCAATATAGCTTTAGTCACAGCATTCAAACCACAGAGAGAGCTTGTGATAATGACAATAGTATTGATCATCCAAACACTCGTCATCTATCTACTCTTTATGTGGGAATAAAGTCATTCGTTCATCAGCAAATAAATCTCTTTCATCCAAAGACACAGATTATTCGCTTAAAGTAAAAAACAAAAAGCTTATTTTATGTGTCATTCTACAAAAAAAGTTCCATTTATGGTTCTCATGTATGCAATACATCATCATCATTTCAAGACATGAATGTGAAAGAACTTAAACATGAACTTAAACCTCATCTTTTTTGTTTTCATCTTTTGATGTCAGTAATATTTTCAAATGACAACCCTGTTACCATGATTATATAGAAAATAATAGATAACTTCTATAAAACTTCAGCTGTCATTTTCTCAGTAATATACGTTATACTAATTTTACAACCTTAAACACAAGACTTGCAATGTCAAATTTAACTAAGTCCGTCAACCCTGTTAGTGTTTCCTGAACAACCATTTCCTGAACATTTCCTAAATGTTTCCTGAAGGCATAATTACAGTAAACAATATTAATATAGCCGGAAATGGCGCAATGTTATGGAGTCCCGCACATGACATGGACAAAAAATATATATATCGTGGGCATATTCGTTCACTCGTTTTAGTTAAATCGTGGCCATGTCCAGATTCATTCCCTTGCATTGATTTAACTGAAGCAAGGGAATTAGTAAGTATTAGTAAGTCGTGGGAACGAATTGTTAATTTGTGGACATATTTTTGGCTCCATACGATGCAATTGATTTACACACTTTTTATCTAATATATGTCTAAAATCTTACAAAAATATACTCAGCCAAAAAAATCACTTTATCAAACTGGAACAGGCACCCATTTCACAGAATGCAATCTCAGAGGTGAGCAAAAGAATTTTGCGACTTACCGACAACCATGAGTGTGAACTCAAATCCCCTCTTCACGGACTTCCTGTACACCTGGTTGGGGAGGTTGGCGAAGCCGACATAACCCTCCAGATTCCTCTGCTGGAAGAAAACACAGCTTTACTCCACATTCCACTGATTAAAGAGCAGAACGGCTCCTCCATTACTGTTATCCCTCTCAAAACAGAGCTCAAGAAGACTTCAGAGGAAAGATATTAAAGGCTATGCTAATATTAACATTAGTTACAGTGGATAATGCCTTAGCACAGTCAAACTCTTAAACTAACATGCAGGGATACCACAACAAAGGAGAACATGGAGTTTTGCTAATTTGAGGATGAGTAAACATATCTGCGTTAAGCTTGCCTAAACACAACTTTTGGAAACCAAGAGGCTGGGGAAAGGGGAGGACACATGGGATCTCGTGACAAACGTCTGTTTCACATGCTCATTTACGCTTCGTATCAAATCCATCATGAACTCAATGTCGTCATGGAGGCAGTGAATTTCGCTCCAGATCACAGCCAGCGCCTTGTCCAGGTGCAAGTTCTCCTTCACAAGCTTCTCCATCGCTTTCTCTCCGTCGCTTTCCTGCTCTTGTAATCTCATGCTCTCGGAAGCACAGCGCTGAAGCACACGCTAGGCGAGGCAAACACAATTGATCGCTCTGCTTTGGCTCGGCTGAGCTTCTCATGCATGGTAGGCCAATGGAAAACTAACTAGTATCATTTAGAGAGAGGCAGATAGTTTGAACGGGGAGGGCGTCGATCACCAGGGAGAGTTAACTCTTTTTGGCCTGAATGAATGACCATGGCCACAAATTTATTTATCAGAACTAAGTCAATAGACTCTTTGGGAAACAGTGCATGACATGGTTCATGTAAAAATGAAAATGTAACTTTTTTCATCATTCTTGAAAGAAACAACATCATTAAGGATGCTTGTTACGTCAGTACCATATTGGTCATTGGTCGGTACGGTTGTTATTTCCCCCTTTTTTTACATTTAGATTAACTGTGTAATCACTTGATGCTCAATCATTAAAAACGCTAATAAATTTAACACTGTTAAATACAATATTCAGCAAAATATACATTTTTCAGTTTGTATATTATGATGTTGCAACGACAAAATTCACTTGTAGCATTTAAAAGGATTGATTTTAGATTTTCATTTAAACTAAATATATTATATGATTATATAAAAGAGCAGGTTGGCCAATGGCCGATATAAGGCTGATAAATATGACACTATTTAATATTACACTATTTAATTGCAATAACATGCATTACAAAAAATAATTTACATATTTACTCATTTAGAAATAATTAATTGTAAAATGAATTAATATAAAAGTAAATCTATAAAATAAACAGATTTATGTTTGTTTTAGCAAAATCTTGTATCTCTAACCCTATTATAGTATTTTTCATAAATAAAGAAATAGTTTAAAAACATTAATAAAAAGGAAGTAAACACTGTAACCAATAGTGCACTCAGTAAACTGGTAAAATTGTGCGCACTGGGTATCATATTTTCTCACATAAAGATAAGGTAACAGTTATTTTATACAGTACACAGTGAATATGACATGGATATAGCACAGCATAGTTTGAAATCAAGGGCTGCGTTGGAAATCGCATACGCTCGAGTAGGTACAAAATAAGTATTTTGAATAAGCATTTACTTCGCAACCGCTAAAAAAGTATGTTCTATAGTATGAATGTGTGTAGTTTGAATGTAATCTGGACGTATTACATTCGCCATGCTGTCATTATCATGCATCGCTTCACTGCCATTCATAAATCCTCTCCCGTGGCCTCATGGGATAGTAAAGTGTCCTTCGTATGTACACTTCAGAATCTCGCCTGAAGTAGTAGGTCATCCGAGTACTTTTTGCCTACTGTTTTATGAGTACTGTGCATTCGGACACACTTCTTTTTGTCACATACTGTTTTTCACCTACTATATAGTAGGAAAGTATGAGATTTCAGATGCAGCCTTAGATTTGAAAGATTACGCTCACATCGGCGTTCAGGTGATAGCGTTCTTAGTGTTGTCAAAATAAGAGTCCTGTCAATGTCACAATAAAAGCTGCTTCTGATACTTTATAGTAGCAATTTAGAGGTTATCAGCCGTAACATAATTATCAGAAAATAATCAAATATGCATAAGTAAATAATCATCAGCCGTGATTTTAATATCAGTGAAAAATCATACAGCTTTGGAACGACATGCATAGATAAATGATGACAGAATTGTTTTGTGTGAACTATCCCTTTAAAAGAACAATGTATCAAAATGGATTTGATATGACACCTCAAACAGTTTATGGACACTCGCATCCCAAAACGCGACAGCATCTTCTTCAAATCTATATAATTCATACACCAGTCTATAAATAGCCATGCGCTGTGAACAGCTCAGGGCATTTTCCATGCTTTCGCTCTTGAAGCGCTCTTACGTAACTGTAAGATTGATGTCATGCCCCAACATGGCAAACAATACAACATCTGACCAGAAGAGAGAATCTAATCATTGATTATTGAACCCCTATCCATGTTGGTATCCACATTAGATTGAAGGATGCATATCATTATAGAACCTCTATCCATGTTAGTATCCACATTAGATTGAAGGATGCATATCATTATAGAACCTCTATCCATGTTAGTATCCACATTAGATTGAAGGATGCATGCTACGTAGGTGGGAAAAAAGTGTGGGTGTTCACAAGCTTAATATTCAGAATAGGTTCATTTGTGCAGTTCATTCATCCTTTGAAGGATGTATAACATGATATGAGGACCCTAAATATAGTGGGCCCAAAAAGCACTTGGAGTATTAAAATGTATAAACGTCAAAGCACTAGATAACAAAATACCAAACATATCACCTGGCATCTCCAAACTAGGCCTTTTCTCGTAACTAACTTCACTTTCCTGAGCACTTATTTTTACACAAATGGCCCCATGTTGATTTTAAGTCGATTTATGAAGTCAGTTTTCTTCAAGTTCACACAGAAAGGATCATGATATATGCTCAGTGACAGTTTTTGGCTGCTCTAGTCTTCTCTCTCTCTAACCCTATTGAAATGCATCTCCACTCACTGCTCTCCACAAGGGAGCTGGGCATCACACTTAGAGCCTGTCATTCTCATTTGCTTCTCCAAACAGCTATTAACACACATCAGCCCAACTATTTACTCAACAAAAAAACCCCACATTTGTATGCATTTGGAATCACAATCGTATGTCTTGAGGTCAATGAACATATGTATGGTCTGACACAACAGCAATTTAGGTTCACTTTTAAAATTGGTGATTCACAACTTCACAAATGCCTACAGCATGGTATGGCAATATGGAAATTGTTTTTGACCTGATCATGTTATGAGATATTGTACCATGTTCTGAAAATGTAGATTTTGATTAGTTTGTTTCTTAGCATGGTTTGGATGAAAGTACAATGTTTCACTGCATGAGCTAAAGCGCATGTGGCATAATTTACTTTAACAATAATACACATGAACCAGTGAGCTTTTGATCAAGGAAACCCAGATTATGGTAAGCTATTTTAACGTTTAATTCTATAAAACAAATAGCATCTATTTTTTTTGTTTTTTTTTACACTAATAGTACTTATTTTTAATTAACTAAAAGTAATCTAATAGTGACTACAATTGTTTTCATAGATATAATATTATCATTCCTTTACCTTATTAAATATTTGCCATTGAATTCTATGGGGATCTGTGGTAGACATCAACAATTCGCTGCCAACTAGTACGTATTCCAACTGTTGTTGTGGAATCAACAATCACATTTTTACTAGTACTACTAATTGTTGATACATTAACAAAAAATCACCACGGATTTGTTACCGGTAACAAAGAAATTATTTGTCACTATTTGTATAGTGATAAACAGTAAATTAATAAAATGTTATGTAATGATAGAGTAGCCTACTAGTTACTAATTGAATAACATTGGCAAATGTATGAGTGACCATTGAATAGTTATTGGTGAAATTAACTGCATCAAAAATAGATGCTAGTTAGTTTTAAGTAGCCTAATAAATGTGAATCGGGCTTGCCATAACAGACAGATGATTAAGGGACAGTCACACTAGGAATCAATTGGCCCACCACCATGCAATTCCATGAATCAATGAAACAGATGTGGTTTAAATGCATTTTCTGGACAGATTTAGATAAATGTATGAATATTGTACTCACTGCAACGCTGGAAACAGCTGAGTCGGGTCTCTCGATCATCGTCCTGTGACAACACCCACTCTGAATCCCAATAGATCAGGCATAAAAAGATGAGTCGACTCAGAAACGGTCGAGTGCAGAAGCGATGATGAACCCTTACGGCTGCTTCTGAATTGGATTAAATAAATGGATTTTTATTGGAGGTAAACGTGCACAGGACAATAAACAAGCATGCGAGCATCGGCCGGGGAAAAATGTTACAATGCTGCGAGCATGAAAGGCGATTGTCCTCCTCCTAGAGAATTCAACCCCTATTGGTCAGCGACTGGCCGCTTGTAGTGATGTCATAGAATTCCGCCCACTCTCGCATTTCATTGGCTCACTGGATTGTACAATGAATTGTGGTATTTGTAGTGGCAGGCACGTGGACGCAGGAAAAAGATGCGACAGATGTAGTATGCGCAATACTTCAAAACAAATGAAAAGATTTTGAATAGAAATTATGTCACCATCCAGATCTCATACAGGGAAATACTTTTAATTTTCTACAGACACGGGAGAGCGTATTATGAGGCGTTTATGATCTGTAATGATGTAGGCTACATGTGCCCTCTAGTGAAATATTTTAATAGCCTAGTAGTTGTGATGTATCCCAATTAATATTGATTATAGGATATTATATTGCCTTTAGAAAATGAATGTTGAAAGTTTGATAACCTTTGTTCATAAAATAGACCTTATCAAATTAAAATATATTTGCAGGATGTTTTTTTAGGAAGTTTGCTTGGAGACTACACTGGCATCAGTGTGGAAAGAAAGAAATCCAAGTCTTTTTTACTCAAAATATTTTTGTACTTAAACTATTTGAAGCAAATATGAATTATAACTGCAACTTAATAAAACTGTGTTGTTTTACCTAAACTGTTAAGTAGGCCTAAATAATATAGTAAAAATAGGTAGAAAAAAAAAAAAAAGAATTAAATCTTAAATGATAAACACTAGGCATATATGCAATATTCTTTGATTTAATATGAGTAATAATAACAATAATAGCCTACAGCTCATATAAAGTTTACTTCGGACCAGTAAGGTTTATTATGACAAATAATGAGATCAACACATTTGAATAACATTCATTACAATATATAATAACACTCTGAAATGTTACAATATCATTTATTTTTTCTGTGTAGATGTAAAACATTTCTGTCACAGTTATGTTCACTTAGTGGACTTTTAGATAGTTTTCATTAGTCACACGTGTTCCTTTGTTTAGATTCCCGCCACTCTTTAGTTTCTATGGTTACTGTGATTAGTTAGTTTGGTTAAGATGCGTTCACCTCATTATCTTTAGGAGCCTATATAAGTTCATAGGCTCTAAAATCTATTCAAGATTTTTCGCCAGAAAAACCAACATGTTTACTTTGTCCGGCTTTAACAGGGCAGGGCCGTGAAATATTAAATAATATATAATATTTAATCCTTGTCTCCTATATCAGTGCATTGCATTTTTTTTTTTTTTAATGACGTATTGAAACTGATACGTTGCTATGACCCCGCGGTATACCATTATATTACCGCCCAAGCCTACCTGCACCACATGTAAGTATCTTCTATGTGAAATTGTTTTGTTTGACTGTACTTGTTTGTTTGTTTTTTATGTATCCTCTTTACCTACCTACTGTAAATCTAATTTCAATGACAGTTTGTGAGATATTCACTGATAATGTTAGGTGCTGTAATGTGGTGAGTCTTAGAAGTAAGAGTTAATGATCTAAATTAAACTAAGCTGCTCTTGTCCATTCATCAAAAGTGAATAGAAGCTATTAAACTTAAAAATTCACTTAAAACCATCCATACACTATATTCATTTTTAGAAGCCATACAAAACATAAAGGTGATGAACTGACAATTTATTCTGTTATACTCAGAAAATCTTCCCTCATGCTCTCAAATCTCATTCACATTTCTCGGATAAATACGACAAGTTTGCCGTCAAAAATGCTATGCCTTTTTATTATACCTTAATCATTTGCATTTGAATATAATGACATTTTAACTCTGAATTATAACTTGAAGTTTAGCCTTTTTTTATTACAAAAAAGCTATTACATGTCTTCAGAGTCTTACAACAAACCTCATAACACTTTTTAGGATCTTTTCTTGGACATTTTTGGAGCTTAACAGAATATTTTTTATACGGTGACTGGGCCTGCATTATGCCTGATCTACTTTAGGGTTCCCCAGACAGAAACAGACAAACAGGTTTGGAATGTCACAAGGCTGAGGAAATTATCTTAATTTCACAACTCACTTTAATAACATGACTAACCGTAAATTTTGTACTTAGCAGGGATCTTGGTATGCTGGAAGTCTGAACAGGAATACAAATCCTCCCGTAGACCTGAAAATCATTGAAGTGACTGGGCCATCCACCAGAAAAGAGGGAAAAGAAAAAGAAACCAAAGCTGCTACACCTTTTCAGTATTGTGATTCGTAATTAGGAGAAAGGTGCAGTCACATTTGTGAAATTTCGGTGAAATTACCTGAAGTTTCAATAATTTTCAACGAAATTGCTTATTGTGTGGATTCCAATTGAAATGACTGGAATTCACCTGTGAAAATTTGTTTAAACTACAACAATTTTTACAGCACCTTAACTTTGTTATAGGTGAAGATGTTATCTGCTTTTTGTGAGGTAAGGAATACTGATTCTGGGTTGAAGCCTCTTTTCTTTCTAGTGAGAATACTCAACAATTTATGAGCAAAAATGTATTCCTCACACATTTAAGCTAAGCTACTGTATGGTGTACAACAGTCTTCAGTCTCGTACAGCATCCCATATTTTAACGATTCAAAAAAGCTGAATAATTGTGACCATCTGAGATTTCGGTATAGAGATAAAGGTTGGGATCAAAATTTTCAGGAGTATTACAGCACACTGTGAATGTGTATTAGCACAGTTTGTAGTTTGCTTTTGGCAACTGATAGAGCTTTTGGACCTGGAACGTCAGTGACGTCAGACTTAACAAGCGGATTGAGACACAAATGTTTTAAAGTGAAGATACACATTTTTAATTGCGGCAGTCAAGAGGTTAATTACATTGATTTATTACATGGAACATATGTGTTCCAATGCATTTTGTAGAGAAGTCTTTCATTGTATAAACTATTATATAGCCTATATAAATGGTTGATTTTTCATTTTGCTCGTATCTCGCTGTGATAGACTGTTGATTCTAGGAGACTTTGATATTCATATTTGCTGTCCATCTAAACCTTTGGTGAAAGAGTTTTTATGTCTTATTGAATATTTTAATCTGTCACAATCAGTCTTTAGCCTTACTCATAAATTGGGGCACATTTTGGATTTGGTGTTGTCACATGGTTTTCCCGTAACAAATCTGAGAGTGTTGATACTGCTATTTCAGACCATCTGCCAATTGTGTTTGAATCTGTCTGTTTTTCCCACTTCGACTCGCACTCAGTCTGTGAGTTACTCTCGTTTCATCCAACCTTCCACAGCCAGCTTATTTTCCGAGTACTATCAAGCCGACCTTGCGGATGCTGTCCCCTTCGACGAATTAAACACCGAAGAGATGGAGGTTTTTACTAAAACCTGCTCCATTTCTTTAGACTCTGTTGCTCCCCTTAAGCCCAGGAAAGCTAGTGTAAGAGAAAAGGCCCAGCCTTGTTTAAATGATTTTACTCGCTCTCTTAGACAAGAGTGTCATAAGGCAGAGCGGAAGTGGAAAAGAGATAAACTCCAAGTTTCAAATGAATGTTTAACAGCTTAATAAGTTACCAAAAGTCAGTGAAAGAGGCCAAATCTAAATTCCTCTCAAAACTCATCACAGAAAATGCAAATCGGCAGAGAATGCTGTTTAAGATAATTGATTCAGTGCTAAAACCCTTACCAGCTCCTTCTCTTGTTCCATCTCGGGAAACTGCTTTGTTGAAGGTCAGCAATGACCTTTTGCAAATCCTTGATACCGGTTCGCACGCAGTGCTTGTCTTGTTGGATTTAAGCGCTGCTTTTGATACTAGTATCTTGTTGCATCGGTTGGAAAAAGTTGTGGGTATTCAGGGTGTCGCCTTGCAGTGGTTGGCCTCTTATCTCAAAAGCCTTGATTTTAGGCCCATTTTAGGTCCTCATATCTCTTTTTAATTTAGATTCTATCCCCGTCAGTGTTCAACCTCATGTAAGGAATCTTGGTGTTACATTGGATTCGGCACTAAATTTTGAAAAACAAATCAGTTGTAAAGGGTAGTTTCTTTCATTTGAGATCGATTGCGAGAGTAAAACAGTTTTTGTCTCCAAAAGACTTAGAGACTGTAATCCACGCCTTCAGTACATCACGTCTGGACTACTGTAATTCCCTCTGTGGCCTGCCTCAAACTACAATCTCTCGCCTGCAAATTGTCCAAAATGCTGCAGCGAGACTTCCTACCGGTACAAAAAGGAGAGATCACATTTCTCCTAGTTTAGCGATTTTTACATTGGCTTCCTGTTAAGTTCAGAATCGATTTTAAAATTGCTGTGTTTGTGTATAAGGCTCTATCCGGTGTTTCACCAAATTACATTCTGATTCCGTAAACTCCCCAAAGAACTCTTAGGTCTTGTAATCAGTTGCTTTTGACTGTCCCACGTTTTCGTAATTTAATAAGAAAGGCCAGTTGAATAAAGCAATAAATAACAGTATTATTTTGTGTAGAGGTTGTTTCCATTTCTGAAGCTGCTGCCCCATTACAGAAACTTCTTTATCCAAGCCTCGTCTGGTTTCACACAGAATTCGGTTCTACGTGTCGTAACCCTGAAAAAAGTACAGATTCACTTTATTTGTTTTGTTATTGCTAGCATATGCAAAATTATTTTTATCATTTGTCTACAATTTAAAATGAGCATATGACAGTTTTTTCTAAATTATAGCCTTTATTTTATAGTCTAATATACTTACACAGCGCCTGCAACAGGACAATGTGAACTTGTCCTCTCAACACTCACAATTCTTTTGGCCGGTATTTGGAAGTCGATAAAATCGAAGCAACACCTCCCAGGTACTGCAGCATGAGCTGTTGATGAGATACAAATGTATATCTTTAAGTAGGCTATATATATATTTGTTTTAGGAGAGAACTGGACAATATTCAAACCTCTTCAAAATACATTAAATATTAATGTGTTGATAAACGTCCTTCAAAATAAAGGTCCTTAGTATTTTTTTATGTTAATTTGCAGAATCTTCAGATCAGCATATCCGTGTCTGCTTCCAGGGGCGATTTCTTCATTAGGGTGATTGGACGACGCACCACCAAAGTGTGAAAGGGACTTTTTTCAATCACATTCGCATTCAACCACAGAGTTACGCTGACACTGTTGTTCTGCCTCTGGATATAGTCCAATCAGCGTCAAGTCACGTTCTGTGGATTACCGCCTCTTTTTGGGCAATTTCACTCTGTCCTAGAATCGCCCAGAGTGTTCCAACAAAGATATTTTTTTTCGAACTGCAGGCATTGCAATGCATTCACTATAGGTTTTTTATTATTATTATTATTATTTCTTTTTTTTAATTAAAAAAATTACACAATTTGATATCAAGTTCTTGACACATTGGCTGTCAATCACAAGAGGCTGATCAATCAGCTGCATTAGAACATCACATGACGTCACGTCATGGTGTATTTGTTAGCAGGTAAATCTGAACAGTATTAACTATTGAAATAAATGGTGAATAAATGTCTGAAATATAAAACACCCTGCTGGACAATCCAGTTTATGATGGCAGGCCTATCTGTGTTGCAATGTTCCAAAAAAACAGCTTGACCACATCTTATTAAAAAGCTTATTGCAGCTTTTTGTGAAGTAAAAATCAGTGGAGAAATTTTTGCAGTATTGGAGATGACGAAAGTACAACCCCATTATGATACCAAGTTCCACGCCATTGGCAACAAGACAACATTTGAAGAGTTGTGCACAATTCAGAGCTATTTAAATATTACTTAAGTTTATATCTAAAGGCATTTCCTGAGGAGGGCTATCAGTGTCACTTTCCTGATGATTTTCCATCTATACATGCTCATAAACGAATAAAACCGATTTCGGCTGATCTTTGCAACAGATTCCCCCTCCAAGCTCACAATAATGTGCACTTTAATGCTGTCATGACGCTGTAAGTCGACTAGTCGCTGATTATTCATGGCCTATTAGAGGGCGCAACAGGATAAGACATTTTTGAAGTCCACTTTTTTCTTTTTAAACCGCTTATTGTACATGTAAGTTAATCGCTGTTCTAAATGGGCTGCTGCATTGTAACACACACACATACAGACAGTAGCTCACACCACACGCGCAGATCACACACACACAGAAACATTCAGTAGCACAGAATGATCCTGACTTTTATTGATCCTGACAAAAATCAAATGATCTATGGTTATAGCAGTTGGCTGTGAAGTCAACGACTCTTTTATGAAGAAAAGAATTATGAGAATGTATCACTCTATAAATCGGTACAATGTACAAAAACTCACTTGTCTTTGTTGCCTCACGTCGATATATCAAACCATCTCTGACTAATGCACAGTGTTTTGTAGATTATGTCGCTGTAGTTTATCAAGTATCGAAGCAACACAACAACATTTAACGTATTAACCGATAGGGGGCACACAATCAAATGTTAATGCAAGAGTATTTTACACATAGACAGTCAAATAAATGGACTCAGTGACCCATAAAATTATTGGATTCAACAGAGAAAAGTGAAGTCAATTAGAAGCACTCACTTCCTGATGGCTGAGCGTACTGCGCAGACTCAAACTGAGCTTGACGACGTAGATGTGACGTGAGCAACCTGTCTGTCTTCTAGTAGCTGTGCCAAGAGAAATCTGAATCATTCCCTTCCGAAACTGGCAGAGACGGAGAGTGTGAGTAGGAGCTGTCCATAAGCTAGGAGCAGGAGCAACTTTTGCTAAGTATTCTGATTAATTATTTTGTCATTTTGCCTCCACGTCTCCCCGATTGGCATG
The DNA here is from genome assembly GCF_965113295.1 of Leuciscus leuciscus. NCBI lineage: Eukaryota > Metazoa > Chordata > Actinopteri > Cypriniformes > Leuciscidae > Leuciscus > Leuciscus leuciscus. The sequence goes on along the minus strand of NC_138724.1, from coordinate 21,966,360 downwards.
AGCTTCTCCTCCTGTCCATACGGTAATTTCTCTACTGTGCGACAGAGTCGCGTGGTTATGACGCAATCGTTAGCCTATTTTTACAAAAACTGCTTCTACAGGGCCATAACGTAAGCTACAAGGTAATGGAGCCTTTTATACATTTTCGTGTTTCTTTAGAAATAAATAATGGACAAATGGAGTCTTTAAACGCTTCAGATGTAAAGTTATTTGCTGTCAAAGTGACGCGAAAATGAATGGGAGTCAATGGAATGCTAACAGCAGGTGGGGGTCTGCTAATCAATGGCGGCGCCAGGGGAAGCTTCAATATTTTATGAAACATTGGCCCCCTGGGATTTTACATTTACATGCATTCTTCTCTATACGCTGATTTCACGCAGCCGTTATTTTGAAATCGAAAGCGAGGCTCCGGTGGGAAGAAAACCGGAAGTGTCGCCTTTAATCACAGGAGAGTCGTGAATGCGATGGCGTATTGTTGTGTTTAATGATGTTGTGTCAATTCTAAAAATGTACATACATTTCTTTCATACTTTATACTATATACAGTGAAATTCATTTATAAATAAAATATTTTTTTATATATATAATTCAGAATGTAAAAAAAGAAGCAGGAATGAACTATATCCTATATTGAATATTAACATCCAATAGTGTAAATCGCGGCAGCAGCTTCAGGTTGGTAATCCAAGCATTGTTGTTTATCTTTACTTCCGGGGTTCTTCCCACCGGAGCCTCACTTTAGATTTCAAAATGGCGGCTGCGTGAAATCAGCGTATAGGTTCCGGGAGGGCTCGCACTGCTGCCGTCATCATACGTAACCTTCACTTGTGCAGCGATTGGTGGAAACAAATATACCTATATTAATAATCTTTAAGCTTAGTGACATCCAGTTATTTCCTCGGTGCATAACTTACATTCCACGGACATATTCTCCATCTGTAAATGTTAGAAAGTCGAGCAAATATTTCCATTTTGCTGTCATGAGTGGACGAGCCTTCTCCAGGCTAAACTTCCGTGAACGAGCGCCGCCGCGTGCATGCGTGCCGAACAGACGGAGCGCAGTACAATAGGAGCTTAATAATTCAGACTAAAATATACATTAACACTAAATTATAAATATATTTAGCTAAATTATTTGTTGTTGAATATTTATTGTTGTTGGTGAACATAAATGTGCTAAAGAATTTCAAACCAACGAGTTGATTTTTATGATATCAGTTTTGTTTTTATTTATTTCCATTTTAAGTTTAGTAAATGTAACTACTTCTTTAAAAAGCATTATTTTGTTTTTATATTTGTAATGTTGCAATGTTAGAATGCAATGTGATTTGACCCCTTTTTTGGATAGACTGCTTAGATATACTGCAAGGTTATGTTTGTTTTCATAGCCTTCAATATGATAATTGTTTGTAGGACAATATTGATCAGGATTTGAAATTAAATTTTTTTTAATTAAAGACCGATATATATTTTTTTTCAAATAGAAAATAAATGTAAATACTGAGATTATGCTATACATCGCCATTTAACCCAAAAATTCAGATTTCTTTGGCAATCGGCTATTGCCCAACCCTACCTTATGGCATGCTTTAAATGCTGAATTTTCCATTTTTAACTAAGCAGTAGGCTAATGATTATGACATTATTATCACGGTTATACTGTGCGACAGAGAGTCGCGTGGTTATGACGCAATCGTTAGCCTATTTTTACAAAAACTGCTTCTACGGGACCATAACGTAAGATACAAGGTAATGGAGCCTTTTATAAATTGTCGTGTTTCTTTAGAAATAAACAATGGACAAATAGAGTCTTTAAACGCCTCAGATGTAAAGTTATTCGCTGTCAAAGTGACGCGAAAATTAATGGGAGTCAATGGAATGCTAACAGCAGGTGATGGCTTGCTAACCAATGGCGGCCCCCAAGGAAGGTACGCTTTCCGGGTGCTGGATTACCCCCTTGGTTGATCCGTGCACACTCTAAAAGCTAATATTGCCCACAACCCACTGCGCTTTGGAGTAGGAACTACAAACACGAGTAAAAAGTGTTTAAAAACTACACAACACGGCGGACCGACGGTGAGAGGTTTAGATAAAGGTTTGAGTGACTAATCAAAGTTTAAAGGGATACTTCAGGATTTAGCATTAAGCTTTGTATTAGTAGAAAACCTGTAGTATTTTCGAATTACCGTGCTTTCCAGCCTCATATCCCCCTGAGATGAGAGATTTATGTATTTTTTGTCTGGAAAAAATCCTCCGATGACGCAAAAATCGCCATTTTGCGTCATCGAAGGATTTTTTGGCCAGAGGCTAAAGACTACAGCCAGTAGGAGGGGCTGTCCCGCATGTTTTCAACCCGCCCATAGGGGGTGGGATCTCACTCACAGATTGTACACTTAGGCCCAATCCCAATTCTATTTTATACCCCTTCGCCTACCCCTAACCCTTCGCCTACCCCTAACCCTTGCCCCTTGAAACAGAGTGTCAAGGCGTAGGGGTGAAAATATTCCCCTAAGAAATGGGACACCACTACTACACCGTTACATATCATTATACATCGTCGCTAGCGCCTACGTCACAGGAGATGCGCCAATGTTTATTACAAACTTCCAAGATGCCGTCGTCAGCTGTAGTCTTGCGTGAGTTACAGCTTTTTTTTTCTTTTTTTCTGAAGTTTGCAGAAAATAACGAAGATGACGATATCTTCGACGCCTAAAAGCTGCGTTCACACCAAACGCGAATAGAGCGTCTGGCGCGAGTGATTTCAATGTTAAAAGACGCGCTTACACGCGTCTGGAGGTCTTGCGGCGCGAATGAGGCGTTTAGTGCGGCGCGGTGGACGCGAATTCGCCTCATTCGCGCGTCCACTTCGCTTCAAACTTTTGCTTTTTACACGCGTCATATTGTTAACGAACTTTAACGATTTTTTAGCAACTGTTTCTTTGAAGAACATGACCGTAAATATGAACACGAGATTGAATGTGACAAAGAAAATGATTATTGGCAGTCATGTTGCCTCTGTAGCCGGTGTATGCAGGTACATTTCTCATACCCCTACGTTTGAAGTGTGGTCCCGAAAAATCTTTGTTTCAAGGGCTATCTGGCCCTTCCCCTTACCCCTACCCCTCCAACCAAAAGAGAATTGAGACAGCCCTACCCCTTCACGTGCACACGCAAAACAGAGGGGAAGGGGTAAGTGAAGGGGTAAGGGGTAGAATTGGGATTGGCCCATAGTGTCAGCCGTCTTTCTTTGGAAGCTAAGCTAGCAGGCTTTTGTTCCATGGAGAAAGCTGAGTAGTAGGAGAAAGCTGAGTAGGGGTTACCATCCTCTTTTCCCGGACATGTCCGGCCGTCGAGATCGTCCAAAATGTCCGGGATTCGGCTTTTGCTTTCTGCAGTCGCCATTCATTGTTTATGTGACAGAATGGGTGTAACTAAGGGACAGCGAGCAACCGTTAAAGACGCAATTGTATGACATGATAGTATGTCCCAAAGCTTGTCTACTCTTCTGCTACACACTCAAAAGTAAGCACCTTTTCTTCACAAAAAGACAAGGCTGCGTCCGAAAACTGATAAATGCTGCATTCGGAGGATGCAATGTTAGTTTCACTTCCTGTCTCCTGAGATACCTTCATCTGATTGATTTTTGAAGGCAGCATAGAAGTATCCTTTGCTGCCTTTGATATCCCACAACCCTCCATTCTGTGACAGCTGAGCTAGAAAAATAAAGATGGCGTCTGAAAGTTGCGGCTGGTCATCAGTTTGTGTGTAAATGTAAATGTTTTATCAATGTTTTCCATGATGTCATTGTTAGCGAGAAATCACTATTGTAATCATTAAATATTCACTTAGTTTTCACTGAAGCTCGATGCGTTTTGCAAGAAGAGATTGAGAGGTGATAAAATGCTTGCGACACATGTTTACATGATAGTTCACAGTACAGTTTTTTTGCTGATTTCTATCTTCATACAGCATATATTCTCTGGCTTTGTGGGCATTATTGTCCAACTCCGGGTCGAAATGAACACTGCTACTGAGAGTTTCTGTTTTGATATTATCAGATGAGATTGTCCTGACTGACGCCCGTTTCACACATACTCCGTGTGCAGTGCGTATGCGGTGCGTGTTGCAGTGCGTATACAGTGCAGGAGCAGCACGCGCAATAGTGCTTTCACATATGCTGCGTTTGCAGTGCGTAACTGATCCGCTACTGTAGGCTATACCACAATACATAGCCTACTCACTATTTGTATTTCAAATCCAGAAGTTATCAGCAACTTTTATTTAAAAATAGTTTTTTTGTCAGCATTGCGATTCTCTCTGTACACATATACACTCTTTAATAGACGTATTCACGTTAAAAACACAATTTAAACAACATATTATTAAATGCATTACTTCTATATAATTATATATTAAGTTGCTCAAGCAAGTGGTAAAATATTTTACCATGTAGGCTACTTATATTAAAATCGCATAGCCTACATTTAAATTAAAACTTAAAATTGACAAAAACAGCAGACTTACCCTTTCTTTTGCATAATTTAAATCTTTATACAATAAATCTTGCATGTCACAACTTGTTTTTCCACCTCCACGAATGAGACGAGTGTGTTCATTATGTTGACTTGTTGAAGTAAATTGTATTTTCCCTTGATTTGCGCCGGTCTTAACGTCTCAGCATTGCGATGCTCTTTGTACACATATACACTCTATAATAGACGTATGCACACATATACACTCTATAATAGACGTATGCACGTCAGCCTATTATTCAATGCATTACTTCTACTTATATTAAGTTGCTCAAGCAAGTGGTCAAATATTTAACCATGTACTTATATTAAATCGCAAACATTTTAAATTAAAACTTAAAATTGACAAAAACAGCCGACTCTCATGCCTTTTCTTTTTCATTTAAATTTTAATACAGTAAATCTTGCATGTCACAAAGAACTTGTTTTTCCACCTCCACGAATGAGACAAGTGTTGTTCATTATGTCGCCTTGTTGAGGTAAATTGTAGCTTTCCTTGCTTTACCCCGATTTTAAAGTGAAAAAAGTAGTATTTAATTAAATACATTTATGGTGAGATTTACTACATTTTATTTAATTAATCGCATTTATGCTGTGTTCATTTTGACCACGAAACATGCGCTGTCACTTTAATTCAGCGTTTGCAGCACAGCAAAAATAGACTCGGTGCGGAAACGATCTCTGCACTGCTGTATACGCACCGCACCTGGAACGGATCGACGGACCGCATCCGCGTGCAGTGTGAAAGCTCTAACCTGTAAACATGGGTACGGAAAAAAATACGCACCGCATACGCACTGCACACGGAGTATGTGTGAAACGGGCGTGAGCGCAAGCTCGTGAGGCTCCGCCCTCTAGGCCGGCAGCAGCAGCAGCAGCTTATTTGCATTTAAAGGGATACACACTAAAATGTTTTTCTGAGCCCCAAAAAATGACAATTTAAACATGCTGTTTAACATTATCTGTTGGGTATTTTGAGCAAAAACTTCACATAAACAATCTGAGGACATCAGAGACTTATTTTACATCTTGTGAAAATGGGCATAATAGGTGCCCTTTAAAAGACATGAACATTTTGTTACGATGCACTGCTGGCCCAATTGTACAGGTGAATATACCGTCATGTCCGGACTCCTAAACGCGAGAGTCTAGTATCGCCGCCTGCAGCGCTTAATGCTTGCTTTGTGCAAAACCATTTTGAGAGAGAGAGAGAGAGAGAGAGAGATGACGCAGCACCGCTGAACACTCACGCTGTTTGTGCAGCCCTGGTGCACAAACTCACGGTGTTTGTGAATTTGCATCTCGCAGAAAGTTTTAAAATGATTGATTTGATTTTATAATCTGTGTGGATTAATTTACTCATACACTCTACATGCGAATCAATGTTTGTGGGAGAATTTCCCGTATTATAAATGGGAGACCTGCGGGATTTATTAAAATTATGCGCAATACCCACAATCCTGTGCCCAAATTCGAGCCCTGCTTGTGTTATGTCAAATCCGGGATACCCATTTCACCATTTAGAATTTTGTCCTAAATCGTAATATCTTTTTAACGATTTGACATATTGGTACAAAATTTGGTAGGCATCATTATCGGCATGTCCTAAAAGTGACTGTGAAGTTTGAACTCTGCTGTAACCAGAATGGTCTGTCACTGACCGTGTTATTTTATTTATTTTTAAACAAGAGCGTTCTTTGAAAAAAAGCACAATTCCTGGTATACAAACGGTTAATAGAATTGAGTCCCGTCTCCCCAACGCAAATCACTAATCTGATTGGCTTTGTTTTTTCTTTCTAACTTCTGAGAGGCTGTACATTTGGTTGTGCAATGCTGCAAAGCTCCTCCAAAACCAAGATGTGGTAAGTGAGGGAGAAATCAACAGTTCTGTGCTTGAAAATACGGTGCAAATCGCGTCACAGGGACAGTGCAGTTTTTTCAATGACATTCGCCGGATAAATGGCAAACCTGATCGTTAGTGTATGTGTGTGCGTGTGTGTGTGAGAGAGAGAGAGAGTAAGTGAGTGTGTGAGTAAGTGTGTGAGTGTGTGTGTGTGTGGGCCTGGGACCACACTGTGGTCTTCCTGGTTAACCCTACGTAATGAGGACAAAATGTCCCCACAAAGATCCCCACAATATCCGAAATCCTTGTCCTTGTGGGGACATTTTTCGGTCCAAATGAGGAAAGTGTTTGATCAAGTTGAAAACCTTGTCAGGCTGCTCATTAGCTGAGGCTGAAAGAAGTTTCAGTGCTCTTAGGAGACTGAAAACATAATATGGCTCAGAACAATCATGGCACAAGTGAGACTTAACAGTATTGCTGTGTGCCATGTCCACCAGGACAAACTGGACAATATTGACATTGACAATATGCCAACAATCCATTTCTGTTAATGACAGGCGTAGAAATGTGTTTGGCTTATTCAAATAGCAAGGAACAAGACAGTAGACACATTTGCTGTATACGAAATCGCCCCCTATGCCCTCATTCACTATTCCCTACATTAGGGGCTTTCGCACCGGAGGAACCTTTTCATAATTCCTAGAACTATTGGCGGAAGTACACGAATCTTGGTGTGTTCGCACCACAGGAACTAGGAATGATTTTAGTTCTAGGAACTCCTTTTGGAGGAACTAATTTAGCTCCTACTTCAGAGTAGGGTCTAAACCAGCACCATAGGAATTATCCGTGACGTTGCACGCTGATTGGCCGAACGCACGCGAAACACCAGCACCTGCCATTTTTAAAAAGGCTCTGTAAACAAACAGATTATAACCTACATATTTACCCCAGAAACTAACTCTACGAACATGGAAAACAGTGATAGATGGGCCTCTTAACCTTTACGCTGAGGAGAAAATCCAACACAACTTTGAGGGGATCAAGCGAAACATGATTAGCCTATGTATTTCTGCTCAGCTAGCAACAGTGGACATCTACCACATGGCGCACGCTAAAAACTTTTTATTACTGTCTACTTTCTATGTATAACAGTTCTATCTAATAACGTGTTAGATGGATCATAAACTAATTAACACGGAGAGCCACTGTGTGTGGCTCTGTCTGGCGTTCTCAGCACCGTCAAAATAAAGGTCCGCCGCACCGTCAAAATAAAAGTCACAACAACAAGCGTGGCTTAAATCACTTGAGAGTTCCTACTGGCAGTCTGAATGCAACCAGGAAAATGTTCCTAAGGGAACCCCCTGATGGCTAGTTCCTAGAACTAAGTTTACTCCACTAATATAGTCCACTTGAAGGAGCTGATGAAAACTCGTACAAAACGGTTGTACACTCATTATTGCGGTGCATTGTGGGATTGAATGAGTGCACTCAATAACGTCCACTACGGTTTCGGACACCACTACAAATGGCTGTCCCCTCAAATAGTGCCCTATTTAAGGGTATAGGGCCATTTCGGACACAGCCATTGACTATTGCATTGCACTATGAACAGAGTAAAGTTAAGTCTCTGTTAAACTGCCACCTTGTAATTATTAGTTACCTGTAACATTACAGAATTCATTAATTAACATATTGTTAATTAGCATGACATATTGTTAACATAAACTCAATATAGACTAAGCCTTAATACATTATCCTATTCATTTCCTGAATCCTCAGCTTCTGGTGATGTCCCCACCAATTTCAAAATCAAACCTACGCCCGTGGTGGTAGTGGGTAGGTAGAGGTTTGGGTTGTGCATCTCTCTTTGGCAGGATGGGAGGAAGCGTTGCTGGGATGATCTTGGATTTGGAGGATTGAAATGTTGAGGTGGGCTGGAGATTCGTGGAGTGAGATGTCGGGATGGTATTTGGGAGCTGGGTAGGGTGCAGTGAAGTCGGGTCGGTGTGGAGGGGTAAGAGCATGATTGTGGTGAGCGTTGCTTCTGTTGTCACCCCACCTCTGTTAATGAGGAGATAGGAAAAAATATCTTTAGTAAAAAAAAAAAGAGTGGTTTAGAAGTATAAACAGCCTAATTGTGGCTAAATATGTTGAATTTTCAGTGGCGAAGCTCACATTTTTCTTGTTATCCCTTTATCTGGTTTCACACAAAATTGGATTTTAGGGGTTGCAGCCCTGAGGGAAATAAAATCACATTTGAAATGTTTGTTTAAAAGTGCTGCCATAATATACTGGTTAAAAAATATATGGGTTACACTTTACTTTAAGGTGTCTTTGTTACAGTGACTATACATTTAAGTAAGTCTTCTTATTACAGTTTTTCTGAATTGCTAAAACACATTTCTTGAAACCATCACTCACTTTCTCACAACCTTGAACACAAAACCAAATTTTCAAACCACATTCAGAGAACCTCTCTGACTCTTCTGGCAAAATCAAACAACTGCCTCAAAACCATTTTATCTGTGCTCAAATCAAACAATGCTTTCAGATCATAAACACAGCAAGTCAATATTATAAACACTACAGATCATTTGTTAGACACTATACATAAAAAAAATGGAGAACACAAAATCCAAAGCAAGCAGTTACAGAGAAAAAGTATATTGTAACAAAGTGAACAAATTGTACAATTACGTAAAAAAGTATAGTAATGACAACTTACAGTAGTAAGGTGAATAACTTACTGTCTGCACTGCAAGTATAGTATTTTACTGAATATTGTATAATATTGAATATATTCAATCTGTAATTCAGCACTTGCATACTGTGAAAATACAGTAACTCCACTGCAAAAGCCAAAAAGGTAACAGTAATTGTCCAAATGTGCACGTTACTGTACACTCAGAGTTTTGCAACTGCAAAATCAAGGTCAGTGAGAGAGATTTTATTCTGCTTCAGCATCATGTACATCATTTATGTACAGTTGGTTTGGTCACATCTATTTCTAATGGTTTGGTCACATCATTAGAAATAAGTGTGAACAATTTTGAGTCGTTGTGTGTAGTTGTGTTTAACTTTTGCCTGCCTGTGTTTAGCGTTTTGAAACACTAGTGCATCACAGTGTGAAATGTGTTTTAATGTGTGAAAATGTGTTTAGCGTTTTGAAACACTAGTGCATCACAGTATGAAATGTGTGAAAATGTGTTTGGACAAAAAGAGTGTCATGATTCTGCCATCTAGTCTTTAATTTTCCCTGGTCTTGAGGCAGGATCATGACAGACCCATGTTTTATGTGTAAGCACATGGCCATTTGTTTGGGCTGTGTGCTTGCGTTGTCTCGTCACGTAACCCCGCCCACTTGTTACCCTCGTTTAGTCATCATTGCTTTACCCTTGTCACCTGTTTCCCTCATTAGTTTCTCCCTATTTAATCCCCTTGTGTTTGCTGTCCTGTGCTGGTTCATTGTCATTCATTATGTGAAACCAACTGTGAGTAACCTGTTGAAAGTCTTGTGAAGAGTTTGATCCTGTCTTAGCTGTTAGTTTAGCTCAGTTTTCTGAAGTCAATAGCTACCTCATCGCGGGTCTCAATGTCCCTCCCCCTCTCTCTGAACGTGAAGGACTGGTCAGCCGTCCGTTCCACAGTATGGTGGAGAGTCTGTCTCAGGGCGTTTTTCCACTGGGTTCGTTTGCTGCGGTCCGAACCCGAGTGCGCTAGTTCCCGGCGCCTCCCGCAGCGTTGGTCTGGTTTCACACTCAATTAATTGTATCGAACCCAGGTGCGTTTGCAGTGATCTTACGTCATCGCAAACGCAATCAAACAATGATATCGACAGTGATACGCATGCGCGGGATACTATACTTCCTGAACAAGCGCGCACCCGAGTCCGTGTTGCTTGCACATTAACGCGAACCGCACCACGGTTCGGGAGCAACCGAGCTCAGACCACCTCCTCCAGCTAGTCTCGGGTTCGGTACTCTAGTGCGCACCCGGGTCCGATGACAGCGTTCACATTAACGATTTTTCATGCGAACCGTGCCCCGGTCCGCACTAAACTGCCAGTGTGAAAGCGCCCTCAGAGGGAGCTGCAGGGTACTACAAGGTCTTCTTCTCCCGCTACACTTCCTGTGATCCCTGAGGGTCGTCTGCTAGCCGTCGCTACACTTGGGGACCAACCCAGTCCCGCCGCGACTCCTGAGACACCTTCCACGTCCATCAATCTTCATGGTAAGCGTGGAAGGCACCCGTCGTGGGAGTCAGCATCGGAGTCTTCCTGCCCGGAGTCCTCCTCGCCTGCGCTGAGCTCCCCAGTTCCTGTAACGGTTCCTGCTTCACTTCCCTCTCCAGTCACCAGTCTGGCTACCGTCTCTGCTCCGCGACCCAGGAAGAAGGGGAGGAGGGGAGTTTCTGGTTCTCCGTCTCTACCTCCTCCTGAGTCCGCGATGGCTCTCCAACCCGCCGCTGAAGTCAAAAGCGCTGTTCCTGGCCCCGCTGCTGTAAGCGTGGTTCCAGTCTTGGCAACAGGAGACATAGTTCTACAGCCTGCTGCAGAATGCGCTGTATCCTAGTCGGCGGTGGGGAGATCCATTCCAGAGACTTGTACCGTGAATGTCGTCTCTGAGTCTTCAGTCAGTCTGCTGAAGAGAAAGCAGCGGCCGATTCCGCTGCAAAGGCTGTGATAGAGTCCGTATCAGCTCGCCAGGAGATGCCAGTCATCATCGCTGCCAGAACCCTGTCCGAATATTTATCCCGTCTTGTCAGAAATCTTGATGTCCCTGTCAGTCCTGTCTTTTCTTCTAACCCTGTGTCCAAGTCTGCTGCAGAGAGCGCTGATCCCAGGCCAGCTGCAGAGAGCACTGTACCCAGGTCTGCTGTACCCAGGTCTGTTGCAGAGAAGGCTGTCTCCATGACTACTGCAGAGAACTTTGTTTCCAAGTCAGCAATGGAGATTGCTGGTTCCGAGTCTGCTTCGGAGAGTGAAGGTTCCAAGTCTGTTTTTGTAAACACGGATCCTGTCCCAGCTTCACAGTCAGCCGCAATGCCTTTCTCCGCTCCCTTGCCACCTGCCACACCCCTTGCCACCTGCCACACCCCTTGTCTTCGACCCGCTGCCGTCTGCCCCGGTCTCCGCTGTCACCTGACCTCTGTATGTTTCCCCGGTCACCCCTGTCATGGCTCAACCTCGGAATGTTTCTCCCAAACCCACTTCCCACTCTACACCACCCAAACCCGCCCAGATCCCTTGTCCTAAGCCCTCGCCCCGTAAACCTAAGCCCACCAGTCCTCCTATTCACCCTGGACAATCCCCCATGAACTCTGTGTTTCCTCCTCCTCCTCTTCCTTGTTTATTTTTATTTTGTCACCCCAATCCTGTCATTGTGTATTTGTGTCTGCCTTTATTGTTATTTGTCATGTTTTGTTGGTTTGTGTCCTTGTCTCAGTCCGTCATGTCCCGTGTTTAGTGTCACCTTGGGGAGCGTCTGGTAGCCGTCTGGTAAGGTGGGGGTTCTGTCATGATTCTGCCATCTAGTCTTTAATTTTCCCTGGTCTTGAGGCAGGATCATGACAGACCCATGTTTTATGTGTAAGCACATGGCCATTTGTTTGGGCTGTGTGCTTGCGTTGTCTCGTCACGTAACCCCGCCCACTTGTTACCCTCGTTTAGTCATCATTGCTTTACCCTTGTCACCTGTTTCCCTCATTAGTTTCTCCCTATTTAATCCCCTTGTGTTTGCTGTCCTGTGCCGGTTCATTGTCATTCATTATGTGAAACCAACCGTGAGTAACCTGTTGAAAGTCTTGTGAAGAGTTTGATCCTGTCTAAGCTGTTAGTTTATTGTTCAGTTTTCTGTCTGAGTCTTAGTGTAGTCTTGTTATTCTTATATAGTCAATCCTGTCTTGTTTTGCCCCCTTGTGGGTTTTGTTTTTCTGTAATAAACGTAGTTCACTTGAATACTGTCTGCCTTTGGGTTCATCTCCTTGCACCATCATAAAGAGTGCATGAGATCTGCAAACAGTGTTTAACTACCTGAACTTGTTTAATGTTTTACAGAAAGAGTGATTGATTTGACAAATTAGTATTGAGAATTTGGTTCAGAGAATGGGGTTTAGTGTTTTAGCAATTCAGAAAAACTGTAATTAACAACATGTACTTACTATATAATTAGGGCTAGGGTTAAGGTTTGGTTTAAGGTTAGCTGCATGTAATTATGCATAATTTATTATTGCTACTACAGTAAGTATATGTAACATATGTAACAAAGGCAAGGTAAAATAAAGTGTTACCAAATTATGTTATGTGGGATTAGAAATTAAACAACACCTTTCAGAAACTGGAAGAGCTTGAGCTGTTGGCGAGATAACATGTTATATTAGTCTGAGCAGAATCCTTGAGAGATTATTCAATATACAAATACTCTAATACAAGACTAAACGGTAACACTTTACAATACGGGTGCACTAATAAGCATTAATTCATGCTTAACTAATGCACAGATAATCATGTGTTAATGTATGATTCATGAAGAACTAAACCATTAATTAATGATTACTGCATCAGTAACTAATAAAGATTCTAAATGATTAATAGATTAAGTAATATATGACTTGTTATTAATTAAATGTGTCATAATGTATTAATTCCTTAACTTATTTTATTAACAAAGTGTAAATGCGTTAATTACCACAGTTGGTCAAAGCAATGTACTTCAACTTCCAGTTGTCTGCTTTAATTAATCAAACTAATGATTTGCAAATGTATCATTATGTTATGACTTTATTGTTGAGGCACATGACTATTAACTAACTGGTAAGTAATATGCCATTTTGGTTTAGTTACAGTTATGTGCCTCAACAAGTGATGCATTTGCAAATCATTAGTTAATGATTAATTAAAGCAGACAACTGGAAGTTGAAGTACATTGCTTTGACCAACTGTGGTAAATAACGCATTAATTTACACTTTTAGTTAATAAAATAAGTTAAGGATTTAATACATTGACACATTTAATTAATAACAATTCATATATTACTTAATCTATTAATCATTTAGAATCTTTATTAGTTGCTGATGCAGTAATCATTAATTAATGGTTTAGTTCTTCATGAATCATACATTAACACATGATTATCTGTGCATTAGTTAAGCATGAATTAATGCAGATTAGTGCACCCTTATTGTAAAGTGTTACCGACTAAACTATATCTGTGCAATATATTCTGTGGAACAACAGTTTGTGTTAGATTCACCATATTTTGAAACATTATTTTTATTCCTCAGGTTTTAAATACAGAGTAAGTGATAGTTAACCAACATTTTCACAAAGAGCCAGCTAAAATATGTTTGTGATAGATTTGAATATGGAGCCTGAAATGCTTTCCAGCCTAAAATGTGACAGAGACAGACACTCACCAGCTGAGGTAAGATGCAGAGCACAGCACAGTATCAGAAACATTAATAAAGTCTTTGTGAAGGTCTTCATTCTCCTGGTATGATACACCTCAACAGAAGAATATGTGGTGAATTGCCAGCAGAAATTGAGATGGTGAATTAGATTTTGAGTTGTAAGAACCTCCTTGTTGATTCTCTGGACCAATAACACAATCTTTTCTTTAACAACAACTTGTCTCTGAACCCTCTTCCTCCTAATTTGGTATTGTTACAAGGTACAAAAATTCTTAAGGGCTGCTCAGTGCATTTCACACAGGAAATACCCTACCCTTCACACAGGCGGTTTGGACGGCGACACACATGCGTTATATAATTGCATTGCATATATGTGCTGGTCAACTAGTCTAAAATTGAGAAACCCCAGTAAAAAAATAAAATAAAATAAAAAGATTAAAAAAGATAAAACATTGGAACATTGTGTACAATTAAGATAGGCTAATTCATTTATTTTCCAATATCCAAATATGATACTAAATACCACAGGGAAAAGGGCTTCTATTTGTGACGTGCTGCCTTTGCATTTAATTTAAATGATTTAAACATTGCACATTTTAAACAGGACACGCATTAACTGAATAAATGTTAGCCAATACAAACATATTTATAGAAAACAGTTGACAAAGAATAGACAGGAGTCCAATAATAGCATAACGAATCACTTATTCTAAAAATAATATAAAGTAACGTTATAAGTTCCGAATCCGACATATGAGGGCTGTGTTAACAGTAAACGTCCGTCATTTAACGAATTTTAAAAGCAGGGATGGATAATACAAAATGCTTTTTGACAGGAAAAAAAACAAGCAAGAACAAAATTTAAACTTAGCCCGTCAATTTTCATTTTACAATGATCTTATGTCTGTGTGCGCGCGTCCGTGTTTGTGAGAGAGCTCGCGCAGCACTGATACAACGGTACTTTTTAATCCATAAGTAACTAACGCGCTAGTTTTCATACAAAATAAATATGTAACATAATTAGGTAGGCTACTTTAGATATAATTAAGACAATAACGTAACACATACGTTTCTCAACACTGAGAATGAATGAATAAATAAACGCCTGTTTCTCCAGACTTAATCCACAAATCACAACACTTTCATAATCACTAAGCCATAGCGATTTCAAGATTTATAGTTCAGCATTACTTGAGCATTTTATTATTTGCATGACTGAATGATGTCTTCCTCTTTTCTGAGTGACCATGAATAACTTAACTGAGTATTTTAAGATAATCCATGCGATCTGTGTGATCATCGAATCCATAAGATTAAGTTAACTCAACAATCATCTTTCCACATCGACCCCAGGCCGTTTACCTTCAGGAGTCAGAAGTAGCCTACCGTACTGTACTGTCCTCGCTTATGACATCAGTCAGACGGCGGAAGGGGGATCGAGCGGGAATCTTTATTGGTGTCGATTTTCAGTCTCTTTTTAATGATAGGCCTTACGCATCTGTCAATCATCCACGCTTGCTATTTGGGGAATGAACCCAGCGCTATGATTGGTCGAACTTTTCTTCTTTTGCTGTAGCTTGATTTGAGGACAGCGCGTGCATTGTGCACAGAGGCGTCATCAGGTTTTTGCGTAGTTTAGAGTGACAAATCGTACCAGCGTACTTTGAAGTCAAAATGCGTATCCGCTACGCAAAATGCGTACAGGTTGGCAGGTCTGTATCTTTGGAACACTCATTTCAACATACTATGATTGGACTTCTATTTTTGAATACTATTTAGGACGGATTGTATACGAATTGGGACGCACCATAAGACATCAGACAAGTTAGCAGGTGAAATTCAAAATAGAGTAGTATACTAGTATGGAGCATGGTGAATGTGATTTCACCAAGTAGAACAATATTCCAATCAACCAATCAGATTCGAGGGATAGGTTTAAAGTTAAGTTTAGACTTACAACCAGGGTTAGGGGCTTCTACACCATTCTAATTCACCTATATCTTTTCCCTCTTATTTTAGAGATAAGTGATGGGTAGGGTTAGATTTAGTCTTGCATAGCCAGACTTTCAGACTGATGGTAGAAGGTCTGGACTCTTATCGCAGCTTTTCTTGGCCAAGGACCGCCCAAGAGGACATTTGACTGAGATGTAATGCAACCAATCACAGTTTGTTTTGTTCCGCATCATGTTTAGGGGCGTGACAATACAATGTCGATGTCCCTATTACAGACCGGTGTGCATCTAGTTTAGCATCTAGTTAGTTTACTGCAACAATGGAGCCGTGAACTTCACATACTTTTGAAAATCCAGCGTTTAGTTGATCCTGATAAGCGCTCATTGTCACAGTTGTAAACACAACGGCTTTCTTCTTCCACGAGGGGTTTTGACGTCACCGCATTTGTTTCCAGGCGGACCGTTAAAGAACGCGACACACACGTCTCCCGGACATCCTGTAGAATTGAACCAATCAGATTACGACTTTGAAACTCCTGAAGTGTTTCCAGAAAAGTGTGCCATATGCATCAGACGTTCAGCCAACGATCCATGGGTGTTACGTCTGAGGCTGAGACTAGGTTAGATTTAGGGGTGGGATAGAGATGGACTTTGTTTTTGGAGGAACTGAGTCCAGGGAGTGAATTTAAAGGGGGGATGGAGTTCCAGTTCAAAATGTCTATGATTTCCATGTTTTATCCATCTAATAGCCTCCAAACACTATGCAAATTTCATACATAAATATGGTGGGATTTTCTGCATCTATGGTTTAAAAATCTTAAATATGTCCCCAACTAGAGTTTCCCCAGTGAATCTCCATTTCCACCACTGTATATACAGTATATAGAGGTCTGGTAATCGAAATGATCTGATGTAGGCCTACGTGTGTCCTCTAGAGAAATATTCAAATAGTAGTTGTAATGTGCCCTATTTATAATAATTATAGGACATTCTATTGCCTTTAGAACATGAATGTTTAAATGTTTGATATCCTTTTGTTCATAAAATAGACTTCATACATAACATTTAAAAATAATATTTGCAGGATGCTTTTTATGAATTTTACTTGAAGACAACACTGGCATCAATGAATAGAATTCAATCCAAGAATTTTAAAACATCGACATGTTTTTTATTGAAATATATGAAGTTAAATTGTCAAGTTATCTAAACTGGTGAGTACATAGTACATACGTAAGTAAATAGTAAATAAAAAAATAATGGACAATTAAATGAAGAAAATCTTAACATTTGACAACTTCTGCAATATTCTCTATTAATATTAGTAATAATAATACAGCTCATTTAAAGTTCATATCAGTACATTTATTTTTGACTGATAATGAGATTAAAATTACAATAATAACACTCTGAAATGTAGATGTAAAAAAATTCTTTCAAGTTTCATTTAGGTGAGTTTGAAGCCCTTTTCTTGTGGTTTTCTATGTGGTTTAGGTACAACTTGGCCCAGCGATTCTCAGGGTTCATACAAAATTGCCTCTTCCGAACTGTTACGAACCTACAGCAGATTACAGACAAAAGCATTAAAACAACATGAACGTGAGGGAATTCTAAAGGTTAGTAGATATTGAGAGGATACTCACACAATGTGTCTAAGGGGGCAACTGCTACTTGTCCAGATATAAGACTCCAGCTGTTTCTTAGGAATTCTGATATTGGTTACATTAAAGCAGCAGATACTATTTGCGACATCTTCTGCAAGAGTACCTGAAAAAGTAAAGGGTTCAAAATGTGATTCAACAGATTTTTAAACAGAATGTTTTTACTCTCCAGACTTTACATCCTTTACAACTTTATCCCCCGTTTTCACTCTGAAAGAGAAAAAAGATGTCCGAAGCAGACACTCACCCGCTGAGGTAAGTTGCACAGCACAACACAGCAGCAGAAGCAGTAACGAAGTCTTCAGGACTGTCATCATTCTCCAGGTTTGATAAACCGTACGAGAGAAAGCTAGAGTATCGTGAACTTTCAGCACTCCATTATATAGAGACGGTGAACTGTGTTGAAAGAAATCCCCTATGCTGATTCTATGGACCAGTGACACAACATTTTCTAAGTACAACACTGTCTCTGAACCCTCTTCCTCTTTACTTGAAGGTGTTGCTTTATGTGCTAAAAATACAAATGTGCTGATACAACTTCACGTAAATACCCCACTTCAATTCAAATGACCTCCCATAGGCTCCTTAAAATAACTGCGCTTACAGTATCAATAAAAGTTTCCTATATCTTTACAGCTTTTAATAATATTCAAATGGATTTATCAGTGAGAAATATAATTAATTTAGAGCTAAATCCTTATCTTATCCAATGTGTTTCTCACATATACATTTACATTTATTCATTTAGCTGACGCTTTTATCCAAAGCGACTTACAATTGCTATATATGTCAGAGGTCGCACGCCTCTGGAGCAACTAGGGGTTAAGTGTCTTGCTCAGGGACACATTGGTGTCTCACAGTGGATTCTTATCCATTGCGCCACCACCACATATAGAATACAGATAGTGAAGATAAATAATACATTTTCCTTTCCGAATTGTAACTAATGTAAGGATGCCTCAAGGTTGCTTTAGTTCTTCATTATGGTTTACGCTGACTGCATAACTAGCTTTCTGATTATCTTCAGCTACATCCAGTGAAAATTCACAATGTGGGAATTGATCAAGCCTCATCCTAAAAGTATTTTAGTATAATGATCTGATCTGTCATGATCTCCTCAAATAGAATTTCTCAGTAAGGAGATAGAACAGCGTATTTATCTCTTTTGTTGGCTTAGATCATTTGGAGCAAATAATCAGAGTGTTATTTTGTATTGTATACAACCTGGTGTAATAGCTTGTCTGTAACACTAAATCTAATTTAATCAAATTTGCATTTGGTGTATGCGAAATTATTAATATTCAAGATTATTCAATTTATTCTTTTGATTAATGCTTTTTATTTATTTATTTTGTTAATTATTACTTTGTATGAATCTTATTAATCTCTTCTATTCCAGTCATTGATGGCTATGTATTCATTTAATCATCATTTATCGTTATATTCCTTGTTGCATTATTATTTTACATGTTATTGATTTCTTTAATCATTTATATATTTTAATTTTTTTTACTATATGCTCTGATATGTTTGATTATTTCCAAATTAAAGATCTTTGGTTTCTCTTCTTTGCTGTAAGATCATTCTCCCTTGATTAGGTGATGTACGTTTGTATCAAAATATAGATCCATTTCAGACATGAAATCTGATATCTTAAAGGTGTCAAAACTTGGATCTATTTTCGTCTCTTTGCAACTGTAGCATTTGAGCAGTCTAGCCATTACACCAACTATGATAACTGTTTGACCTTTTCTTATCAGATCAAATCACAAGTTTAGGAAGATGTACGTTTCCTTATTTTTATCTTCACTTCTGCTTCTTCTCTTCTACATCTATTCTACATATCTATTCTACATCTAAACCTATTTGCCATTATAATTTTCATATATATTACATTTATTTGTTGTCTTTATAATTTTACCATTTTAATTAGTAAATTTGATATTCCTTATTCAAATTTGATCTCTGACATAATCATGATTTGTATGCCTGGATCTCATTGCATCACATTTGTACAAAGATCATTGGCGTGCCTACCTCCGGAATAATCGAGATATCTATATTAAGAGTTCAGATGCAAAAGCCTCTAAGTGCCATCTGAAATTTTCTTCTAGAGTGATAATTTTTTATAAAGCTTGTATATTTCAGTTCAGTAATTAAACTTAAATGACAATTAATATGTAATTTGCATTGCCATTGAAGTAAAATTACTGAACTTAAATATACGAGCTTGATAAAAAATAATCATTCTAGAAGAAAATTTCAGATGGCACTTAGAGGCTTTTGCATCTGATATATATATATATATATATATATATATATATATATATATATATATATATATAACACACACACACACACACACACACACACACACACACACACACACATATATATATATATATATATTATATATATAATTTTGTTGTGATATACACAGAGGTGTAAAATACTTGAGTAATTTTACTTGATTACTGTACTTAAGTATTATTTTTGGCGATTTTTACTTTACTAGAGTACAATTAAAAATCAATACTTTTACTTTTACTTAATTACATTTTTAAGAAAAAAAGTACTTTTTACTCCTTATTTTATTTATAGTCAAAAAGTACTTCTTTTTTGGAGATCACTTCATTCTATTTTCCCTTGCTATTATCAAACCAATTGAATTGCGCTCATGCCCAGTTTAATTTAAACGTCATTTATTCTGCCAATAAGATTCGTTTTCACATTCCATGAAATTGGGAAGACACATTCATTGGTCCTTTGGAAGTGACTTCATACATCTATAGAGAGCCTAAGTCCCTTCCCTTCCGGTTGACCACCATGGGACCTTATGTCGGAGAAATATTGTATGGTAGTCAATGGCGAGAGACAACAAATATTTTGATCTCGTTTGAATTGTGCCCTGAATTACACACATGATGTTTGTCAATTAAAAAGATACATTTTAAAGTCAAGAAAGTCGCAGTTTGATGTAAAACTGTTGAGGTGTAAGACTGTGAAAATACGTAATTACAAAGACTACAAACCCAAAAGGCGCACATGTGACGTCATACCTTTTCTTTCAATGAATGAAGCTAACTTTACTGAAGCTTACGTCTGTCATTTTTTCTATAGTCTTACGTTATAATCGTAATGTTACGCCGTAATGCCTGAGTGTTTTGTACCAGACTGCACACATACGAGCAACGGATCTTGTGACGTACATAGTGCGAGATTAGAGATGTAGTTCATTGAGCGATTTTCACTTCTGTTTTATGACAAACTGCGGCTTTCTTAACTTTCATAATTATCTTTTAAATTGACAAACATCATGTGTAATTCAGGGCACAGTTCAGACGGAATAAAAATATAAGTTGTCTCTCGCCATTGACTAGGCCTAGGCTACCATACATATTATTTTTCGAAATAAGGTCCCATGAGCCGGAAGCGGAGGGGAGGGACTTAGGCTCTCAATGCACAGCACCTTAAACTGGAAATTAGAGAAATGATAACAGTCAATCAGTGGAAGACAATGGAGGAAGAACGTGATTCAGCTGCGAACCCGTGGCCGTACCTTAGCGAATTCTATTCTTTTAGTGGTAAAAGTATGTTTAGTGGATTGTTTAAAGCATGTTGCATACTGGCATTAGATAGTAGTCTTATAGTTTGATAATTAAATACAATTAAATACAAACAGTTCTAAAGCAGGATAAAACCTTGTATGTGGTTCATTGACTTCATGTTTTTAGAGATTAAAAGCTCTAGTTTCATTCTTGCTTTTACTTACTTCTTTAATACTCAAGTACAATTTTAATGTGGTACTTTTTTACTTTTACTCAAGTACGATTCTGGCCAGATACTTTTACTTTTAATTGAGTAAAATTTTCCCTCAGTACTTGTACTTTCACTTGAGTAACATTTTTGAGTAGCCTACTTTTTACACCTCTGGATATACATTGCCTGTCCTTTGGTTTGTATAATAGTAATTTATACAACTAGATTTGGATTATTAAACAATGTCGAAATAAAGTGAATCTGCAGAGTTTTGCATTCAAATGCATGTAAAGGGAACCATTGCCACAGAGAAGAAAGAGTTAAAACTCGTCACATCACCGCTAATAAACATCTGAACACACAAACAACGATCAAATGCACATTGATGGATCTTCTTCTGTCTGTTCTCCGAAATGTAATCAGATGTATATTTCTGCAAGCGCGTTTAAACTGGCTAATTGTGTCTAAGGCAGGCAAAGGCATTCGTTTTCAAGAGTTTACACTCCACTGCTCAATACACACAAATTACCACGGGATGGCGCGGGTGTTCCATTCATAAACTGTGAACAATGGTAGCTTATTTACAGTTTTTCTCCATTGTTTACACATATTTTCTGGTACTTGAGACACAATGACCACAACATGTAACTCATTCACCAACCACCTGAACCAATTCTGCTAAACTACAAGCACAATTCCTGCTTTACACTCAAATTGCAGTTCTAAAACACACTTTTTTCAAAACACTACACACAATTCTCTGCTTTTGGCACAATTTTCATGCAGAAAATCTCTTGTTTTCACAAGGAACACACTGCCATTCAAATATGCACACTGACTCATCACATGGGCAAACACCCGTCACACAGTTTTACAATTAGCAATCAGAGCTTTAGCATAAAAGGGCAATAGGTCAGCTCTTCAATGGTGCAATGGATGCCAACATTGGATTTTTTATTTTTTTACTGTAACTGTATACAGTAAATTCTTCTGTTGTTTTGTATGTAGACCACTGTATGTACAACTTTGTGTTGGTTGGGATGTACAAATTGTGGGAATGTACAAATGTACATTGTTTTTGTGGGAAAAATAAAATATATTTGTTACCATGTATTTGTGTGTTCTGAGTATAAAAACAATATTCTCAAATATTTTACATCACACTTATGTATGTACTGTCTGTAGTAAGTGTAACACTGAACAAAAAAAGGCCTAAGTCATTATGATAAATGGAGAAGAAGTGTTTTCCATTCATCATAGTGTTTTACACTGAGCACATCAGTGTTCAACTGGATCTTATAAATGTCTATTCATTTGATGGTTTGTGTGTGTCATTTGAAAAACAAAATACCATTTTGAGAAGAAATAACATTGTTTTGAATGTAAAGTTTCATTTTGCAGGAGAATTGAGGGGTTTTGCCCATTGTGTGTGTTTTTTTGGATTTGTGTGTAGAGTTCTGAGAATATGAGGCATGCTTTCAGAAAATGTGTGTAAACAATCGAGAAAAACTGTAATGTATAGGCTACATTTAGGTAGCCTACATGTCCAAAAAAACTGGTAGGCCTAATGTCATACTTTGTAGTAGTGGTATTGTGGCGTAATAATCTGTTTGGTTGTAAAATGGATTTATTACCTCAATGAAATTAAATCGAATTTATCATCCTGTTGAATCATTCATTCACAGACAGCATACGAAGATGTTCAGATAATAAAGATCTTCATCGCTGGCTAACAAAATTATGCATTTGTAGATTTGCTTTCACTTGACTGTAGGTCCACGGCCACTTAAATCTTCCTGTTACGACTCCCGAGTCCGAGTGTGAAACCGCTTCAGACGATTCAGTGCGAACAGGAAACTGAACAAATCATTCAAACTGATTCGCAAACCGATTTAGACAGTTCTGCCAACCTGTTTGATGAATTATCAATGCCTTGTGTACATTTTTACCAGGACAGATCAAGTAGGTGTTTCAATTGAAATTCTTGAAAAACCCAATACATTTAATAATTCTCAAAAAAAGATCTGACTTCAGAAATAAATAGCACTATTGTGTATTATAATGAAATATCATAATCAGAAGACACCTTTAGAAATGCACTTTTATTAGTCATTTTAATGTCCGCAAAACACTACAATGCAGCTTCATATTTGTATAAATAGAGAGAAAACGTTTATCATGCAGAGGTGTACAGAATAATTGAAAAGAAATATTAATAATAAATAATTATAATAGAACAATAAGTATGAAGATTTTTCTCCATTTAAATACTAAACAAGATTTAGACTGTAGTGCTCGAAGTCTTTGCTGTAGTTGTTCTGTGTCTGTTGTTCACTTTAGCAACATGGTCGCTCACCCAGGACGTGTTTGGATGTACACAGATCTCCCTTCCAATAACTGTCCGAAACCTGAGGACAAAAAAACCATCAAAACAACACTTAGGTAAAAGATTTGATCAGACTGAATCATTCCGTTTGGCTCTGTAAATCTTGAGAGGAAACTTACACAATAGCTGATATGGGACAGCTGCTGCTGGTCCTGTAAAAAGACACCACTCGGCTCAGGGGGATTTTGATATTGGAGAACTGGAAACAGCATGTTGCTCGAGCTTCGAGTGCTATAGGACCTGAACGAATTCAATGTGTTATGTCAGTGAAAAACATTTCAAAAGGCTTCACCTTTAAACTTAATAAACGTACAGTAAATGCAAATGCTGACGAAATAAAATGAACTGCATTATAATCCCCAAAAATGAACGGCATTATAATCCCCCAAATAAACTGCATTATAATAGCACAAATAACATGATCTACATAATGTACTCACTACTTGAAGTCAGCTGAATAGAGATGAAGAGCAGCAGAAACATCAGATTTCTCATTTTTCACACGTTTCAGCCCTTACTGATCTATGAGTCTGGTCTGAGAGTGTGTATAGCCTACTGAATGACCTGTCGGTGTCGCATTATATATTGAGGGACATTGACGTTCATTGATGACATTCACAGAAATCTGTTTCAAAGTAGTGACTGAATGAGGATCCATATTTGTTCCCTTTTTGTCTGTTCCTTCTCTTGCACAAATTTCTTTTTTTTTTTATTATGTTTTGGCTCTGAGAAAATAATGTTTTTCCTGCAATTACAATCTTGCTAGACATAAAATAAGGGGTTTGGTACATACAGAAAGTATTGTTTACTTAAGAATTTCTGAGTTGAAATGATTATTTCTTAATAATTTTGAATTGATGCAATTGTATTGTTTATGGTCTTTATGTGCAATTTCTAGATTCTGCAAGTGCCTTATATTTAGAATCAATATCTCTGCACTCTTAAAAATAAAGGTTCCAAAAATTTTTTTTTTCTTTTTTTACTTTTTTTTTTTTTTCTTGCATGTAGAAGTACCATTTTTGGTTCCCCAAAGAACCTTTCAATTATCTTTTCTTAAAAGAAGCATAGTCTGAAGAACATTTTAATCTATAGAACCTTGTCCACTATAAATAACCTTTTGTGCAATGGAAATGTTCCATTGATGTTAAAGGATGTTCATGGAACCGCAAAGAAGCTTTATTTTGGTCAACTGATATTGTTTTTCAATGACATGATATTTAGAGAATAAAAATTTAAATAATGCTGATTTAATATATAATTACATTTAATGACAAAGAATTCAAATAATATTATGATTAAATGTAAATTAGTTAATTTGACATACTACAATGAAAAGGAATAATTCACCTCAAACTAAAAATGCTGCCATCATTTACTCACTTATGTCTTTCCAAACCTGTAGGCCTAATCTTTCTAATAGGTGGTACGCAAAAGATGATATTCTGAAGAATGTTTACATCTAATTTCCATAAAATGAAAGTGGATGGTGATCAGTGTCTGGATGCTTAAACTGCTTAGACTAGTCTAATTAGTAATCTGTTATTTTCTTCTTTAAGAAGGGTTATAACATTTTTAATTCAGTTACATAAAAACATAGATTTGAAAAAGTAAGACTGATGACTGATTAACACTTGTTGGACAAACTGCACTCTTATTGGCATTTGGAAAGGATCCATTGCACAAAAGGTTCTTTATAGTGGAAAAGGTTCTTTATTCAAATGTTTTTCACACTAAGAAAAAAAAAAGTAAAAGCAGCATAAATCATCCGAAAAATAGATCATATACAACCTGTGTGCATATTTCAAAAAATCTGAAGACATGGTAGCTTTGTGTGAGAAACAGAATGAAACTCATTTTTCAAATCTTACCTTGACATTTTTACTTTATTATAGCCATGGTAACCATTGACTAACATTTTTTAAAAATGGGCATCTTGAACATTCTGCTATGAATTAAAATTGTTGTGTTTCCCACTAGAAAGAAATGAGATGTCCGTGAGCAAATAATCACAGATTTTAGTTTTTTAGTTGAACTATCATTTTAAAGGGCCATGTGAATATTTCACAGAAGCAAATGTTTTGAGAACATATTTCAGTGTCATGCAGAGGGTAACTTTTTCTCATTGTATTGCCTACTGAGTATGAAAGAGAATCCTGTAAAAGATATTCAAGTAAATTCACATCTGAGGATCAACCATGATGATATCATGGTTTGAGCTGTTTCCATTCATCATCATTATTCTACTTCTGTTTTATTTCTCCTCAGTGTTATAAGAAATGACCCAATCCATGCTTTCTTCAAGTTAGCTTACTCAGCATTCACTGTCTGAATATTTCACAGGGGCAAATATTCTGAGAAAGAGAGATGTACAGTATGTCCACCAGAGTTTTTTTTTTCATTATAGTTTTGTTTTAGACTTGACTTTCCCTTACTTTCTTTTTACTACAGTTTTGCGAGCGAACGTAAAGTTTCTCGGGGGAAAGCAAAACTTTTGCAAGCGAATGCAAAAGCATTTAAATATAGTTTTTCCTCCCATCTCATATTTTTTTTTCCATCACCATGTCCCTTTTAGGGGCACTGTACTTTTCTAGTTTACTAACAAGACCACTTCTCTTCATAATTGTAAAAAAAAATTCTAAGTAAAAACAAAACATAAGTTTGACCCAGACAGGCAGTTTTTACATGCTCCTCCACTAATAAGAAGAAAGAAGAAACTAGATTTCTTGTGAATGGAACACGTGGTGTTGCATCATGTCTGTGTGGTTTTAAAATCACCTCCTCAGCATTTACGTACATTCATGTATTTCACTGCTTTGTGTCACAATTGCAGCTCTGTATTATGTTGCGCTGTAATGTCTTAAGACTGCAACAGACTGAATATTTTGCTCAAGATCGGCCTTGCTAGTCTCAAATTAAGGGTGAATTTTAAGTAGTGAGCATTAAAGGTGCTCTAAGTAACTTTTTTACCTTAACTGAACAGCTTCGGAGTCATTGGAATGGTTATATTACTTATTTCGGGTTGAATGGTGGTCGTTTCGCACCCCCCTGGTGCCCGTGAGCGGAAAATCTGCACTTGCAACTTTGAGCCGGCGGGCCGCCGCGTCAGGAAGTATCGTGTGATATCAGGTGGTCTCGCGATGTAAACAATTGCTTTACGGCCAAAAGAAATCTGCTAAAATGCTGTCATTATTGCGCTCCCTCACGCTGTTCGAACCCGAATGAAGAAGACGTTTGAAAGAATGTCCCATCTGCTTTGATGTCGTTGATCTACTAGCCTCTGGTGTCTGAGAATCGCCAACGAGTTTTTACAACAGTGTTGTCAAATATCTATTCCGAAGCTGTGGGGGGAGCTCTAGAGAGAAACCTGCGAGCAAAAAGCGAGAATACAGCGAAGAAATCCCGAAACTACTGAGCCCTGCTTTAAAGGCACACTATGCAAGAAACCAGCAATGCAAGTTTGAGAGGTGGCGACCCAACAACTCTCGCGAGAATCAAGACTTTACGGCACAACGTCACATACATCAACAACATATGAAGCAGCCTCTATGGAAGACACTAGCAGAGTCGACGAAGAAAACGAAGAAAGCGTGGTCGGAAGAGTCAAGGAAAAGAAAACGACGGCTCTGCGTGAGTGGTATTTACGACAGTAACGTTAAATACAAGTACTCTAGGGGTCGCTGTTTGAGAAAAACGGAAACTGCATAGTGTGCCTTTAAACATCAATACGCTCTATGCGCGAACGCTGCTGACGTATTTCCGGTAGAATCTCAGCCAGTGTCTTTACTTCCGCATAGTGCGTTCTATAGCAAAGTGGATTAGCGGCAAAACTTTCGTAAATTTCTCAGAAACGGAGACAATGATTTTAGAAACCGATTAGCTAGTCAGATTTCGCATGATATGAGAGAATACTCACCCTCAAAGTTGTAGATGTAGCTTGAAATCTATAATTTAAAGCCCTTCTCTTTCTTACTCTCAGGTGTGACAGCTACTGCCTCACAATATTGTTAACATCATTCACGTTAACCGCTGGAATTTCTTGTAAACAGTGAGTGTAATTTACCATTATCTCCAACGAATGCAAAACGCAGCACCGGATGTAACTGGGACAAAACGCGGAAGCGATCGTGCATAGAGCCTATTGCATGATGTTGCCTCAGGGGCATTTACTTTACACAACACCATTTTCAACTAAAAACGGAAAACTTTGTATGTGTTTTGGCCGTTTATTTTCACAACAATGGTGTTTTCGGGGCCTGAAAACGCAAACTTTTTAAAAATGGGGTTCAAAGTGCAAGTTTTGAAAACAATACCATTATCATCTCTGTGTACAAATGTGCAAATGTGAAACTTGTGAAAACGGTGACATCATGCGCATGGTATGTTGTCTATAGGCACGTAGAGTTTCTTTACTAAGTGACATCGCCAACTACTGGCCAGGCAGCATAATATAGCATTTTTTGTCGTTTTCATGGATCCATGTGAACAGGGATCGTTTTGACAAAGTTGTCTTCTGTATGCTGAAACTTTCAAAAATGCAAAAGAAAAAAGTTTCCGTTTTTAGTACATTGTTGTCGTCGTGTAAACATACCCTCAGAGTAACAAACCAATTTCCATCACATGGTGGATATTAGATTGAAATAAAATGATTAACGAAGAAGGAGTGACACACAGTAAACATTGTTTTTAATGTCTTTTTAAAAACAGTCATATACATTTTTTGTATGTTCTGCGGTATTGCTTTGTCACTGTTGTCTAGAAACAGCTTGCTGATATGGATGCATATGCAGAGTATACAGTTATATGTATATATATTTACTCCAAATATATATACACACAGAGAGCATCTAGAGGTACCTTTTCAGTATAAAGATAGATGTGTCTTTCAGTGTACCAGTCAAAAAAAAGCCAGTACTTTAATAGTTGGCTTACCTCTGGAACAGTCTTTTCCGATAGCTCACAACAAAAGTATGATCATACTGGCCCGTATTTCTTCTTCTTATCCCTCACACGTCTTATATTGAGTATCAGCTTCTGGCATTTTAGAGTCCTCGATTTAATTAGACTGTTAGACTGAAAAACTCTTTGGATCAGTCTATTAAACCAGTAACAGAGCTGTGATAAATGTGAGTTGATTTTTTGGAATATGTTGTGTATGAACAGCATGTCTTGTGTAGTAATTGTTTTAAACTGAATATTTACGTTAATTGTGTTGGTAATTTGCGATGAAGCTGACCTTATGGATGCAAAATGAATTTCTGTGAAAACTAACAACAAAGTTGTATTCACTGTATGAAATATTTATATTATTTTCTAGATTGTTTAATATTTATTTACTAGATTTGTTTTGTTTTACCCATCTCCTTTTACTACTGACTTTTAAATAAAAAAATTAAATAAGTTAAATACCATTTAGATAAAAAGATAGCATTAAAAACATCACAACATTATATTTATAATCATTTATATTTTATTAAAAAGCTCCAATCATATAACTTATTTAAAAAATATTTTCATATACACATCAGAAATAGTGGTCAGATTTACAATATAAAATGCAGAGTTCAAGTAGAAACAGTTTAGCTTGTTTTAGACTGTTGGTCTCTGAGTCTTTGCTGGAGTAGCAGTTGATGCAGCAGAAGATGTTTTTGCAGCAGCAGTTATTGTTGATGATGTTGTATTAGCAGATGCAGCAGATGTTGTTCTCTTGTCCACTTTATCAACATGGCCGTTCACCCAGGTGGTCTCTGGATCTACACAGAACTCTCTACCGGCTAATGTCTGAAACCTGAAGGGGAAAAGGACAAAAGATTTAGATCAAAGTTTTTTAATGGTTTGTCTCATTCAGATTGACTTTGCAGTTTGAAAATGAAATCATGTCTAAGATGACACTCACACAATGGCTCGTCTGGTACACTCGCTGCTGGTCCAGAAGTAAGACTTCACCAGTCTCACAGGAATCTTCACATTACTGAACTCCATACAGCAGTTTGCCACATTAATGGCATGGGGAGCTGAAATATGGAGACAAATCGGGCTATCACAAATATATACCATGCTCATGCAAAAAAAAAAGACAAAAGTTTTCAATTACTCTTGTTACTAACTTATTACAAAGTTGTTGTATTTTTAAATCACCGAATGCAACAAATTAAACTAAACCTGACAAAAATAATCTGAAAACAATTAATTTGATCTTAATTATCACTCAAAGAGTCCTCACCGCTTGAAGTCATCGGCACAGAGCAGAAGAGAACCAGGACCAGCAGAAACATCAGGCTTCTCATTCTTCAAGATGTTTGTTCACAATGACAGAAAGAGTCTGTAGAGCTTGAAGATCTCAGAGCAGATGTGTCCAGAATAACGGCTGAGCTCCTTCTTATATACATAGTAGGAGAGGAATTATTCATAAAGATACAGTATTCATGTAAATCCATTTCTGAGTAACAATATTGTAAGATGCGAGTTGTTTTTAGCTCTTCCTTTCCTTCATCCTTTTTCTGCTTTGTCGCTCGTGTAAGACAGTGGGAGGTACTTTTCTTTCAGATTCGCTGAAAACGTGTTTCAGAAAAACAACACATGGCTTCCTCTTTTCAAGTCTGCTGCATGTGCTCAGCATTTTCCTTTATGCTGTCCTATTTTTGACAGCACTAATATATTTGTTAATCAATGTCCTCTCAGAAGCTTGTCAAACAAAAAAAATCCCTCAATTCTTAGAGCTCAGATTTCTTTTCCTGCTTGTGTAAGCTTTTAGAGTAACAAATTTAATGATATAATATGGGAAGATGTTGAAGTCTATTAAAATTGTTCACAATTGCTACCCAGTTAATTATAAACTTGCTAAAATTAATAATAGTATTTCTCCATTTGCATTCTCCATTCCAATAACATGTTCTCCATTTGTCATCAGTTTGAAGAGACAATGAAATCATTTGTGTGGGACTGTGTGTATTGCAAAGTACTTTGGGTTGACTTTTCCCCCAAAAAATGTGTGACTCTGAAATTAGACCCTTCTCATTTTAAATTTGTAATTAATTTACTACTTTTTCTTGCCAAATGTTATATTCACAAATGTACATTTTCAAAGAAAAATCCTTCTTTTTTATTTTTAAGAAAGCGTTTGATATGTATCTAAACTCCTTGAGGTACTCTAAAAACTCAACTGCATGTAAGTGTTACGAAAGCAGACTCATTATTGTCTATTATTGTTCATTACTGTCTTGTCTTGTTTTTGTATTTGTTATTGTTGCATAAAAATTAAAAAAAAATTAAAAAAGGATGTGAGCGCCGCGTAAAAACAAATAGAACCCATTATAATCACTGAGGCTCTCAACACTGGGTACAGTATACAGATGCACGTTCAGTTTCTGACATACTCCACAAACTTGAGTCTGTCGACAACAGGACAAATGGAAGAGAGAAAGAACATTCGCTTTGAAACGTCCAGTTTAAACAGCTCTTTTGCGTCTCTGTACAGACTTCAGAAGGATCCCAGTGTCGGAAACAACTGGATGTGTTATTTCATTCCGGATCACATTGAAGGATTATATGTTTGTTCGGAGCATTTTGTTTTGTGAACGAGGCACAGTGTAATACAGAGTTTGCAAAGAAACTTTTGTTGAGAGATGAAGCAGCCAACTGTATTAGATCTGTAACAAACCAATTTCCATCAAAAGCATATGGTGCATTAGCCTGACATCGCCATACTCAGATTCTAGTCAGAATGTGAGTCTGAAACTGCTCCATTGGGCTGTGATTATGGGGCGTGTTTCAACCGAACCAGGAAAGAAAATGCCTCTGCACTCAATTGGATAGACCTACAACCAATCAGAGCAATGGGGTAAGTGTATGTTCTTCATTCATCTTTACGATTGACAAATGCCTTGATGGTTCTCTGTTCCTCTTTTAAAATGAATGCGCTGTCGATATCTTCTATAACAGACGCAATGGCGGAATCTACAAATCTCAATTCTCCAGCGGCAGCCATCTTTGTTGTAAATGAAATTCAACCCAAACGCTTTTTGGTGACGTGGATGATTACGTTACTGTTGATCATCTGTCCATCATCGTATAAAGCCCGCCCTGACAATTTGATTGGTCCGAACAGCAACAGCTCTGGTCTCCACAACGGATCAAGTCCAGACCGAACTTCCCGACTTCAAATGTTGTGGGCGGGGCTAAGTTCAGCTGGCATCCAGGCCAATGGTGCATATCAGATTGCATTAAAATGATTAATAATGAAGGGGTGACTTTTTTACTATTTTCAATGTCTTTTTAAAAAACATTTACAGTCATAAATTATTTGTATGTTGTGAGGTATTGCTTTGTCACTGTTGTATAGAAACTTCTTGCTGATATGAATGCAGTAGGCCTATAGGCACAGTATACAGTTATTTTTATATATTTTTACGAGGCCAAGTACACACAGAGAGCATCTGGTATCTTTTCAGTCTAAAATGACTTGAGACCTACTTGTCACGGTTCATGAATTCACTGTCTCTTCCTTGTCTCGTGTGATTGTGTGTGTATGATTAGTGTGTGCCAGCTGATTCCACTCTACTCAGCTATATATTCTCAGTGACTGGTGTTTCCGGTGTTTGTTCCTGTTCCCGTTTGGCATTCTCTCATGGTCTCCGTTCCTATTGGATTGTTTGTTGTGTCTTCGTCTCCGTTCTTCGTCTTCACTCTCTGGAACTGGACTCGTCATTCATCCACCATCCACCTTCAGCCCGGTTGCCCGTCGAAGTCCCTGCGTCTGTCGTATTTTGTGTGAACCTGACCTTCTCTGTTTATCCTCGAATAAACGTGATTTGACCTGCTTTTGCCTTTTCTCTTTCGTTCATGACACTACTAGTGCAGACAGTAGATTGTGGATGAAGACAGACGAATCTTTCAGTGTACCAATTCAAAGAAAGACGGTAGTTTTATAGTTTGTCTGTAAACCTAAATCTAAATAATTTAACCAAATTTGCATTTGTGCAAAGATCACTGGCTTAACTCTGGAACAGTCTTTGGCCCGTAGTGCTTCTTCTGATCCCTCACACGTCTTAAAGAGAATCAACTTCAAACATCCAATCTTTATTTTTATTTTTTGGAGTATGTTGTGTAAGAACAGCATGTCTTGTTATAAATGTTATAAACTGAATTGCTGAATTATATATATATGTGTGTATATATAATGTAAAACGTGTTGGTAATATGGATATGATGAAGCTGTCCTTATGGATGCGAAATTAATTTCCGTGAAAACTAACAATAAAGTTGTATTCATTATATCAAATATTTATATTATTTGCTAGATTTTTTATATTTATTTACTATACTTTTTTTTGTATTATCCATCTTCTTTCGCTACTGACTTTTAAATAAAAATAAAATAAGTTGAAATACCATGATTGCATTAAAAACATCACAACATTATATTCCTTTTATATTTTATTAAAAAATCTCCAATCACATAAGTTATTTTATTAAAAAAATATTTTCATATACACATCAGAAATAGTGGTCAGATATACAATATAAAATGCAGAGTTCAAGTAGAAACAGTTTAGCTTGTTTTAGACTGTTGGTCTCTGAGTCTTTGCTGGAGTAGCAGTTGATGCAGCAGAAGATGATTTTGTTTTTGCAGCAGTTATTGTTGATGTAGTTGTTGTTGATGATGTTGTTGTTGTTGTTGTATTAGCAGATGCAGCAGATGTTCTTCTCTTTTCCACTTTATCAACATGGCCGTTCACCCAGGTGGTCCCTGGATCTACACAGATCTCTCTACCTTTTAATGTCTGAAACCTGAAGGGGAAAAGGACAAAACAAGATTTAGTAAAAAGTTTTTTAATGGAGTTTCTCATTCAGATTGACTTTGCAGTTTGAAAATGAAATAATGTTTAAGATAATACTCACACAATGGCTCGTCTGGGACACTCGCTGCTGGTCCAGAAGTAAGACGTCACCAGTTTCACAGGAATCTTCACATTACTGAACTCCATACAGCACTTTGCCACATTAACGGCTAGGGGAGCTGAAATATGGAGACAAATTGTTACTAACTTATTACAAATTTGCTATATTTTTAAATCACCTAATGCAACAAATCAAACTAACCTGACATAAATCATCTGAAACAATACATTTTATCTTAATTATCATTCAAAGAGTCCTCACCGCTTGAAGTCATCGGCACAGAGCAGAAGAGAACCAGGACCAGCAGAAACATCAGGCTTCTCATTCTTCAAGATGTTTGTTCACAATGACAGAAAGAGTCTGTAGAGCTTGAAGATCTCAGAGCAGATGTGTCCAGAATAACGGCTGAGCTCCTTCTTATATACATAGTAGGAGAGGAATTCTTCAAAAAGACATTCATGTAAATCCATTTCTGAGTAACAATATTGAAAGATGCGAGTTGTTTTTAGCTCTTCCTTTTCCTTCATCCTTTTTCTGCTTTGTTGTTCATGTAAAAAAGTGGAAGGAACTTTTCTTTCAGATTCACTGAAAAGGTGTTCCAGAAAAACAACACGACTTCCTCTTTTCAAGTCTGCTGTGCTTAGCATTAAAGGGTCATGACATGAGAAATTCAAATTGCCTTGATCTTTTGACATATAAGAGGTCTTTGTACCATAAAAAAAAATAATAAAAAAAATCCTGCAAGTTTCAGAGCTTAAAACGTCCTCCTCAGTATAAAAAAAGCTTTTATTTAATCAAGCTCCAAAAAAAGCTTGTTTATATATTGCGGGATCTGTGACATCACATGGGCGGAAAAAAGTGCATATGACTGCGTCCAGAGCAAGACATTGACGAATACATCATCAAACAATAAGCCCCGCCCACTGTCTGGCGTTCAGTCGCATAACGGCTGACATTTGCCTGGATGTGAGCTTCGCATCAAAAGCAAATAAAACTCATTATTATAACTGAGACGCTACACTTTCTGACTTACTTCACGCTCTTGAGTCTTTTAATTTTGTTGAGAAATGAAGCAGTCAACTGAGTGGATCTGACAACAACATCAAATTAGTTCACAATGCTTTGTCTGTAATTGATAGTCTTTCCGCATATATTTGTTTTCTGCAAAAAACTTTATTGACATTATAAGTGAACCTAATGGAACATATTAAAATAAAATAAAAAAATCGATGTCATTACCCCTTTACACGTACTAAATATGAAGATTTCATAAACAAAATTTCCTATCACCAAATATTAGATGCTAAACCTTCACCCCCTTACTCACAAAGTAACCCCAAAGACCCTGAATAACTGGTTCAGGTGTTTGATTAAAGCTACTAAATCCACTATTGTTAAACTTCATAGTCTAATAGAGAAGCAACAGTTAAATTGCTTCACAGAACTAAAATATGCAAATGTAATAATAAGAAAAGGGTAGTTTTTCTTTTATTCACATTTAGAAAAGTAGGTGTGGTTTACCTCTGAGTTAAACATTCACTTTAAAATGTTATTTATATTCAGACTAAAACACGAATTAATCCTTTTTCAACTAAAAGAAGAAAGGAGGAGAGTCTCTGGAAATTTCTGAAGATCCACCCTGAGATCTACAGGATCAGATGTCTATTTGATGTGTGTTTACATCTGGAAGACGTATTTTTTTAGAGTGTTTGCTTTTCTGAAATACATCTCAAGGACGATTCCTGTCAGACGTTAAACAGACATTTAGAAAATGTCTTTAAGGTGTTTATGATTTAGAATGTAAAACTGACATCTTAAAGACGTTTCTCAGATGTTTGTAGAGGTTTTCCAGATGAAGCGCTCTTTAACAAGACATCTTGCAGAAGTGTGTGTGCTATCTAGAAGCTTCCTGTGCAATTTCTTTCTTTCCTGATTTTTGTTTTACGATGCAATTATATAGCAAACAGTTCGTTACAAATTGTAATCTTAAAGTTGTAGCCCTTGTAATCTTACAGATACAGATTTTGGTTTCAGCAACAGTTGACAAGATTTTTAGTATGGTTTTATTATTATTTATAATATTTTAAGAAATCTTTTTCACTGAAAGCCTATCAGACTAAAAACATTTCACCACACATTGGAAGTAAAAGACGGCAGAACAGTACCAGGAAGGACACAGTTTTTCTGATGTAGATATTTAATTTAGTTAATTCTATTCATATCAAGTATGTTGTATTATAGTACTTACAAGGGAAATGTGTTTTTTTTTTACAATTTTTGTGAACAATTGTCAGTTGACAATTCATGTTAGCCTGAATAAGATACTTAATACATATACTTTGTTTCTTAACATCTATATAGATCCACCAGATATATAATTTAAATAATACGTTTAATTTCCAAATGTGTGCAATAGTGGATAAAAACAATACTGCATGACAATAGAAATTATAATTTATATTTTATTAAAACAACAATCCAATCACATCAATAATTCAGTAAAAAAAATAGTTTTATATACACATCAGCAATATACAGTATGAAAGGCACAATGCACAGTTCAAATAGAAACAGTGTAACTTGTTTTAGACTTTTGTTCTCTTGTCCACTTTATCAACATGGTGGTTCACCCAGGTGGTCTCTGGATCTACACAGAACTCTCTACCTGCTAATGTCTGAAACCTGAGGGGGAAAAGGACAAAACAAGATTTAGATCAAAGTTTTTTAATGGAGTTTCTCATTTAGATTGACTTTGCAGTTTGAAAATGAAATAATGTTTAAGATGACACTCACACAATGGCTCGTCTGGCACAGTTGCTGCTGGTCCAGAAGTAAGACTTCACCAGTTTCACAGGAATCTTCACATTACTCAGCTCTCCACAGCACTTTGATTGTGCCGCTTCAATTGCACTGGTCGCTGAAATATAAAGACAAATAGGCCTATCACAAATCTATACATTCCCATCACCTAATCAACTAATGCAACAAATGAAACTAAACCTTCCATAAAAAATCTGAAAACAATTAATTTTATCTTAATTATCACTCAAAGAGTCCTTACCGCTTGAAGTCATCGGCACAGAGCAGAAGAGAACCAGGACCAGCAGAAACATCAGGCTTCTCATTCTTCAAGATGTTTGTTCACAATGACAGAAAGAGTCTGTAGAGCTTGAAGATCTCAGAGCAGATGTGTCCAGAATAACGGCTGAGCTCCTTCTTATATACATAGTAGGAGAGGAATTCTTCAAAAAGACATTCATGTAAATCCATTTCTGAGTAACAACATTGTAAGGTGCAAGTTGTTTTTAGCTCTTCCTTTCCTTCATCCTTTTTCTGCTCTGTCGCTCGTGTAAGACAGTGAAAGGTACTTTTCTTTCAGATTCGCTGAAAACGTGCTTCAGGAACGCAACACACGGCTTCCTCTTTTCAGGCCTTGCTCAGCATTAAACGTAGACAACTAAATCTAAAGATTTTATGATCAAATCTGAATCTGAATGGAGGTGTTTGATTAAAGCTACTAAATCCACTATTGTTAAACTCACAGTCAGCACTAAACTATTGTTTAGTGACTTTTCATAGTCTGATAGAGAAGCAACAGTTGAACTGCTTCACTGAACTGAAATATGGTAATGACAGTGAAAGTAATGACATGAAAAGAGGAAGCTTTTCTTGTATTGACAGTATTAGAAAAAAAGGTGTGATTTACTTCTAAAACAATAATTCACATTTTCTGACTAAAAGAAGACATTTCTGAAGATCCATCCAGAGATCCACAGGATGCTTTTAATAATTAATTTGACAAATTGTGTTCCACAGAAACTTCGGTAACACTTTATGATAAGCATACAGTAATAAAGTACAAATCATTAACAAACTATTAGTTTATAGTTAATTCATAGTTAATATTGTAGTCTCTACATTGTTAATAGGCCTATATTAAAAAACTACACAAATAGTGAGTCCTTTATTCATTGTCACTTTAACACAATATTATCCTTTAATTAGCTCGTATTAAAGGAATTGTTAATTGATTATTATAGGACTAAATAGTTTTCACTTTAGATTAGGTCACGGAAAATGTCATTAATTAAGTGCTTTAAACCAAGCTTCATTATATATATATATATTTTTAAAAGTTTTAAGGAACACTTAATACACTTAACACTTAATGTATTTAATCTAATAAAGGTTGGTTTAAAGCACTAAATTAATGACACTTTCCAATTCTATTATCAACTATTTGCAGTTAATAATTTAACAAAGCATAAAAAAAGATTATCTAACTTTACATATGAGATAATTAAATAATAATAATAAGTGTCAATTACAGTGACAATAAATGAATATTTGATTGTATAGCCTAATATATTAACAATATATATGAACTATGAATTAACTATAAACAAATAGTTTGCAAATGATTTGTAAGTACTTTCTTACTTATTATAAATTGTCATTGAAACGTCCTGTACCTTTTTTTGCTTCTTGATTGTAATCTTACAGATGAACTCCTTGTAATCTTACAATTACAGATTTTGGTTTGCAGCAACAATGGACAATTTTTAGGGTAGCACTTTATTTTACAGTCCTGTTCCCCATGTACATATTATGTATTATAGTAATTGCAATAACTGGGCAATAACTAACCCCGAACCTAACCTTAACCCATATAGTTATCTTATATTAGCCAGTACGTTCTAAGGTAAGTACACGTACACGTAATTTTGTTAATTCTATTAATATCAAGTAAAGTATTTTAGTGCTTACAATGAAATGTGTTGTTTAAACAGATTTGTTAGTCATTTTTAGACAATTCATGTTAGCCTGACTGAGATACTTAACCTTTGTGCATCCTTATGGACATTTATTTTTATTTTATTTTATCACTTTGCCTGTGTTAATGCTAACGGCATAAAATGTTTGTATTTTTACTGGAATTTTACAATTTCACCGCCATTTCCTTTAAAAAATCTATTTTGCACTATAGGTACACAAAATACTTCCTCTCAGCGCCTTTTGGACAAAAATGTCTGCATTGAAACCCATTAAAACTGCAATTTTTAATCCCAGGGACATTTAACTATAAAATGATGCAATCTTTGTTGAGAGGCTTTCATTCTGTTGGCAAGGCTTCAAAATAAAAAAATATTACGCCATTTTTTCAGTTTTGGCCTATAAAGCAAATACTCGCTTTATTCCTGTTTTCTCAATTATAGATTGTAGACTGTTTTCTATAATTATATTATAGAGCCAATTGGATAAATTATGCAACGATAATTGTGTGGGTGTGTTGGTATGGATGTCTGAGTGTGGTTTGTATGTATGTAATAAAAGAAATGTGTGTATGTCTGAGCTTGTGTGCGCTTGTAATATTTGAGAGAGAAAAACTCAACTGCAAATCTAAAACCCAATCACTGTGTGCACCAGTGGAGTTTTGCATGGCATCCAATGGGGAAAATCTGTTACTGCGCCCAAACAAAATCTGACCGAAAGCTCATTTGAGATATCATCCTCAAATTTGGAACACAACTTGTTTAGATTTATGGCTTTGAATTTCTATCAGTTTTATAGTTCAACATGTTTCTTAAAATATACATTTTATATAAAATAATGTTCATAAATCATTTTCATAAACTTAAACCTATATAACTTTTTTGGGGATTTACTTTGTAAATTCTTTTTACTTCAGCAATAATCTGCCAAGGGTCTTCTTTAAAATGAGACCAAACTTCTGTCTGAGCTCCTAAGCTTCAAATTTTATGGACTTTTTTTAATTGATGCACAAGGGTTAATACACTTTGTTTCTTAACAGAAGATATATAGACTTAAATTTAAATAAAAAGTTTATTTTAAAAATGTGTGCAATAGAGGATAAAACAATTCTGCATGATGATAAAAATGATCAATTATATATTGGGAACTCTTGTTCTCTTGTCCACTTTATCAACATGGCCGTTCACCCAGGTGGTCTCTGGATCTACACAGATCTCTCTACCTTTTAATGTCTGAAACCTGAGGGGAAAAATACAAAATATTTAAATCAACGTTTTTTTTAATGGAGTGTCTCATTCAAATTGACTTCGCAGTTCAAAAATGAAATGTCTAAGATGACACTCACACAATGGCTCGTCTGGGACACTCGCTGCTGGTCCAGTAGTAAGACTTCACCAGTCTCACAGGAATCTTCACATTACTGAACTCCATACAGCAGTTTGCCACATTAATGGCATGGGAATCTGAAATTGGAGACAAATAGGCCTATCACAAAGGCAGTTATATCCTAAGTTGCTATATGTAACAGGGTGTACACCCGCCCGCGAGGGGATTTCATTTTGCGAGAGGAGTCAGAGGTTTTGTAAATAGTGCTTGAAGATGAGGTTTTGTGTTTAATGTTTTCATAAAATGGAGCAAGGTTTCAGAAATTGTGTTTTAGCAATTGAGAAAAACTGTAATTTCCAAGTGTTATGTCTGATTGGCTTGTGTGTAGAGTTTTGACATAATGAGCCAAATTCTGCAAAAAGTGTGTAAGCAATAGGCAAAAACTGTAAACACATTTCTTGCAACCATCACTCACTTTCTTAAACCCTTAAACATAAAACCAAATTTTGAGAGAAAAGGCCAAGTATATTTGGCCTGTACTTGAACTCAATCTTTTGATTGAGAAATACTGTACACTTAAAGTATAATTAAGTATTCAAAGTATACTTGGCTTGTAGTTGTGTTAACTCTTTTGATCGAGTAGCCTATTAAATATACTTTTTTACATAGTTTTGCATACAGTCTTATGAAACTTACATTGTGTGACAATATTGATTAGAATATTGATATCTAATTCTGCATATATCTGAATTTTTGTGTAGGCTAGTCCACTGAAAGTGTACATAGGAATTTACTCTGATTCTACTTTACTCTTTCCCCACCATTGACTGAATTTTCCAGCTAGGAAAGGGCTATCACAAATATGTACCATGCTCATGCAAAAAATTTAAAAAGACAAAAGTTTTCAATTACTCTTGTTACTAACTTATTACAAAGTTGCCATATTTTTAAATCACCTAATGCAACAAATCAAACTAACCTGACATAAATCATCTGAAACAATGCATTTTATCTTAATTAAAACTCAAAGAGTCCTCACCGCTTGAAGTCATCGGCACAGAGCAGAAGAGAACCAGGACCAGCAGAAACATCAGGCTTCTCATTCTTCAAGATGTTTGTTCACAATGATGCAATGAATGAAAGAGAAGTTCTCTTGAGTTTGAAGATGTCAGAGCTGATATTAGGACCTGTTCAGAAGGCAGAGGAAACAGATGAGAATTTACCTTGAAAGAAGAGGGAAAAATGAAGAAGCATCTGCACTGTCGCAGCTCCTCAGATAGTGTTTATTTACAACAATCAGTTGGTTTCTGTTACTTCTTAAAAGCACAAATAAAATATTTAACAATCTTAATTTATCTCAGTGTCCCTTTTTCCATAACAGTCCAATTTAGAATTAGGCTATAAATAAAATAATCACATTTTATGACTTGTATACCTCTTTTATAAATAATTCACAAATTTCCCCTATAAGAGTGGATTTACAAAAGATTCATATTCTATGCATGTTGTTCTGGTGTAGCATGTGACAAGCAAGTGTGCCAAATGGAGTAATGATGATGTGTCTTTGCAAAGGCTAAATGGTCCCAACAAAAAAACTGTCACACTATTGTTTGCGATCAAAAATGACCACCATTGAAAATGAAAGGGAAACAATAGGACAAATATGAAAATACAAAACAATGCAGCTTGTTTTTAATCGTTAAATTAATTAAATATGTTGGATAATTTCCATGTTTTCCTCGTGGGACTACGAGGGAACAGGAATACAAATAAAATACAAAATAATAATAATGATGGGCAAGGATAAATATTGACTGATTGAGTAACGAACGCACTTTGAACACTAGTTCACTAAATCACGGTCACAGTTTCCGGTTTAATAATCATGTAACCCTTACATAATTTTAGCATGAAAAAATACAGGCTACATTAGGCTATATCACCAGAATTAGCTACATAATACTATTCAGTGTCGCTGGAGCAAGAATCACTTTTGTCATTTTAGAAAACTCGAACATTAGCCTAGGCCTACCTCAAAAAACTTTACAGATGGATCCTCCAATCTCACCAACGCCACGGTTTATATTCACAATCTATTGCAATAGCCAAAGTATCATTCAATTTAAAACGTGTTTTTATTCTAAAATACCCATATTTCACCTTTAAGAGGAGGAGAAATGAAGAAGCAGGAATCGTGTCTGCTCTTTCACCGCTAGTCTGATGGTATCAGGATGGTATGAGGAAGCAAGCGCAGCTTTCATCCGATATGAACATGCCAAAATAAACTACCCTTTGTATTGTCCACACAAAAGTCACTTCAGAATTTCAGAATTTCACAACTCCACACTTTATTGAGAAAATAAACCCGTTACTTCTGTTAACTGAGCCATGAACAATTTACACAATTATTGTGCCTACATATTTGTGTGCATAGGACTGATGAGTAATATGTGTTATATGTGTTATAAAAACGTCTGAGCACATTATTATGTAAGAGATAGGCCAGGGCCGGCCCGCGGCATGGCAAATGCTAAGGGCGCCACTCATCCATAGGGGCGCCAAAATGATTGAAAGACTGATTAAAAAAAAAAAAAAAAAAAATTTTTATTACTAATACTATTTTAAAACCATTAATTAGAAATACTACCAAATAAAGCAAAAAACTGCACAAAAACTTAACTAAGTCCCCCGACTCCGGTTCGGCGCATCAATCTCCCACCGCCCAGCGAGTGCTTGAAGTGCGTCAGAAAGAGAGCGCGCGCGAATGTGTTGCGCAATCAGTTGTTGGTAATTTGTTGTGTAGCATCGCCTCTCGGCGCATTGTTTTTGTTTGAGGGCGCTTTTTGGCAGATGGCCGAATTTACATGACACATTATAAATTAGCATTATAGTCTGCAATAGATGCAGTGTCAAAAAGAAGAGAAGATGATAAAGACAGAGGTAAAGTGATGGAATGAATGAACAGTTTATCTAATTGCATAGTAGTAAGATACTATAATTTAATGGCAGTTATTTTTTCCTTAAACTTTATGCTAGCAGTTGTTCTGAGTTCTCCAGAGGCCGCAGACAGTGTGATTTTGTAACAATCATGCCAGTTTTTTAGACGCATTTAGGCCTACTATCACTTTTTTAATCAATGTTTTACACTTTGTGCAGTGTTGGGGGAAATATATGGCTTTTTTGTTTTGTTTTTGCCAAAATTAGTAATGATATTTATATACAGGTTTATTAAAATAGCAATGTTTTATGTCAAATTCACATTAAAGAATACATTTCTCAGTTTCATTCATAGTGTAAACATGAACCGTGCCATAGTTTAGTGGAAGATTGCTACCATCAACTGGAAAACAAACACTTTTGCTAGAGCTCAATGAATAGTTTGTGCATGAATGACATTTGGACGATGACATCACTGTTTTATCCAGAGTGGCTATATAATTGAACTAAATTAATAACTTATTTACAACAAAAATAAACCATCACTGAACTTACTTAAGCTGGACTGTGACACTATTTTCTTCTAGATCTGCTGTACAGGAGAAGCAAACTTTTTTGCATTATTTTCCTGTTATCTCTGTAAAGCTGCCTTGAAATAATCTGTATTATAAAAAGCGCTATATAAATTAAGGTGACTTGACTTGAATGCTAGATATAATACTCTTGCTATTTGTGTTTAGGCTGTAATGTGTGTGTGTGTGTATATATATATATATATATATATATATATATATATATATATATATATATATATATATATATATATATATATAATTTAGCATATATATAGGCTAAATTATCATGAACACAATGACGGGGTGAAATGGGCTGTGATGCATGGGGCACCAGGTAAAATCTTGCCTAGGGCAGCAAATTGGTCAGGGCCGGCCCTGAGATAGGCCTAGGGTACGATATAGTCCTGTACTTTTCTCCAAAATACATTCTTGTAAATCCCTTTCCAAGTAGCCGTTTGAAGATTTTTTTTTTCTTTTTCTTTTAATCTTTACTCTTCCTTTACCACATCCCTTTTCTGCTTTGTCGCTCATGTGAGAAGGCGAAAACTACTTTTCTTTTAGATTAATAGAAAATGCGCTTCAGGAAATCAACACACGGCTTCTTCATTTTCAGTCCTGTCATGCTGCCACCGGTTTCAAAGACCATGCAGGCTTAAAGCCAAAATGCATGTTTGAGCCGTTTTAACTGAAAGCAATTTACACTGACAGATCTTAAAATATATCAGTGCCATTGTTTTTATCTCAATATGCACATCACTAATGTTTTTTTTTTTCTTCTAAGGCACATTTAAAAAAGCCACTTAAATTCACTAATTGAACTAAAAAGCATAATCCTGGCTTAATTTGCATTACATTTATTCATTTTGCAGATGCATTTATCCAAAGCGACTTAATTTAAGTCCTGTCTGTGAAACTGGGTCTACATGTAATAAATCAGAAGATCTTCATGATCATATCAGAATTTTTACCAAAACTCATGCTCTAAAAAGAACACAACCACTTCTTCTTTTTTATAGTTGCTTTTCTTACTCTAATAGAGAAGCCAGTTAAACTGCTGAAATAAAATCTACAAATGTAAAGTCAGGAAAAGTGCAGCTTTTCTTTCACATGTTAGCTTTCACTACATTCACTATACTAATTTATTTTATATCAAACTAAAATGATAAGTGTCTGGACCTTTATGACGATCAATCCAGACATCTGCAGGGTCCTTCAGGATCCATAAGACCATATGTGTTCCTCTACTTGTACATTCATTACAAACTGGAATTTTGTAATCTTACAATGACCGAACAGAAGCATTGCACACAAACGTTTGGTATGGCATTATCTATCTGTAGCCTAGCACTCTTCTACCATCTCATCCCAATCTAAAAAGTTATGGAAGAGCATTGACAAATTA
Source organism: Leuciscus leuciscus (assembly GCF_965113295.1). Lineage (NCBI taxonomy): Eukaryota > Metazoa > Chordata > Actinopteri > Cypriniformes > Leuciscidae > Leuciscus > Leuciscus leuciscus. The sequence continues at coordinate 21,921,909 of NC_138724.1, read as the reverse complement.
CTTGGAAGGGAAAAATCAGCAAATAAACATTTAAAACTCATGGTGGATGGCTGTATCCAGGATGATGATCAGATTATTGCGGAATGTTTTAATGATTATTTTATAAATTCGGTACGAGATACGGTACCAAAAATTCAACTCACACAAGCTTTAACCTGTGATGATTCTGCTTTCAAGTTTTCCTTAATCAACACAGAAAAGTTGAAAATGTAATTTCACTTCTATCTAATAGTAAAGCTAAAGATATATATGGTTGTGATACAGCTTTTCTTAAACAACACAAGACATCTATTATGATACCTCTAGTGATGATTATAAATAAGTCTTTTAACGAAAATATTTTTCCTAGTGTATTTAAGCCTACCATTGTCACCCCTGTCCATAAATCTGGGGATACTCAAGTGGTCTCTAATTATCGACCCATCAGTATTCTCCCAGCTGCATCAAAGGTAATCGAAAAGGTTGTGGCAGAACAACTTATAGCACATCTAGACTCTAAGTCCTTTTTCCATCCTATGCAATTTGGTTTCAGAAAAAAACATTCCACTGAAACTGCATGTTGCTACTTCCTTGAGGAGATTAAAACTAGCTTAGATCAAGGAGGAGTGGTGGGAGCAGTCTTCTTAGATTTACGCAAAGCCTTTGATACAGTTAACCATGAGGTACTGATACACAAACTGGCCAAATACAACATTTCCACAAATGTCCAAAATTGGATAAAATCCTACTTGATAAATCGAAAACAATGTGTGCAAATAAATGGCACATTGTCTACGTCTCTTGTCTCTACTATGGGAGTACCACAGGGGTCAATTCTAGGGCCACTGTTGTTTTGCTTATATATTAATGACCTGCCTTCGGTCTGCAAGGGCATAAATATTGTTATGTATGCTGATGACACAGTATTATATACCCATGGGAGAAGTGCAACAGACGTAGGCAAAAACTTATCAAGTGTCATGAGCAAGGTCAGTGACTGGTTACATGACTCATGCCTCACATTAAATGTTGAAAAAACTGTAACTATGTTTTTTACAAACCGGTTTACTTAAAACTTATCCGGAAATTTTAGTAAATGGCCAACATATAAAACATGTAGATACATTTAAATATTTGGGGGTAACTCTAGATTCCACACTTAGTTTTAAAGGTCATGTTAAAAAATTGAAATTTAATTTAGTAAACTTTAGATACATAAGAAACTCTCACCACTGAAGCATCCAGTACTTATTTAAATGCAATGATCATCTCCCACCTTTTGTACTGCATTACATCCTGGTCTCAGGCATGTAAAACAGTCATAAAACCTTTAGAATCTTTGTATAAAAACTGTCTCAAGATCCATGATAAAAAAACACGTTATTATCATCACTGTCAAATACTCGTCAAATATGATATACTTAGTTTTGATAATCTAATAAAACACTCAAATGTGTCTTTGCTACATAAAATCATATATAGTGCTACTGCTCCCCCTCTGAAAAAGTTTGTGACACCCTGCTCCGAAAAAACAGTGCGAACGACTAGAAGTGTAAAAAGGGGGGAGTGTAGCTTCCCACAACGTAAAACCCAATTTGGGAGTTCCTCCTTCTCATGTGTGGCCATGAGGCAGTGGAATACCCTTCCCACGGAACATATCTTATGTACAGATTCTCACACTTTCTCATGCCTGACAAAGAGTTGGTTGATAAGTAAGCAAGTTTGCACACATCTTTGAGATATACCTGTGTGTGTGTGTGTGTGTGTGTGTGTGTGTGTGTGTGCGTGCGTGCGTGCGTGCGTGCGTGCGTGCGTGCGTGCGTGTGTGTGTGTGTGTGTGTGTGTGTGTGTGTGTGTGCTTAAGATGCTACTGAACTGTTTAAGTGTGTTTGCTGGAGAGAGAGGTGACAGAGAGTAAATGGGCTGATGGCCTCCCTGGTTCTGTTTTTTGCAAACTTGTTTGTTTGTAATTACAATGGACATAATTTTATCCATAATTCTGTGAAATTTCTATTGTAAAATTGTTATCTTTTTTTATTTTTTATTTGTCATACTGCTCATGGACTACAGGTGGAAATTAGCAATTGTTGCTATAACCTGGCCCAAGACATATTCTCTTGTTTAACAAGTTTAATGTTTATTTGTGCATTTTCCCTGTTTCAAATAAAATAATTTCCATTCCATTCCAATGAAAGCCCATCAGACTGAAAACTTCTATCAGTAGGTGGCAGTAGATGACTGTAGAACACTACCAGGTGCTGTAGGCTACTGTATATCAAAAGCTTACCATGCTCATTTTGTTCTTCATTTGTATTAATGATTTACAGCATTTACAGCATTTTCATATTTATATTTGCCTTCAGTGGTTTTAGTCATATTTAGATAATTCCCATAAATCTCAATGAGAGATTTAAAAATCAAAATCATAATGTAACAACACCAAAAAATCTAAATAAATCAAAATCCACCACCAGATGTCAGCCGAGAACTCCTCTTATTTAGGATCTGCCAGTATGAAAGCAACTGTTTCTCTCACCCACTGTACTTCCCAAAACCATGCGTATCTCTCCAGACACATGTATCTTACTTCCATTTTTTAAAGAGGCTGAAATCCACTCCATTGTGAAGGTATTTTATTTCCATACAAACTGTTTAAAACTTTCAGCATTTCATGAAGCTCAACTCATAGTCTGACAAAAGAGTTTACGACGGCTAACTGTTAGCCAACTATAGTTTGACTCTGAACTACGTTTTTAGTTCATAAATTAAAATGAAATGTACAAGTACAGTAGCCTTTATGACTCTGTACCTCTGTATTGATTTTTTAATGACTTTGCAATGTAAACGATATAAAGTAGGTATGCATGTAAAGTATGTACATACATTACACATATGATACTACTATATTAGTGACCAGACTTGAAATCTCAAGAGTCCATGGCCAGAAAAAGTTTGAAAACGCTTAAGGTCAAATGATGTGACTATATTGTTGAGAGCGGAATACACAGTATGATTCTGACTAAGCCATCAAAATCAGCCAGTCAGTGACCTCTGTTGTTTCTCCCGAGGCTTAATCCTACATAGTTTTAGTCTTAATATTAAAGTTCTGGCTTCTGCCTCTATATGGTCAAATCATACAGCTACACACACACAGTATCTGGATCTAAAATAGACAGTGCCACTTCCTAGTACCAACATGACGTTTGTTTGTGGGGAGAAAAGAGAACTAAGTCTGGTTATATTTGAAGATAAACCTTCTCAAGTTCAACAGTGAAGTACATGACCACAAACCAGTGTGGTTGAAAATGATCACTCACTGTACGTCAGACTCAAACTTTCCATCGGGTGTACACATGTACAAAGCAATGGTATTAGTGGTACTGTACATCTCGTGCTAGAATGACGAGTTGTTTAGCAGTAGTGAAATCAGTTATGATGTAAATAGCGCTTGCCTCATATTCATGCTCTTCACGTGCTGTTTATTTTCAGCGTCTCAGGGAAGCATTGAAAAACATAAAACAGTGACAAGTCTGTTTTTGTCTTTTGTTTTATTTTTCCTGTATGTTTCATAAGGTGTTAAAGGGATAGTTCACCCAAAATTAAAATTAGCCCATGATTTACTAGCCATCCTAGGTGTATATGACATTCTTCTTTCAGACGAATACAATCGGAGTTATGTTTAAAAATGTTCTGGCTCTTACAAGCTTGATAATGGGAGTGAATGGCCGTTTGACTTTGGAAGTCCATTAAAGCGCATCTATTCATGATTAAAGTGCTCGACACGGATTAATAAAGGTCTTCTGAAGTGAAGCGATGCGTTTGTGTAAGAAAAATATCCATGTTTAAAACTTTATCGACAAAAATAATTAGCTTCCAGCAGACGGCCGTACGCATCTATTTACGCCACAAGAGTAACACTTGAACTTGACACACAACGTAATGATCCGCGTCTACTTTAATCATGAATAGATGCGCTTTAATGGACTTTCAAAGTCATACAGCCATTCACTCCCATTATAAAGCTTGTAAGAGGCAGGACATTTTTTTATATAACTCTGATTGTTCGTCTTTCGTCTGAAAGAAGAATACACCTAGGATGGCTTCAGGGTGAGTAAATCATTGGCTAATTTTCATTTTTGGGTAAACTATCCCTTTAATAGCAGTGTTTAGGTCCTGTCAAACCAGTGTTGATAACTATAATGATAATGATATAACGTTTTAATAATCGTTCCAACTCTATGAGATTAGCAGAGTCCACATCAAAACAAATTGATGCAAAAGCAAAACAATAATGACACAGATGAACGATATCGTTGTAATCACTTTCAGAAAGATTTTTTTTCCAGCTGATGAATGATAAAAACATTGTGAACCAACATGAATCCATTCTGCTTTAAAGACGCCCAAGCTTTTAAAGCGACAGACAACAAAACTGCAGTGAGTGCTTGTAAACAGGTTATCATACAGTGTGTGGAGTGGACATACGCTAATAGTTATTGTTATAGTTATCATAATTGGTGTGAACGGGCCATATGCCAAATACACTGCACGATTTTAGCCCTGATTTTCACTCGCCGAAATTTTTGTGGAAATCGCCGAAAAATTCCTGAAATCGGAGGCGAATCGGTGCTCGTTCACGTGAGTGACAATCACGCAGTGTATGATCAAAGATGCGATCTGAGACAAGCGCATGCGTTACAGATGACCTTGCAGATATTTACATGCTTAATATCTGGACCTGTCTGCGACTCATTGGCTGCATCTGAAATCACATACTATATAAGGTGAAAAACAGTATGTGACTAAAGAAGTAGGCTATGTCCGAATTCACAGTACTCATAAAAGAGTTGGCTAAAGTACCCGGATGATCTACGACTTCCGGCGAGATTCTGAAGTGTGCATATTGGACACTTTACTATCCCATGAGGCCACTGGAGAGGATTCATGAATGGCAGTGAAGCCACATAAATGACGCTGGTAGGTCAACTGTTAATGACAACATGGCGTATACATCCAGATTACATTAACACTACACACATTTATACTTTTTTAGCGGTTGCGAAGTAAGGAAAATAATTTGTATAACTTTTCCATATAAAATTGCTTACTGGACCTGTAAGGCAACAAAGTAGATTTATGTTGCCAAATTTCCATAGATCGAATAAAATACAATAGGTTGCTCAAATATGCAAATATGAACGTTAATTAGTTTGTACAGAATGTACAGTATTCTCGAAACTTGACAACCTATGTAAGTGTGAACCGCGTGAATCATGGCAGTAAAAAAGTGTGAAAAAGTCAAATCGAGATTCAGAAATTCTTTATTATGAGGAGGTTAGGTTAGCAAAAACTTACATAAAGAGAAATAATCATTACATTTTTCTTTCTAATGACAAAATTGAATAAATATTCAAACTCATTTAATTTTCTTCTATAAATGTCTGTCCTTTGAGTGATAGGCTAATCATCTGCAATACTTTAGTTTCAGCACAAAACACTCTCATTAGAAATAAAACAAATGACAGACGAGTCAAAAAGATAAATCCAAACAACGTACATTCTGGATTGTTTAACCCCATAGCTTCAATATGCTGATCAGTTAGTGACAATACATTTGTCGGTGAGTACAATAATAGCATTTTTTTAGTTTTGCTCAGTTTTGCTCAGACTCCACACTTGTCCAATGCTTCCAAAACAGAAGTCCAGAAGTCGAAAGACGCGGGTCAACATGATTACAAGGTCCCCTGGCTCCCGATGCGCTTGCGGTCAATGGTCTCGATCTGCTTCTGTACCCATGGGTCACTGGGTTTGGCACACACCTGACGGCCCTTTACAGTCTTGAACCTGTAAAGAGAATTTCAGTTCCATCAAACACACATGAACTTGCTCTGCTGGTCAAACTAGTTCAAATCTACTTAAACATAATAACACAGATATATTGTTGTTATACTTACAGTACGGCTTCTTTAGGGCACTGCTGGCTTGTCATGGTGTAATCAACCACTGCTTTGGGTGGCAGAGGACGGTCCGTGAAGGAGAAACAGCATCTTTGTGGTGAAACACGCATTCCTAGATTGAAGGAAATTTGTACAAATCTTTAATATAAAATTGTACATTTTGTTATTTTTTTTTATAAAAAGCTCAATATACAACCAGAATGTAATACAATATACAATTAGGTCTCCATACCTTCACTGAGGCTAACTGCGCATAGAAGCACCGCCACTGCGGAGAAGATGACGAAGCGAGAAGTAGACATACTGGCCGTTCTGTTTAACTAGATCGCTGGATGAACAAAGAGTTTGTTGAAGCTCTTCAAGCTGGACTTGATGCTCTATGGCTCATGCCGTCAGCATTTATACACTTGTTCTGTGATGGGGAGATCCCTTCATGGGTGGATTTTGAGGAGGGGGATTCTGATTTTGAAATTCCACCTACACAGTATGAAAGTACAGCAGAATCTGTTGTCGTCCTTTTCCCACACGTGACAAGTCCGTCACAAGTCATATTTAGACATTGGGTTAAACAATGCTGTCTCGCTTTGAGGGACAGCCCTAACAGCTAACCTTTCACTTCCTCTTTCGCCTTAGTGGCTTGACAAAAAAAAAAAAAAAAAAAATTTGGAGAACTGAACACAATGTACCATTATTCTAGAAGGAAAATAAATTGCACCATGAATTTTGAAGAATGCATATGAAATTGCAGAGGAGGACACAATTGTCATCTTTGCCAAATAGTGTGGATTTTAAACAGAAAAACACATGAGAATGATATTCGTTAAATATAACAATTTGGCTGGAGGGCCAATGAGACGTGCCCCGTATGGACGGATTTTTCATTTTTGGGTGAACTATCTCTCAAGTCAAATTTTTAAATATTATTGTTATTTATAGGCCCTAAAGGAACATGGCGTTGAAAAAAAAAATTGGAGGAAAAATGATGTCAGTGCTTTTGCGTTCTCTCTCAAAAGTATTGGGATTTATTTTTTTCTCCCATCTCATATTTTTTCCATCATCATGATTCCGTATGATAATAATAATTATTATTATGTAAACATCTTAAACTTCACTGTAAACCCCAATGTTGTCATTACAGTTTTTCTCAATTGTTAAAACACTAAAACCCATTGGCTGAATAAAGTTCTCAGTTGCCTGAACTCATTTAGCTAATTGTGCAGTCTGTTGTCAATACCTTAAACTATTTCACATGGTAAAACACAATTTGCAGATCTCACTTAGACTTTTCAGCAAAACTCTAAACATTCTCATTCTCAAAACACATTCTGCACTGTAATGCACATGTCATCCATACTGGTAAACACAAGTGGCAACAGTCAAATACAAATAGAGAACACATGTCATTGATTGAACACAACCACTCAAAACTGAAAAGATGTGACACAACCAATATAAGTCAGTTCAGAGAGCAAACAGGTTGTTGAAGGTGGCAAGGAGAAAGTCTGAGAATGGATAGAAGAAACAATGTGAGAGGACGAGGATGAGTGCGTATGCGAGGTGGGCGAAGAGGAGGAAGAGGAGGAGGGCAAGAAAGAGGAAGAGGGGGAGGAGGGCAAGAAAGGAGGAGGGATAATATTGCTTGTGATGTCGATGAAGTGCTCTGACCTGGCCTGACTCAGCCCAAAGACAAGAAGAAGCACATTGATCACATGTTTGCTCCTTTGATTTTTGTCCCTTTTAGTATTGTATGCTGCACAGTGCATTGTAGGCTGTATACTGTACAATGAACAAATTGTATGGCCCTGAACATTGTGCTTTCCATTTGTTACAGTACTGACTGCTCAATAGATTTTGACTGGTTGCAGGGTCATATCAACAAAGAACAAGAATTACAGTATCACAGAGACAAAGGACAAGTTTGTGAGATGCAGGGTACAGTACTGAAAAAATAGGAGTACAGGGAGGAGGAAGAACAAAAAGAAATTGTAAAGAGCAAAGCAGAGTAGTAATTTCTGATACATTTTGAGCTACTATGATAGTTTTCGTTCATCAAAAGACAATGACGGAAAAAGATGAAATTTGTTGAAATATGAAAAATGTACTTCTCCCTGAGAACTATAGCCTATGTTTCGAACAATGTGTTTTTTATTTTTTGGTGTATTGTTTACTGACTGCTTGATAGTGTATATCATTTTGATCACTTTGTCTATGATTTGAGAGTAGTGTTTGATTTTGAATACAGGTAAAACTGTTTTGAGGCGAAAGATTCATTTTGCGAGAGGAGTCAGAGGTTTTGTAAATAGTGCTTGAAGATGAGGTTTTGTGTTTAATGTTTTCAGAAAATGGAGCAATTGAGAAAAACTGTAATAAAGAAATCAAGTTATCATAACTTAACATTAGCAAGTTTTGACATAAAAAATTAAACAGATGTGTTTAATGTACTCATTTGGCAGCAAAAATCTTTCAGATTAAGATTTTAAGTGTTATGAACTCAAAATTTCAAGTTATTTAAATGATTCGCTATGTCTCTGTTTAATATGATTGGTTGTGCCTGAAATTCTGCCTTGACAACACGCTGATTGGTCGATACACAAGGCAGAATTTTTTTTGTTAATCATGAAATTGCTGATGCGCACACTGTAAAAAATGTGGCTGCGATTTAGTTATAACAACTTAACATTTGTTGAGATAACTTAAATATCCAACATAACTAAAGTTAACTAAACTTAATATTTTAAGTCAAGGATGAACACATACTTTTAAAGTTGAAACAATGTTGGATTTTAAGTTGTGATAAATAATCGCAGCTATTTTTTTTTTACAGTGCAGGCAGCAGGCCAGAGGCACCGACACTGCATAAAAACAGTAATTTCGGGGTTAAATCTGAGTTCTGTCAGGACCACTACCATCAAATACGATTGACAATTAGCATACAATTTGGATTGGCGGTATGGTTCCGTTCTGGGTGAGAACTCCCTGCGCATCCATGCAGCCTAGCATGGATAAGAGCAGGGAGGGCAGCAATAACCCCCCTTGGGGTAAACAGAACAGAACGCACATGAATGTTTGCAAATATATTTAATTCAAGATTTTAAAGTACAACATAATTCGAGAATTTATTCTGATTCAAGGGGAATCAGAATGCCAAATCCTGACTGGGAGGGAGGAGGAGCTGGGGATGGAGGAGGGTAATTAGCTCCTGAGAAACGCGATAGCTGCTGATAATACTGAAGGAGCTTATATATATGTATACAGTGATAGGCGTCGTATTCCTATAGGTAGATGTGGATCAGTTGAAAGTCAGCTGATGCGAGCTTGACTAACGTGACCTGTCAGAACTAACGCTACTCTTAATATTGGACATTTCAGTGAAACAACCAGAGCCGGCCGGACATTTCAGCCCTCGCATTTGGAGCTGAATCACATGAGACTTTAAATTCCTGACGCCTGTAAATCGAATATTTTTTTAATCGACTACTGTCTCGACTCTCGAGCCTGTTCTTCCCTCTCCCCGACAGCCTCGCTGACTCAGTTCTTGACTCGCGCAGAGAGCGTCCGGGATTTTCTGAGGCTGAGAAAACGTATATGTTTCTAGCCCGTATTAGAAACATATACTGTATTTTCAGTGCAGTATTTTCTACTGATAGAAAATCAGTACACCGATCACTGTATTTTATATGTAATCTATGTTCTGATCACATAGAACACGTATGTTCTTGTGTCACTTGTTTGTCCTGAGCAGTTAAATTGCCCACTGTTCTTAAGAAAAATCCAGGTCCTGTACATTTTTGGGTTTTCCAGCATATTTTGAATATTTGAACCCATTCCAAAAGTGACTGTATAATGTTGAGATCTATCTATTCACACTGAGGACAACTGAGGGACTCACACACAACTATTACAAAGGGTGAAAGATAAGTTAAGTTAAAGATAAGTTAAAGTAGATGACAATTATGTCTTCATTACAGTGTGTTTTTAATTATTCTGATCAATTGTTCTGATCTGGTCAGTTTCACTTTTAAATGACCGATTTCTAAAGAAATTTTTAATCTGTTGATTTACTTTACTGCAAGTATTGTAATTGTATTTTTTACTGATTAAATGTTAATATACAATGTTCAGACAATACATAGAAGTTAAGATATGTAATGTAACCCTAATAAAGAAAAACAAGGGAAGGGAAAGCTGGAGCCAAAATAATAATAGTAGTTATTATTATTATTATTATTAACCATATTTTTGTATTATTGTTACTGGTAGCATGAATACTTTTAATTTATTTTAAAAAACAGCATCTCATTTCGATTCTAAATGAAAAATACTCTAGTTGGCTAAAACCTATGGCGCCACGTTTATAAGGTCCTAAATGCCCCATCAAGTATCACTTCCTCTTTCAAAATGGGTGCTAATGACAAATGTCATCAGTCACATTAATAGTGTGAACTTCTGACATTTTCGCATGTAGACACACATGGACAGTTTTAACTAAGATTCAAACACACCCTCATCTGTTAGAAAAGACAAGCAATCTTGAGAAATACAAAAATTGCCAAATTAATTGTTCAGCATCCACCAAATCTCTCATACACCTGTTGAAGAGTTGATGACAGATGTTGATGAGTTATAATGTCCTTTAATTCTCTGACTCACTATTTTTCATACACATTTACATTGTCATAATGAAACATTAAGATGCTTCAGTGAGTTTTTTGTTTATTTCTATCATGGGGATTGTTTTAAAGCCACTTATAGAGCTCAATACTCAAATGTATGTTAAGGTACATTCCTGATGATTCACAAATCAGTGCTTCATTCTGCAGAACTATCAGCTAATGTAATAGTCCATTTGATTTTAAAGAATTTTTTACAAAGGGGAAACTATTTAGCATCCATTACTCATTTTATCCCAATAATTCCCAGTGGACTTTTTTTTGACTATTTAATGTAACAAAGGTATCCCATTGTTTATTTTAAGTTTGAAAGGAACCCTGTTAATAACTTAATGGTAAATTTGTGTTACAAAATGCAGGGGATCTTTTTAAAGGGGCTTTTTAAAAAAGGAATCTCTATTTTTATCATACTGGATTTGATATAGTACTGCATTACCAAACCTAGAAAAGGTTTCTTTAGCTGAGACAGCAATAGGTTAAATAAGAAAATATACAGAAAACAAATAATTTAAGCAGAATGTTACAATAACATTCCAACATTCCAATACGTTTATCATATTATGTTGCAACACATTATTATTTATGCTGATGTATACAAATATATGTTCTCATTAATACAAAAGGGGAACAGCTTCTCTGTCCGAGCTTCTCTGTCCACACAATCCCACACGAAACCTGAGGTCTGGTGATCAGAGACTTTTGTCTGTCCCCAGATTGCTGGCCCTAGGTTGTGGAACAGCCTTCCGGTTTACATCAGAGCGGCTCAATCTCGAACTGTTTTTAAATCCTCTCGAAAAACCTACTTTTTTTCTTTAGCTTTTAATTCATTGTAAGCTTTTGTCATGAATGTGAGGTTATGTCCTTGTTCTGTATCTTGTGTATTGTTCAGCACTTTGGTCAGCCCTGTTTGCTGTTTTTTAATGTGCTATATAAATAAATACAAACTTGAACTTGGAACATAATAGTAGCTTTAATTTACAGTTTGAAGAATGACAGTAGCTTTTCTCATTATATGACACAAATTATGATTAAAGTAGATTTAGATCAGGATTTTGGTGTAATCTCACTCCTAGGAGATTAAAATACTATGTATCTATGACATATTAGATCATTTACATTACATAATTTAACCTAAATTTCTCTATTTTAGTTAAATGAGAAGTTACAGATGCTGTCAAATAGCCTACCTACTAATATTGGATTCACAAATACAAAATCGTTAGCATTTAAAATAACTAACTCCACAACTGAGACTGCCCTGCTCTCGGTTATTGAAGCTCTGAGACTGGCAAGTCGTGGAGAGGTTAGGTACCTAAGGGCTCAGTCTTTAAATATATTAAAAGTATATTAGCATCATGCCTTTACCTATCTTCACAATACAACTTTTAACATACTTTCAAATAATTGTACTTTAGTATATTTAAAAAATATATATTTTAGAAAAATATACTTGAAGTGAAAATTCAGTTTATTTTTTTAAAGTGTATTTATTTGCACTTTATAATAAATATATTTTAGGTATATTTTAACTGTGTGCTGAAAATGATCATTGTAACAATGCATTTGAAAGTATACTTTCAAAATACATCGAAAGTATACTTTCAAAATGCATTATAGTATACAATAGTATTTTGTCCAAAGTATAGCTAAGTATTATTTGTCTATTAATGTGCATTATTGAAGACAAAGTGTGCGATTTGTAATATAGACTTATGGTCGGCGCTGATAGCCTCATGGGCAAGTGCGCCGCTGTGCTTCGGGAGACCTGAGTTCGAGTCCCAGATCGTGGACCTTTCCTGATCCCTTCCCCCCCCTCTCTCTCTCTCTCTCTCTCTCTCTCTCTCTCTCTCTCTCTCTCTCTCTCTCTCTCCCACCTCACTTCCTGTCTAGCTACTGTCTTATCCTAATTAAAGGCAAAAACTCAGAAAATAAATGTATAAATACACTTATGGTATATTACTTGTATGTTTCGAAGACATTTGTAATGTACTTGTAACAGAAATATAGTACACTTTAATATCACCAATCAAGCATGTAATTAGTCCCTACAGAGGCGTATACTTGAAGTTGTTCCAATTTAAATACACTTAAAGTTATGCTTTACTAAAATTTAATTACAACTAAAATATACTTAGTACAAAATGAGTTGTTTCAAAATAACACACTTCAAGTGAACTAATCATTAACACACTTGAAGTATACTAAATTAGTCTAAATTAGCATATATATTTTTTTCACCAGGGCAGTGCTTAGACCACTTCTCTTCTCCATACATGTCATCACTTGGATCTGTTATTGTGAAACATGGATTTTCCTATCACTGCTACGCTGATGACACACAACTCTACCTCTCATTCCAGCCTGATGATCCAACGGTTGCTGCTCGCATCTCGACCTGCCTGACAGACATTTCCGCAAAGACAGAACTGCTTGTGGTCTCGGCCAACGCAACATCTCCATTTAGCTTGGTTCATCAACCATAGCTGCTTCTAGGACAGCCAGGAACCTTGGAGTTGTGATTGATGATCAGTTAATTGCTTCGCAATTGCCAGAACTGCCTGATCCTGCAGATTTGCCGTATACAACATTAAGAGGATCAGGCCCTTCCTATCAGAGCATGCTACACAACTCCTTGTCCAAGCGCTTGTTCTGTCCAGACTGGACAAATGTAATGCTCTCTTGGCAGGCCTTCCAGCATGTGCTGTCAAACCTCTGCAACTGATCCAGAATGCGGCAGTGGTCTTTACCGAGCCAAAGAGAGCACACGTCATACCTCTCTTCATCTATTTGCACTGGCAATAGCAAGCAACCAGCAGCTGAGTCTCAGCTGAGTCTCCATTTTCAAGAAACAACTAAAGACGCATCTTATTCTTCAGCACTTGACCCATTAATATAAGTCAAGTCAAGTCAAGTCAAGTATATTTGTATAGCGCTTTTCACAATACAGATTGTATCAAAGCAGCTTCACAGTATTAAATTAAAATAATACAACAAAGTTTGTTTCAAGAGGAATTTATTGATTGATAAAATTAAATTAAATATCCCCAAAATATCCCCAACTGAGCAAGCCAAAGGCAACAGTGGCAAGGAACCGAAAAACTCCATCAAGTGACCTAATGGTGTCCTAAAACACCATCAGGTTACCTAATGGAGAAAAAAAAAAAAAAAACTTGGGAGAACCAAGGTTTGATTGCTTCTTGTTCTCCTCATTTATAAGTCGCTTTGGATAAAAGCGTCTGCTAAATGATTTAATGTAACTTAAACTACAGTAGATACTTTGTGTGGCAGCAAGCCAAGAATTTTGATTGTAAGACAATACTAAACAAGTACAGAGATTCTATTATGATTAGCTTACCAGGTTGTTGTAGGCCTTTGTAATGAGTCATAATACATCTGTTACTTTACTCATTCAGTATTGATTTCAGTTTCATCAGATTTGCAGACAAAGAGAAAACCAACATAAATTTTAGTTTTTGTTCCTTTAAACGTGTGGAATTCTATTTTGATTTCTTATTTCCGTGCGTGCCGGCGTGCACTGTAAAGACCAGAAAGAGGAAAAATATTACAACAGCGAAACAGGAAAACATGTACAAAAAAAGATCACTGAGAGAGGAAATGTACTACTCTGACGCCTCAGCCAACACAAACATGCAGTGTTAAAATGAATATTGTGCGTGCTGCGATGTGTAATTATATTTGTGATAAGCAGCTGTGCCAGTATATTCGGTCCTTGCATTTAGTCTTAAAGGGATAGTTCACTTTAAAATGAAAATTCTGTCATCATATACTCACTCTCATGTTGTTTCAAACCTGTATGAATTAATTTCTTCTGCTGAACAGAAAGGAAGATATTTAGAAGAATGTCAGTAACCAGACAGTTTCTGGTCACATTGACTTCCATAGTATATCTTTTTTTCCTACTATGGAAGTCAATGGGACCAGAAACTGTCTGGTTACTGACATTCTTCTAAATATCTTCCTTTCTGTTCAGCAGAAGAAAGAAATTCATACAGGTTTGAAACAACATGAGGGTGAGTATATGATGACAGAATTTTCATTTTAAAGTGAACTATCCCTTTAAAGTGACAGCAGCCTAATATTCCTGCTGTTCTGTGTCATTAATGTTAATGAAATAAAAAAACATCATCATCATCTACATTGGTCGAGAGGAAAGAAGATAGTGAGGAGAGCAGTCAGGAGGAAAGTGATGAAGACAGCTTGTAGGATAAGTGTGCCGAGTAAAGTGTGTTGACCAAGCAGCATCTCTTGAGAACAAGACAAAAAGTTATGTACACTCCTGTATGTTTGTTTTTGCATGCAACAAGTGATGAGAGCTACATTTCTTTGACACACTTACTGTATATGTGTCATGTCAGAAATATGTAAACATAAGTTATGCTCAAGACAAACTTGTTCATTTAACTTATATTTTTCATATTTTTGACATGGCATGAACCTGACTTTGTGGGATTTTGTCCACTCTAATAAAACAAGTCTACCATTTGAAAACCACTAAATTAGGTCATTTGGCATATAAGAAAGAAAAGGCCCTAGCTAGTATCACATCCTCTTTCGGTCTACCACTGGCCTAGACAAATGACGCTTTTTAAATGAGATCTAGCTCTGACCAAATACCAAGCACTTCTGCCCAAGGACTAAATGCCACTATGTTTAATCATGAAAGCCTGACCTGGATACAAAATAAAATGACTGAACATAATTAATTAAAATACAGGTGCTGGTCATAAAATTAGAATATCATCAAAAAGAATTCAACTTAGCAGGTGAAACTAATATATTATATAGACTCATTACATGCAAAGTGAGATATTTCAAGCCTTTATTTGTTATAATTTTGATGATTATGGCTTACAGCTTATGAATCCCACGAAATCAAAATCCCAGAAAATTAGAATATTACATGAAATCACACAGTAATTACACAGTAATACCATGGTCATTGAACCAGGTTTTGTTTTTTTTGGCCATGAAGATGTGAAAAAATAGGCATAAATCTATCTTACACATTTACCCAAATTATTATACACCTGTTTAACCAAAGCTAATTTGGGTGTGTTTCTCCATCCCCAATGTCACTTCTCTGTGTTTTACGGCCCTGATGAGAACGTCGGTCTCCTCGGCTGTGAACCGCTCCTGGCGCGCGCCTGGCAAATCCGCCGTTATAATATCAATCCGCCATGGAACAAGCGCGCCTGCTCTTAAAGGGAATGTGAGATGACGCTCTGATTGGTTTATTTCACGTTACGCCCAAACCACACCTATGAATAATGAAGATACTTCAGACCAACCCATTTTAGATTTGCGTCGAGCGCAAGAGTCATTTATCCCGCCGGTATAATAGCAACAGCGCCCAAGACCAAGCCCACAAAGTTACTTACGTTTCGCGCTTGATACTTGCGTTTCAGATCGTTAAAATAGGGCCCTATATATTAGTTTCACCTGTTAAGTTGAATTCTTGAAATAAATCAACTTTTTGATGATATTCTAATTATGACCAGCACCTGTATATTAGGTTTGTCATTGTTTTTTTTGTTTGTTTAAAAAAGAAAAGAAATAATAGCTGTTGGTTGAGGTAAATTAACATTATGCTCATTGACATAATGACATTGAGTTCATTATGCCTACATTTGAATCCAAATGTGTGTATTTCATAAATGGCCATTGTTTCATTTGTATGAAAACCTGCATAAGTGCACACCCAACCATTCTAAAGCCAATTGTTTACCATCTGCTTTTGAAGAATTTGTTACAATGGGTTTTTCCTTAAGTATAGGTTCCTGAAGTGTTAGGTTCTTCCTGATGTTGCACTCAACATGCTTCCTGTGGAATTTTTTTTAGATATTCAGAAAGTGAAGACTGAAAGTTTTGTATAGTACATTATTGTGTGTGATCACAAATCTTTCATGGAAAACCATTTTTTTAGTTTCATGTACTTTTAAGCATTAAAATCCAAACTTTCTCAAAGGAAGTCTTGATGTCCTTTCACAGGCACTTGGGTTTTAAAAAAAAAATACACACACACACACACAAAAATGACGGATTCCTCAAAAATATTAAGCAACTTTTTTCAACATTGATAATAATATGCTTCTTGGGCAGCAAATTAGCGTCTTAGAATGATTTCTGAAGGATCATGTGACACAGAAGACTGGAATAATGATGCTGAAAATTCTGCTTTGATTACAAGAATTAAATACATTTTAAAATATATTAATATAGAAAACATTTATTTTATATTGTAATATTTCACAATATTGCTATTTTTACTATATTTACTGTATCTAATTAATGCAGCCCTGGTGAACAGAAGAGACTTTCAAAAACACTACAACTCCAATGACAGAGAGATGCATTCATGGAAATTCATGGAAATTTGCGTGACACAAAACTCCTCAAATCACATTTATAATGAATAATCAAACAAACACACACACACTGTGAATCAAAGAGGGATTTTTTAATAAAAAGCAGAACCGAAATGCAGTTATAAAGAGCTGACACTGAGAAAGCTTTTCCCTTTCCATTTTCCCCTTTGAGAGCCTGACCAGCCTAAAGCTTGTAGTAAGCCGCATTCCTCGAATAAAAAAAAAAAATTACAACAACAAAAAAGTATATAGTCTCAAAAACAATATATAGAGAACATTAAGATCTTAATGGATGATGAGAGCGATGAGAGTGAGAAATTGTGAAGCTTCATTATTTCACTGCATGCATCTCTACAGCTCTCCCTGTCTGACCCTTGAACACTGACCTTGGAAAGTGATGTCAGTTTAGATACGATATAGGAAGACTTTAACCTCAGATTAATGATCAGGAGTTCCACTATCATGAGTAAACCTATATTGCACCCTGCGCTCCCTTATAAGCATTAGTACTGGTGGATCTGGAAAGGGTTAATTATTATGGCACACTGTCCTGATTAAAGAATGATACGCAAGATTAAAATTAGTGGCGGGTGGGTGCATTGGGACTAGATTAATGCTGCGTTCCATTCAAAGTTTGATGTGGGATGTTCCTATGGCTGGCTTCCAAAACCACTTTTTTGATGGCCTAAAAATGGCCTTTTATATAAAAATTCTAAAGAAACAAAAAATTTGATAAAATCTTTCATTCACTATAAAAACTACTGAAAAAACCCATAAACATGTATCTTTAACTACATGTTCTCATATAAACAACCATGTAATGCTGATTTAAATCTCACAGTTAGTTGCAAGCTGTATAAGTTTGATTCACTAAAAAGAATAGACTCAAAAGAGAACTGGACTTCCGTGATTGCACTTTTTCAACAGGGTCATTCATTCGGGAATTGGACCTCCCTGATCGCATTGTATGTTTTTGATACACCAAAAAGAATGGACTTTAAAAGTGTTATTCATTGAGGAATTAGACTTAGTTTCCCTAAAGTAACTATGATAGCAAGTTCCGTCGTTCTCAACAGAGATCAATGGAACTTGCGACCAAAGTTGGCTAGTGATGCTTTTTGGGAAACGCACCACTGGTCGCTCTGTATGTTTTCGCGAATTGGACTTGAATGGTCGTGCTATATCCTAGCTAACAGGGAACATTCTCCTAACATTCTGCCAACCGTTCTTCCAGTAATGTCAAAAAAACGTTCTTTCAAAGTTATCTGGTATTTCATAATGTTCTCAAAATACTGTTCATGGAACATTTTTTCCTGAAACGTTTTAGTTGGACATTCATCTAATGTTTTGTTTAACTCGGTGGTGTTCTCTTGCACTTTCAGAATTGAATGGAATGCAGCATTTGATTGGCCAATTAGTCTGTCAGTCTGGACAGGGTGGAGCTCTACACTAGGTTGCTGTAAACCTCTAACACAGCAAAAGCAGATACATGCATCATGGGGAATGTAGTCATTTGCAAATGAACAATGTCAAATCTACGAACCATAGTAATCATAAGAATAATGATAATAATAACAATAATAGCAATAATAACAACTTATAACAAGAGAAGTTTAGAGAGTATAAAAGTAATTGTGTTAACACATGAAGAGCGAGCTTCGGTGGGTCTACCTGGGGTAGTTCTTGGGGTACCGTTGCCTGATAAGTGTGTAAACATTTGCAGGGGACGACAATCTTGGCTCAAATATGTAAACAGTGAACACTGTGATGCCTTTTACAGCACCATTCTCCTGTGATGGAGCCACAGCAATACTGCAAGAAGGAAAAATGTTAGGGGAGGGGCTTGTGTGTTTTTGTGAAAAATAGCCTGTGTTAATTGCGTCTGGGGTTCACGTCGAACATGCAGGCCACGACAAACATGGCAGTGCACTGAGAAACATGCATCTACCGAGAGTTCTGGGTTAAATCCCCAACAATTGCTCAGTTTTCCCATAGTTTGCAGTGATGGCACCACTGCATCACTTCAGGGCTTGGTCACTGTATCCCAGCGGTCAACGAAACATGTTCTTAATCATTTTACTTAGTGTTAGATGAGGCCATACAATGCAACCTTCATCAGTATTGTATATCAGTATATAAACTCCCTAAAAAGATGGCATGAGGCCATAGAAACCTTAGAAAGACATTAGAAAAGAAAGACACTTGCTGAGGTCTTTTGAAGAACGCTGAAGGACAGATCTTGCGGTGGAATAACTTTAAACGCACAGACGTACATGTCCTTGTCCATATTGTGTGAAAGGACGCCCGGAACAGTCAATGTACCATGCAACAGCCTTCATTCGAATATCCGGGTCATGGCACCAGAAAATGGCCTCCTGATCAAGGGCCCCAGAGAAGCTTCAGAAGTTAATCTTTAATTTTGTTCTTCAGTTCAGATGTAAACATGGAGAGTCCAGGGGTGGACTGAAAACCACGGTCCAGAAAATCACACACCTGCACGCTGCTTTCAGCTGATTGGTGGTTTTCGCCTTTCTTTCACCCCCCTCTCTCGTCTATGCTCTCCAT
The DNA here is from genome assembly GCF_965113295.1 of Leuciscus leuciscus. Lineage (NCBI taxonomy): Eukaryota > Metazoa > Chordata > Actinopteri > Cypriniformes > Leuciscidae > Leuciscus > Leuciscus leuciscus. Next base: position 21,902,352 of record NC_138724.1, on the reverse strand, counting down.
CTATGTCATCCATCGTGTTTTTTACGACTTATCAACCCTCTCAATCACCCTGCCCTCATCTGTCAGGAAGCTTGACGAATGCCTCCTCCTGCAGTTCTTTCCTTTCACTCATTTCTCTCGCTCTCTCTCTTTGCCTCTCCCCTCTCTCTCCTTGGCATTGATTTTCTTTTTTTGAATTATGGCCGGGTCCTAAGTCTCCTCTTCTCCAGTTGACACAACCAATCTTGCAGCCACTGAGAGGTGGTCAGTCAATCCAGCAAGTTGAGTGATGAAGCTCAACTCCTCTATATCCTGTAAAGGGTAATAGATCAAGTCATTAATAACTATTAAAATAACAGCAAAAATATATATACCATATAGCAATTCATACCTGTGAATATTTGAATTGGAACAGATGTGTCAGATACTATTTATCTTTTTGAATGCTATTCCAACACTGCTCCATGGGATGGCACCACAGAGTTAAGTAAGTATAACAAAACATATTAGTTGACTGACTAACATGAATACCAGTGCTGTAGAGTAGCTATGCACCAATGAAGTGAAGTAAAATACTACTCTTACTATTTCTGCATATACTGTGCACAGTAGGCAAAATTCTGCATAATAATATCTGTTTGAATAGATTTGCCAAAATGTGCAGTAGCTATACAAAGCACACTTAATAATAATGTAAATGTAAAATACAATATCACACAATGCAAAGCTCTGAACTAGACCCTTATAAATAAAATATTGCCTAACACTGCCTAAAAAATAGCTTTTGCCATTTTTATTTATTTCATCTTTTATTTTTCTATTTAGCTTCATTCTGATTTTAATTTCGATCATAATTTTAGTAAATACCTGTAGTGCATTTGCTTCAACTTTAACTCAAACAGTTAGTTGCCAGGGCAACATTTCGTTTAAGTTTCTCTTACAATTTTTTTTCTCTTTCTTTATTTCAGTTAACGGAAATTATTTTTAATAAATGTAATTTTAGTTAACAATAACAACACTGGGGAGTCTGCCAATATTCCATTACGAATATAATCAGCTACACTGCTGTCGTATGACCTATTTATATTACACATTTAATACAACATCCATTGGATTACCTTGTTTGCCTATGTTTCTTGGACCTTGTTTTATGTTTGGATTGTTAGTCTGTGTTTTTGACCCTGTGCCTGTTCATGGATTACGACTGAATAAAAGCTGCTTTTGGATCTTCAACCTGTGCTTTTGTGACGATGCAGATTTGAGATTAACCGCGGTGCAAGTGTGTGATTCAATTTTGTACAGAGAACTGTTACACCTCTAGTGTATTGCATTGTGGGATATGATACCCAATGCAGTGAGTTCTGTTGTTTAGTACACATTTTAGCAAACGTATTCTGGTTATTTTATTCATAGAAGAAAAGATTATGCAAAGTACATGTGCAGTACACCACCATGGACATGCTACTCAACAATTTGGTATTGCCATTTTGTTTATTGACTTCCCATGTGCATTCCCATGTTTTTTGCATTCACTGCGACATTATTTGCATAATGCACACGAAAAGGGAAGTAGGTTTATTAATCATAACTCACCACTTTCCAGTCCGGTTGCAAGCCTTCCTCTTTATAAAGGATGTAATCGATTCTCCTGCCATTGCCCTTCAGGGGGATTTTGCGCCCCTTCTGGCTGGGACAATGGTTCTTGCTTGCGGGGAACACCAAGTACTCTTTTCTCCCCTCTTCATTCTCCATAACTCTGTCAGAGAAATGCTTAATGAATGAGTGTTTACCGTGACTGCATAATCTATATAAACACACATATTTGTGTTCAGCTTACTTTTGTAGGCTCTCTGGTGAGCTGACTTCCTCATCATATAGCCCAGCCGTGTCCAGCAATGTACCTGTACAACAAGCATATGTAAACACGCAACAAATACAGGTTATATATAAACTGGAGATATAGATTTTTAATATATTTATATCCTGTGAGTATGACTACTGAAAAGACCCTTAGATCACAGATATTTGACATCTATGTGCACTCAAGGTCTCTTAAGAGTAGGACCAGAGAAACACCAGCATTAAAATGAGCTCAAGGGAAAACTGTACGAGTCACGACTGTGGTTCTTATATGCATATATGCTCTAATTGGCCATCTCCACCCAACCGTTTTCTCTCTTCTGTTTTTGTACTCTCTCTTAATACTTCACTAATTCTAGCATAGCCAGATTGATAGTTCCAGTACTTTCCATGAAGGTGCTCTTTGTGACCACTGTTTTTTAATTTAGCAATATATATATATGCCTCATGTCCCAATTCGATAATTATCACAATACTGAACACACGATACAGTATTATTGCGATACTCCAAGACATATGGTAAAAGGTTAACAAAAAATTTACTGTTGATTAAAATGCTAAATTTGGTATTACATTGGGGGTGGACATGAACAGGCTTTGCGTTGGGGAAGTCCCAAGACAATGGTGACACCAGAATAAAAATATATTCATGAAAATGCAGGATTATTTTGATCGAATATGCTTGAACTCTGCCACTGACTAGATATATTTAAAATAATTTGACCACTTTTTACTGGTAACATAAGAGATTTGGCATTATCAGGACCCACAAATATTCCCCCATTGCATTATTATATTATATATATATTATCAACATTATTTATAGTAGTTTAATGTAGTACTGACAAAACTCTGTAAACTTGAATTTTTTCTCACACAATCTATCAATAAATTACAGAAACGTCTTTCTGTCTGTCTGTCTGTCTGTCTGTCTGTTATTCGCATATCTCTCGAACCGTTAGTCCGATGGATTTCAAACTTGACAGGTGTCTCGCTACGGGCACGAGTAAGTGCAGTGCCAAGTTTGACCTTGTTTGGATTAGAAATGCAAAATATATCGTTAAATATATTGCTAAAAGAAGCACTTAGAAGGTTGTGGTTTAAAAATAAACATTCTGACATAAACACTCTGTCAGCTAAACATTAAGTCAGCTACAGTGTTTACTTCTGAATAATATATTTTATTCACGGCCATCATTTGTAGCAGCCTATTCACAAACTGTCTGCTCAAGCGTAGCGTTTTCTCGGAGTTCACTGTGTAGCCTGCTCCCTCAATCGTGTAGTTCCATTTTCCATATTTATTATATGTCATTATGTCAGTATCAGTATTTGCTTTCTACCATGCACAAATAAAAATGTCAGTGAACTTTTGCTGTGTAATTGTAACAATGAGCACTCAAACACACCGAACCAACAATTACTAAAAACACACACAAAAACAGATTTTGCACGGGTACTTTGCACTAGTAATAAAAATTTTGGGTGAACTGAACACAATACAGATTGTCACTATCCACGATACATATTGGTACGTTTTTGTATTGCGATATATTGTGACACGAGATATTGTTACACCCAATATGTGTGTATATATATATACAGGCTTGGGAGGGTTACTTTAAAAATGTATTCCGTTACAGTTACAAATTACTTCATAAAAAAAGTATTCAGTAACGTAATCCAAGTACTATAATATGAAAGTAATGTAACCGATTACTTTGGGATTACTTCAAGGTCACGTATATAAATAAAGTCAAGCAAGAAGAAATATTATTAAAAATGTGTTTATTTTTATTTTATTTTTAAGAATTTGGTCCAGTGTACAATATTTGCTAAATATACACACATGCCTGAATATATATTTATGTAAAGGGCTATACAGACATCTAGTGGCTAATGTATGGTATTACAGATTATTTTGTTTTATTTTTAATGAATTTTTAACAAAAAAATTAAAACACAACATTTAAAATTTTTACACAATCTACATATTAGTTTATTTTAAAATAGGCCTACATGTTGACTAAAGCCGTGATCTTTCTTAATTTGCCTGACTGGACGTGGGGCGTTGGCAGTGGGAGTTCCCCTACGTTACCTAGACAGCGAACATCCCGTTACGCGAGAAAAGATAAGAAAGGACATTTTGGGTACTAAAAAAGCTACTCTCCTAATTTCTACAAAATAGCAGCGGAATTTCCATGAATTAAAAGCGATTTACCCGCAGGCAGCATCGTTTCTACTGGCAGCAGTGATTCAATCTGCGTCTGAGGAGATTGTAGAAAGCTGTTATTTGCACATGCACCAGCGCGTGGCACACGTGAGTCATTACTGGCAACAGAACCAGGAACTACTGTATAATCAAGCAGCGCTTAATATAGTGTTATTATGCCAAACTACTTATTTATTTAGTTTTAAATGAAACCATTGTAATCCTGAAAGTATTCCCCCTTTTTTCAAAATGTAACTATAATCTGATTACTATGTTTTTTGACGTAACTGTAACGGATTACAGTTACTGGATTTTTGTATCCTGATTACATAACGCCGTTACATGTATTCCGTTACTCCCCAACCCTGTATATATATACACACACACACACACACACACACACACACACACACACACACTTTGGTATAATATTTTCTATATTATATAAACCGAATTGTGTGGGATGCGAGAATTCTGGAACCAAAATTAATGGGTTGTGGACAAATTAAGGTTGAGAACCCCTGTTCTTGAGGTTAGTAACAAAATTGTCGTCTTTCCATTACATTTTTACAGATAGAGTGTCAATCTTCGTACTCTCACCAGGCCTCGAACCTCAGAGGAGAGAAAAAACAGGGTGTGCTATAAAGAAAAGTGGATCACGCCCACTAATGGCACCCACTAAAATCAGAAGTGTTATTAAAGGCCTGCACTCCGTTAGATCTATTTCAGAAGTGGGGCTGGGCAAGAACTTCTCTACTGTGGTCTCCTGCCAGCTCATCTAGTGCACCATCTGCGTATGGCGCGGTGAGCACAGGCGTGTGACATCTAATTTAGCTCTGACACGGAGGCAACTCTAAAATCTCACACAGATTGAGACATTTGTGGGGGGAAAAATATGATTACCATACTATTTTAGATAATTTTGGAAAAGGTTATCTATTAAATTTAATAAAAATATCAAATATTTAAAAAATATATATAAATAAATTAACTATTTAATAAGAAGACAAAATATATAATTGTATTAATATATACCCTTACATACACTTTTTCCTTAAACATTAAAATCTTGATGTTGACATAACATGTACATGAATGTTTTTGTATCAACTAATCTTCTGCACTACACTGTATATATGATAAATAGATATATATCTGGACTATATATCTATTATATCAGCACTCTACTGTCTAGATGTGGCATTTTGCATACAGTTCTTGAAAAACCCATATTGGTCAACCACAAGTGCAGATCTCTACCCGCTAACCCACAACTTCCAAGCTTTTATGGCATTGCCTGTAAAAAATGTTAAGCTTTTTTACTGAACTCACCTAAGGCCCACGGTTTGTCCTCTCCAGGACCAAGACGACAGGGGTCTTTATAATGATTGAAGAGGGAATGCTGTTGTTCCAGTTTATCCTCTGAATAACAGAAAAAAATCAATTGTGAGACAGAAAGAGTTTTAGAAAGGGTTACATTGCCTCCTTCTGGTCATACACAACAAGATTGATCATTGTTGGTCACCTCCTTCCATTATTTTAAGTAAAAAAATATATTTAATATTCAAAGCAATTTTACAAGATACATTAGAAAAATTAAACAGAATATTCCTGTTATATTATTATTATAAATATTATATATTATTGTTATTTTATTATTATAATTATTATTATTATTAAGTGCATAATTCTGGCTCTAAAATATGATTTAAAATCGTATTTTTTTATTGTATTTTTTTTTAAGTTATAAAAAAAATAATTGTCGAAACCTTGGGAGAACTGTTTTTTGCAATAATAATTCTGCCAAGTTTCTTTCACATTTTGCAAATTTGTATTTTTTTATATAATAACAACAATAATAAAAACAAAAGCAATTCTAACTATTATTATGAATTATTATTATTATTAAAAGTAATAAAAAAAAAGGTAAAACACTTGGAAAAATGTTGCAATAATAATAATGATATTAAACAATTCTTCTGCTAAGTTTCTTTCGCATTTTGTCATTTCTTTAAATAATAACAATAGGAAGTAATATTATTATCACTATGAACTATTATTAATTCTACTATATATATATATATATATATATATACATTCATAATTATTATTATTATCATCATCATTATTAATAATAATTATTAATACAAATATAATTATAATGTAACTTTTTTGAATATTATTGTATTTTCTCATAATGAGTTTTACAAAATAAAATGGATCAATTGAGTCAAATTGGGATTGTTATAGCCATGCTATTACATACCATATTATATTATATATCACCATATATGTATTATATTATTATAACCCAGCTGTTATATACATTTATTACTGGTAGCCAAAGGTATAATACATTTTGCCCAAAATAAATAAATAAATAAACACCTGAAGGGCATTTCTTTATATCCTAAATCTGCATTCCTGATTCCACGTGGCCTGCTTATTGCTTTGGTATTAAAACCCCAGATGTTTTTAACGAAGAAAATGCTGGTACCCGAAGAGCAGTTGTCAAAGTTGAGGTCTCCGAGGATGACGTCAAAGGCCACCTGATCTTCCAGAACCTTCTCCTCGTCTGTGGGAGCCAAGGTGTTCCTCCTAAACTCAGCGCCCCACTCCAGCAGCATGTCCAACTGCTCACAACGCACAGATGCATCACCTGAGAGAGGAAGACAGATTTACACAAACAATACCTACCAACAACTAAAATCTAATTTAGTTCACAAGATCACAAATTTCATTTTACGGAGGGTTTTATTCAATAAAAAGTGCATGGATCGCATTGTGCAAAACAACTCATTGGATTTGGGTGTAATACAATGAAATAGCGTCGCACTGAGGTGCCTTCAGTTTATCACATTTTCACGACTCGTTCTGGGGCAGTTATGGCAGATGTAGCGATTTAATGAGGCCGGGGTGGGAAAACAGAGCCAAGAAGAGTGCGAGAGCAGTGAAGCATAGAAAAAGAGATGTCTGCAACATCTCCCCTCTGCTTTGGTGGAGCTGGCAGTGGCAAGTGTAGAAGAGAGAAAGAGAGAAAGAACAGCAATTTAATTGCAAACCTCAAACAGTAGCTGAAGTGTGTGTGCTTTGGTGCTGAAAAATAACCTTTAAAGACATCTCTTAAAGGTGTAGTGTGTAATTTCTGCACCTCTAGTGTTACCAAATGTTTACTTGATTCTGATTGGCCAATCAAAGCATTCTGCAGTCATCTGTTTTTATATAGTGTATTATTTTGTTCACTTGCAATGTACAATGTTGCAATGTTTAAAAGTTTGCAGTTGGTACAATTTTTGGGAATGCTTTAGATCAGTGGTTTTCAAACTGTGGGTCGCGACCCACTTGTGGGTCACACAGTGAGAAAAGGTGGGTCGCACAAAGGCACTTAGCTGCAGCTAAATTTACGTTACGATGAGTGAAACAAAACCAGTCCGATTAATGACCAAACGACTATGAGTTTTAGCGCCCGCCAAAGTGTTATTTGATCGGAGAGTAATGTAGATGAACTGCTGCGCTTGTGACAGAGTCACAGTGCATGTTTAACTGAAAGAACTCGGTCGCGCGCGCGCACTCTCTCTCTTCGGAGCCAGGCGAAAGTGTAAAAAAGACTTCACCATCTCCAAACTAAGCGCTGTCCTGCTCTCTCTCCCTCGCACGTATTAATCAAAATAAATCGACACGGTGGTAAAAGGTCGGAAGACCAAAGTTTCACGTGGAGCATTCAGAGATTTTTTTTTTCTTCCTCAATTACCGCTGGTTGTGAATTGTGCTTAATAAGATGTTGCCTTATCTTCTCTGAAAAGCGTCCCAGACATTCAGCTGACATAAAACAACACTTTAATTAAACGAAAAAAAAAAACTATCCAGTGATGAAATGTTTTCTGTGTTGACACAAATCTTGGATGTCTATGTCCTAACTGCTGGGATAATCACACAACGCGCACGACATGTCCAATTCGCGAACTAATGACTCCTTTGAACGATTCATTTTAATGAATGGACAACTGATCTTTCCAACAGTGAACTCAGGAGACGTTTGAATCAGTAACACTTTACAATAAAGTTCTATTTATTACATAAATTACATAAAAAGTACAGTTTGCTTACTCAAGCTTAAGCTTTAAAATAAATAAAACCCCTTGTTTTTTTTTTTGAAAACCATATGACTACATTTTTCCACACAGTGCTATCAAGAATCGATAAGAGAATTGTTAAAGAATCGGATCGATAATCAGAAATCGTCAGTGGCATTATTATTATTGATAAAATCTTATCATTTCCCATCCCAATGTGAAGACGGTAAAATTATAATCAAACATTAAAGAACATACATGTTTTTAAAAGTTTTTTTAAGAGTTAAAAGTTAAAAATATTTTGCTAACATGAAGGCTTGTCACTGTCAGTCTTTTTACATCAGTGCAAAACTAGGGAATGCAGATTAAGACCATCAGCATGCATTGATTAATCCCATGGCATGTAGAAAAAAAAATGTACGACCAAATCATGCTGGTGCGACCAACTGAGAAAGTTGGTAGCACCAGTGCAAGTGGGTCTTGAGATTGATTATACTTGTCTAGGTGGGTCCTAGAACGAAAAAGTTTGGGAACCCCTGCTTTAGATTACAGCCCACAAAGTACTGCGTAAGTAAAACGAATTTACAACGCAACATTTGGTAATTATAGTGTACATATAATATAAATACATGTAAGTTTAAGGGAACAATATGTAATGTTTGGGGAATAAAGGGGTCACAACCAGGAAATTCAACAAATGATTAATACTATAAGTATTTTAGAACTAAGGGGTACTTATTCTACTGTTATGATAGGCAACAATGTTACGTCTGGGAGCAATTTAGCTAGAACATACACTGCATACCTTTTTGTAATAATAGTGTACCAATACATACAGCCTAGGCTTTTTTTAAATTACGGGGTACATATCAGTGCATTTATAAATCTTTTTTTATACATCAAAAGTGCAGCTGTTTTAGTTTGTTTCATTAGTTACGTGTTTCATAGGGTTGTCAACATCAGAAAAGGAAAATAGGGGACAATCGTGGTTCTTTAAAGGAAAATGAGGGACATTCAAAATATTTGTGCTGTAGGCTACCACACAGTGTATGTAATTTCAGTGTCTGCAGTTAAGTTTGTGTTTAAAAGGCTCTTAGACATAAAAAACGTATGAAGGCTGCATACGTCATCAAGGATGTCTAATTTAAGAAAAGTAACCGTAGTAAAATTCACTTATTCCTTGTGAAGTGTAAAATACTGCAATTTCTTTCTTACTTTGCAATCTTAAGGTTACTTTTCTTAAATGAGACCGCCTCGATGACGTATGCAGCCTTCGAAATGAGCAAGTGAAAGCGATTTGCCGTTAGCGTTGGGATGTGATTGGATGATGACAGGTTTCAGTGTCAGTGATCATTCTCAAGTGTCGTGATCAGCACTGCTGTTGCTGTTGTATCAGTCAGTCATTCGGTAAGTGTAGCAGTCAATAAACGGGACAAGGGAGGTCACGCATGGGATCAATTCAAATCAATTAGGATTAAATCAATTAGGTCCAATATAAGGGACGTCCCGGCTTATACGGGACAGTAATGGCAACATAGTATTTCAAGGCAAGCAAAACAAAAACTATTGCAACATTTTTTTTTATACTGGGGAAATATACTCTCGTTCCATGTAGTTACAAGGCAAGTGTGACATCTGCAGTCTGTAAATTTAAATGGTGCTTGTTCCCTGTTCCTTCCACCAGATGGAGTGCCCATGATCTCCACCAGAGGGCACTCCTCTTTTTCCCCTCATGAACTTCAATTTCAAGCGATAGTCTACACTGTAAATTTGTTTTACTTACGCAGTACTTTGTGGGCTGTAATCTAAAGCACTACCATTTTTTTATGTTTGCGAAAGAAATCACACCAAAGCTGCATTTATTAGATGAAAAATGCTGTCATATTTTTTATATTATGAAATAGTACAATTTCAAATAAGTTTTTTCTATTTTAGTTGAAAGTTGAATTTTCAGCATTAGAACTCCAGCCTGCAGTGTCACATGATCCTTCAGAAATCATTCTAATATACTGATTTGCCGCTTTTTCTTCAGGATTCTTTGATAAATAGAAAGTTCAAAAGAACAACAGTTCTTTTTGCACAATTGTTTAGTTCTGTCTGAAAATGTAAGATATTTGAGACATAGGTGATACTTAAATTAAACAATTTAGAAATCCATTATACATAAGAGCAGCCACTGAGCCAGAACATTTCCTTCTAGGCTGCTTGAAATCTCAAAACTGCTAAAGAAACCACATTTCAGTATTTTCAAGGCAAGTAACCTCGTGTGTACATCAGAAGAATAACTTAAATCCGCCTCTGCACTGTCAAAGTCTATAACACACACACACACACAGTTTGACAGAGGAAAACGAGCGATTGAGAATAACCAGAGATGCTCTGCCTCCTCTAATAACTGAAGTCCCTGTCCAGCATCATCTCCAGTATAATCAGGTTTCTCTTGCTTTCTTCCCCGTTTCTTGCCTCATTCCCTCATGTTTCATTTTTCCTCCTGAAATAGCCCCTGTTCTATTATTAGAAAGGGTGGCAGACACACGGAGGCGTGGGTGGATCCCGGAATAGCAAGAGAATGTCTTCGTAAAAAATGAGCGCTAGAGACCGTGAGCTTTAAATAGGGCTGACGCCAGGAACGGCGAGAGCCCGTCGTCATGGGAACCGGGACCCTGTGGGCGAGCGGGACACGTTGATTAATCGGAGCGGAGAACAGGGGTCAACATGCAGTGATGTCATAGGCCCTGCATGTGAAGTGCCGATTCGGGTATGTGTGCATGACACGAGCTACTGAGATAAAGCAGAGAAGACTCGTTCTTTTATACGGTTCGCACAAAACCGCACACATACACACAACCGTTTCCCTGCTCTGTGTGGAAATCTACTCAGATGTGTGGCAAACGAGCAGTAGGATCGGGACAAACCTGTCAGGATCACTCAGCATCAGCGCTCTAGTCGGAGTACCACAACTCCACTGGGGTTTAGAGTGTGTCTAAAACCTGAAAAACCGACATTGTGGGAACCTTCTAGTCCTGACTACAAAAATTTGCTTCATAACGACACTAATTAACAACTTTTTAAATGTATAATTAGCTTAATTTAAGAACTTGATTTGAGGTGAAATCATTTATTAAAATGAAATTAATAAAACAACATTAATAGTAAGCTAATAATAATAATTACAGATTTAACAATTCAATACTATAGATATAAATTTTGTAATATAATACTTATAATATCAACCAACTCTTGCTTGTATATACCAGACCTGCAAACTCCTCAGACTAAAAAAGGTGAGGGGGGTGCAGACTAACTTTTTTTTTTATACATGCCATGGGATTAATCAATGCATGCTGATGAATGATGTATAATAATTAATCTGCATACCCTAGTTTTGCACTGATGTAACAAGACTGACAGTGACACAATAAGACCTCATGTTAGCATCTTTTTACTCTTAAAAAAAAAAATATTAAAAAACATGTATGTTCTTTAATGTTTGATTATAATTTTACTGTCTTCACATAGGGATGGGATTTGATAAGATTTTATCAATAATAATGCCACTGACGATTCTGATTATCGATTACCCCCCCCCCCCCCAAAAAAAACTCTCCGGTTCTACGCGATTCACGTAAATTACCCAATTGACCAAGAAAACGGCGATTGTCGCCAAAAAGCGACAAGTTTGCAGGTATGTACATTACTCACCGATCAAATAAGACTTTGGCGGGACAAAAATTCACTTTAGCGGGCGCTAAAACAAGTTCAATGCAGGAAAATTCATGCGTGAGTTTCCATTAGACTCGCACGGTAGAAGGCAAATGGCGAGCTCAGCTGTTGTTGACGCTGTGTGTGTCATGGTGTGTGTGCTTCAAGATTATGACGCAAGTGCTAAGATTCCGATTGGCCAAGAGAAAAAGTGCTAAGATTCCGATTGGCCCAGAGAAATGTAAATTATAAGAATTATCCAATAATGTTTCGCAATTCTAGCCTGCATGGCAGTTTACTGTGAGAAACAATACCCCCCCCCCCAAAAACCTCTCCGGTTCTACGCGATTCACGTAAATGACCCAATTGACCAAGAAAACGGCGATTGTCGCCGAAAAGCGACAAGTTTGCAGGTATGATATACAGTCCTATTGTGTACATTGTTCATTTCTTTTTCTTCCTTGTTGTTCGTCTCCTTCGCATCAGCTATTATAAAGAAACATCCACTCTTTGCACATTTTGGGGGCGGAGCAATGAAGGGAGGGTTGTGCTTGTTTGGGTCGATTTCAAATATCAACAGTTTTTCTCAGAAATCGCTTACTGCACCTTTAAGTCACTATGATGTGACTCGAATCCCTCTGTGTATGTGTGTGTGTGTGTGTGTGTAGACACCTACCTTCAATAGCATGCAGATGAGTACAAGTGATATATCCAACAACCCGTTGTTCCTGAGCAGAGCTTCCAACCTGCACCTGAGAGAATAGAGCAGGAGGACAAAAGAGATTGAAGAGTGAGAACTTTGCCACATCAAACGTGTTATTGAAATGCAAAATCAGTTATGAAGTGCTGTCAAACACCCCTGAGCGGTGTTACACTCTCTCTCGATCAGCTTCTTCTGTCATAACTCTCTCAGATGTCTGGGGTCCATGTTAAAAGGTAAAAGTCAGAGCATCATCATTTTATCCAGCTGCACCAAATTCCACAATTTCATCTTGTTTTTCTTTTCTGGTTCATGCATAATATCAGCACATTAGTGAGCTGACGGACTAAATATTGAATATTGAAATACTGAATGTTGAGAGCAAATGTAACACCTAAAATTCTGCAATGACAGCACTTACCATTTTGGATTGTGTTTTTTGCACACACATATAAGCTCTGTACCTATGTACTGTGTGTGTGTGTGTGTGTGTGTGTGTGTGTGTGTGTGTGTGTGTGTGTGTGTGTGTGTGTGTGTGTGTGTGTGTGTGTGTGTGTGTGTGTGTGTGTGTGTGTGTGTGTGTGTGTGCTCTAAAGTTTACGTACCCCTTGCAGAATCTGTAAGACTTAGAAGCTACAGAAAATACTTACATGTTTCGAAGAAGACAAAAAAGTACAATTTACCCTGATCATCCAATTCAAACCGTTTACACCCCCAGCTCTTAATGCATCGTATTTCCTTCTTGAGCATCAGTGAATGTTTTCAGCTTTTGTAAAAGTTGTGTATGAGTCCTTCATTTGTCCTCAGTGTGAAAATATGGATTACAGAATCATACTGCTGGAAAGAGTTCAACTATGCAAAAGATGCTGGAGAACCAAAGATTGTGTAGGACCTAGAGGAATTAACTGCTCGTGAACAACCAACATAATAACAGTCGTCAGTTAAGAATCAAAGGTATATGTACATTTTTGAATGGGGTAATTTTGATAAATTCAGCTATTATTTTGTCTTGTGGACTATGATTCTGCAAGGGGTGTGTAAACTTTTGAGCACAACTGTATAAATAAATTGTAATAAGTAAATACAAAAATCAATTGCTTGAAATGCTATGAGTGAATTTAGGCATCACGTCATTATAATGCGCGGTATGAAAAATGGACATGGAGATTTGCTAAAGATTAAATGTAACAGTTGTTTTGATTTTATTTTGATTTTATAACTGTAGGTGAGCATTAAATGACAGCAAAAGTAAAATAGGGAAATTAGCATGCATGTTTGTTTGTGTGAGTCTGTTTGTTCATTCTGCCATCTCTCTGTCCTCTTTTCATCCAGACAGCCCATTCAGTGTAAATCATTTAATGACTTACATTGGCTTATTCCCAGCAAAGACTCCAAGTCAAAATGCTGAGAGCTACAGAACGGCTGGACTTTCTAAGTACTGAAGCCCTCCACAGAGTGCAAGTTCTACATTTCAGCAGTGGTTGATAATAAATGTCATTGTTCTTTAGAGGTGATTTGTAGATTTAATTACAATAATGAGATTCTGACCATGTGGTCTCTATACCATGAGCTCATTGCATTGGATCAAACAGGGCTAGCACTCTTTCACTTCATTGCTGGCTTTTTCCTCACTCAGCTTCATTGCCTTCCATAGCTTCATGGCCTCTCTTTCTCTTTCTGTGTCCTTGCGTATTAATATTTCAAATGTTTATCCATGCTTGGCTAAGTGTGTGTGTTTGCAGTGACAGACTAGAAGAGGCAGGAAACCCAAAGGGCTGAAAATGTTTTGTGTCTATAGGGAATAAAAAAAATAAAAAACCTTTTTTAATTTTTTTTATTACAGTCTTGTTAGCACCAACAATTAGATGAAAAAATACTTTTTTGCCTAATTTGAACTAAATTACAATTACAGTTTGGATTACACAGTAATAAACTTTATGTGTTGCATATTTGTCAGTCACACATAAATGAAACAGGTAAGAAAAAGGTAAGACTTTTTAAAGACACATTCACTAATAAACTGATAAACTGAATGTGTTTTAAATTGACAAAAAAAACAAAACAAAAAACAGGTTTATATATTTATATATCAATAAATACAATTTGTTTCTTATACATTTGAACTAATTGAATATTGCTTGTTCCACGGCTAGCCACATATCATTTTCAAATGAATAAATGTAATTGTTTTCACAATGCACATATTTATGTTTGTTCCAAACAATTTGAATAAATGCATTTTGAAAATATGAATATTTAAATAAAATTAAAAAGATGCCAATACTTTAAAAACGATGCTGTTTTTTAAGTGCAGACATTTTAACCATTTCTTTTAATTATGACTGACAAATATGTATCACATTAAGATGATCATTTTGTTTACGTTAACTGTGTCATGTAAATGGATGGAAATTTTATATGAAATTCAAATAATGAATTTCATTAATCCCCCCCCCCCCCCCCAAATAATTTTCATGAATACACTGAATCCAATAATTAATACCATATATATTAAATTGTATCAGTAAAATGAAGGAATGTGTTTGATAGCATATTTGTTTTTCTGTGGTATCGAAATTGATATTCAAATTTCACTGGTATGGATACTGAAATGTTGCTATTGTGACAAATCTAGTGTCTTATGTGTGTGCAAGGGTATTGTGACCTTGCACAATGTTTTATCTGAGCTAAAGTCCATGTAAGGTTCTGGGTTTTGATTAAGTGTGCATACATGCAAATAAGTGTTAATGAGCAGTGTGCTAATTGGAATGTGTCTGCCACTTGTGGGATCTCTTATAAGGTGAAAGTTTATTTGCCCAAAGGAGAAACAGTCGGCTGGCTAAGTCCAGCACACACACGCACGCACACACACACACACACACACACACACACACACACACACACACACACACACACACACACACACACACACACACACACACACACACACACACACACACACACACACACACACACACACACACACACACACACACACACACACACACACAGAGGCTGGCTAATGAACTTCCTCCCGTTCTTCTAATCCACTCCTGCTGGCAGCTTGAATGCTGAGCTGATAACACACACAGCAATGACATGACTAAAGCTGAAGACGGCTAGTACTTTACACTAACAAAGCATTGCAAATAGAGCTGACCACAGCAGGAGCAGCGGGTCACGGTCTTTTACCGCTGAAAGGCGGCACTGATTGCTGTACAATCTTCAAGTTTTAATGGGACAATTTTGCAATCCTTCAGCATTTTAATTTTTCCTCCTGAACACAATGTATAATAGCAGTCAAATTTTCTTGCACTGAAAACAGTAATTAAGTATTATTCAAACATTTTACATCCTTTCTTGGCCTCATTCATGAAACACAAGCAGAACAAATTCATGAGTATATCACTCATAAATCCATTCATACATAATTATCCCATTGAACTAAACAACAACTTGTGTAAGAATTTTATGTAGGCTATATTTAAACGACCTTTGTTGTGATTTATTTTGCAACATAGTTTCCATAAATGTTCTGGGTGGACTGGATAGTGCTGCATTTTGAATGCTGATGCATGAAATATTCATTTCAAAACAGCAATGGAAGTCCTGAAATGTGTCTGTTCGAACAGAGCAGGATGAGATTTCACAGATTTATTATTAAGATGCTCACCAAGGCTACATTTCTATAATAAAAAACATTCAGTAAAAACAGTAATATTGTGACATATTATTATAATTTTTAAAAACTGTTTTATATTTTACTTTATTTTAAAATGTAATTTATTCATGTGATGCAAAGCTGAATTTTTTATCATTACTCCAGTCTGCAGTGTCAAATGATTCTTAATAAATCATTCGGTAGCCCTTTATTTTAAAGTCCTCTTCGGCATGTACATACTATGTACTTCTTATAGCAATTACAATTACAAGGTTATAACTACTAGCCCTGAACCTACCCCTAAACCTTAACTTAACCCATGTAGTTACCTTATATTACCAGTACTTTCTTGGTAGGTAAACTGTAAGTACACTGTACTGTAAGTACACGTACTGTAAAATAAAGTGTAACCAATCATTCTAATATGCTGATTTTGTGCTCAACATTTCTTTTTATTATCAATGTTAAAAACAGTTTAGACAATATTTTTTTGGGAAACAGTGATATTTTGCTATGGAATGTATGGAAACACACGTCACCAATTTGCTAACGACGTTAAGAGTGTGGAGAGCTCTTGAATAATAATAAGTGGGCTGAACATGTTGAAAGGCCCTAATTAAAGAGCTGCTCATTCCTACGGGAAGCATTTTTAATTAATATCTCCACTCCACACACATCCCTCCCTGTTCCCTCCCTCCCCCTCTCCAAATTGTTTGACGGAGGATCGTCTGTCTTTATTTACCAAAGCTAAACTTTTATTACTCATAATGCCCAGGGGTGAAAAGCAGTGTTGGGGAGTAATGACCTAAAAGTAGCAACATATACGAACTACAATTTTCAGTAGTGTGACAGTAGTTCTGCTGTTTTTTTGTTTGTTTTTTAGTTCACAGACCTTGGAGGAGTATCTAAAGTGCATCAATAACTTCTAGAAGCCTTTGGTTAAACTTACACCCCCGTGAAAGATTGAACGTCAATTCAAGTAATAACCTCTTTAGTGAGTACATGTACAGGTCAAAGGCATTGTCCTTCTGTATCTCAATATTAAACAGGCTGCTCTCTCTCACACACACATTCAGAGTTAGTATTTAGCAGCTCTGTCTGACATATAATGGCGGCTGGCCTCTTGCCCTTTTGGACAGAAAAAGAGATCAGGTCTGGAACGTGGCCAGAATCGGATACAGTGCTGAGGCAGTAATGATATCTCAACCCTAAAAGCCAGTGCTCATGATCACCCTAAATGAGCGCTACGCAAACAAAAAATATAAGCTAATATCATGCACAACAACAGACACAGGTTCACACATGCTAAGCATGCAACAACACAACATGCAAACGTCAGCAAATATCAACATTACACCGTGTCCTAACTACACGCGCCGCGACACGTGATAAAGGGTATCTTTTCCATGTTAATCAGAGTTTTTGTCCTAACCAGCCGCGACGGCAACACGCGACGATTCTATTTTAGAAACGGTTTCTATTTTTCTGCGACGTCGCGCTGGAACAACAAACACAAAGTGTGGCAATGATAATCTCAGGTGTTCTAACAATAGTGCAAATTCCAACAACCTTTCTCTTTTACTCATAGACTGTCTATATGCTAGCATAAACAATTTGACTTCTTGTAATTGAAACTGAAAATTAGCATGGCACTACTTGTATTCAACTGTTTAATTCAGTGCAGAATTCATAAAGAATTCGGAAAAAATGTGTTATTCAAAGTTCACTAAAACATTTCCATTATGTTTGTTACCTTCTATGCTTTAAAATAGTTACAGGGCTAGAGTTCAAATTAAACCTATGTTGCTTAAGCTAAGTATGCTGTTTACTTGAGTATGTTCTACAGTACAAAGATCGGCCTGGACTTTCATCATTGTAATTAAATACCAACTTAGTTATATAAGCCATCATTTGCTAGAGCATACATTCACAGATTATTTTATAAACTTTATGTAGAATGCTAGCAACAGCAGCTACAAGACTAATGACCCTGTCTTTACAATATCCAGACTAAAATGAGCATACAATATTATTTCAGAATGAAACTACTTCTTGAATTGTAATATCTACTCAGCATAAGTGCACAGCCCCATTAAGACATATATAATGCAACAGGGCTGTACGTCCAACCATGGTTCAACAAAGAGAGGAAGCCTGCGTTTCTAAAAGCATGACAGATGAGTGTTTCAAACAAGCCCTCTGGGCTACAAAGGGCTAGTTGTAAATTATTCAGGTTGTTTGTGTACGCTCAAACCACAAGTCCAACTCCAGACACATGCCATGCAACGTTCAAGAACTGGAACAAGCCCTAATGTCTCATTTCAATATCAATCACATGCATCAAATGATTTAAAGCAGGTATAAAAATTGACAATCAGAATGAATTGTTTGAATATAAATGATAACTTTTAGAGATCCCTTTACATTGCAGGTCTTGGGATGCAGTTAATCAAGTTGAAAGCTCCACATGCAATTTACATCAAGGTAGGGTGTAGCATAAATCAACAGAAGTTAAAAAGAATAGATACATTATCCTGGATAAAAAAAATGCAAAGATTTCAATCAAGGCAAATGGCTTAACATTTGACATGCTAAGTCTAAATAAAGCCATAATAAAGAAGTATAAGAAGCTCACCTTGGCAAAAAGAACTCCTTTAGCAGCCAGAGCATCCTCGCTGCGCCCATTGGGGAAGCATTCATAATGGGCATCCAAAATAGGGTAGCGACTGGCCAACAGAAGCCCGCTGTTCAAGAACTTGAACCGTGAGCAACAGCCTTTCCAGCCATAGCGTCCCACATCGCTCAGCACAAAGGGAAAATAGCGGTGCAGTTGCCTCCTGAGCCTGTCTGCAGCCCGCCTGTCGAAGACTTCTTGTAGACAAAGGAAGTCCAGGTTGGCTGGGAAAAAGGCAGAGATCTCATGGTCAAAGCTGTCATCGCCGTGACGGCGCTTGCGCCCAATCGGTCTTTTGAAGACTGAGGTGCGGTGTTGTGAAAGGGTGTTGTTGGGGGAAATGCCTCCATCAGCTGCGTGGAAGCGAACCAGGGATTCCCGAGAGGCTGTGCGGCTTTCTAGGCTACCCGTATCCCCGTCCCCGGTCTGATGGTTTCCTTTTTCATCCTCGGTTGGCTCAGAATCAGGTGAGGTGATGCTGATTTGCACTCCAGCCGGATGGAGAGGACAGTCTTCTGAGTTCTGGATGATGTTGCTATGTACTGGACACTCACCAGTGGACTCTGGGTCTGCAAACTGGTGGACAGCACAATCCGGAGCATGGTCTTCTGCATTGGAGTGGAGAGGACACTCTGAGGAATTCTGGGCTTCAGTGCTGTGGATTGGGCAATCCGAGCTTGTACCTCCTGGTGGGTGAACGGGACACTCATTTAAGGCCTCAGTCTCAGTTTCAGTGGTGACAACAGGCTCTGGACGATGGTCCAAAGAAGAGGTGCGGCGGAAGCCCTGAGTGGCCAAGCTGCAGAAGGATACCGCACTAATTGAAGTATTGGTGGGCGAATCAATATATATCTTGATCTGGGGTCTGCTGGCACCATTTCGGATCCGCTTGCCCACTTCGCGAGCTCGGCGTTGAGTGTCCGCGAGGTTGTTGAAGCGTGCAAGCGAGTCTGGCAGCAGGCAAACATTGGCACTGCCAAAGCAAAAGCTGCGACCCTGTGGACGCCACTCAGCAAGTGCCGCCCCGGTTCCAGCCGATGCTCCCTGCTCGGCACCATGCTTGTCTGGTTTCTGGTGAGAGTAGATGTAGGGGTTCCTGATGGTCTGCAGTGGGGCCCACAAGAGGAAGCCAATGAAGGCGAAGGGTAAGGATGCCAGTAACAGCACCAGGTAGAGCGGTGTAGAGATCAGGACCCCGAGTGCCAGAAAAGAGCAGGGATCCTGGGAGCGTCTACGTTTCTCCAGTGATGTTGCTACACAGGAGGCCAATAACCGGTCCAACAGCCAGTAGCAAGGGAAAACAAAGGCCCACGACAGACGGCTCAGAAAGCTGAGGAAGGCACTGGGGTAGGGAGAGGTGTGCAAGACCATTTCTGGCTCACCTTATAGACCAACTCCCCCCAAAAAAAAAACAGTACAAAAAAGAACTACAAAGTTAACCCGCCCCCCTGTGGTGGGAAGAGGTACACTACATGGTTCTTGGGTCCTTCGCTATGTCCGACATTGAATATGGGAAATACGGGGCCACGTGCCCAGCCTCTTCCCTCCTTGGTGGGGGTCTGCAATGCTAGAGTCTCCTAAAGAATCTGTTCATGGTGATGACAAAAAAAACCCTCCTGAGATCCAGAATATTCCAGGCGCGGAAAGGGGAGGCCTCGTCAGTGCAGAGCCTGCAGACAACCAAAGGGAGGGGGGAACAGAATACACAGGCAATCAGGTGAAAGTAGGGGATAATATGCAATCAACAAATTGGATCCCAGTAAAAATTCAAACGTTTCAGGAATCATGATGAAGAATAAATAAATAATTTCTCTTTCACAGAACGCAGAGTGTCAGGTCACCAAATGTAGCCTGCTATGTAATAATGTTTTTTTTTATACATTTTTTTTTGGCTGCTAATATGCTTCATTTGCATCTGTTTTGAATTGGTCTTGGAAAAATATGTAATTTAAATGATTGCTTATTGTTTGTAAATAAAATAGTATTGAAAACTCATATGAAAATGACCTCATACATGTTGATTATTCAAACTGTGCAACCACATGATGTTTTTTTTAGAAAAGAGGTCTGCCAGATGTGGCTTATTATCTAGAATGACCTACCGATTTTAACAAAGAAGAAATTAGGATAATTACCATTTAAAAAGCTACCACTGCACAGGTGTCACTGTAAAATATGATAACTAAGTCCCTTTGTAGATTGATGGTGATTTTGTGGCTGTTGCTCATGAAATAAACAGGCATAAACAGGCACATAGCCTACATACAAATGGAGTGGACGATGAGGAATATTAGACTGAAACCTCACAGAGAGACCATTACAGTGATAAAAAATTATGTTGAAAAATTATTTTCTGTCTTTGTCACAATAAATTTGCCTTGTTCCTAAACAATGAACTCAGTGAACTGTTGCAGTTCCTTTTCTTTAAGCACTTTATTCAGTATGATTTAAAATTGTTGTTAAATATAATTAATATAAATATAATTAAACACAGAGCGCAATGGAGCTAAATACATAAGGACAAATGTTTAATATGCTTTTTAACCCCTTCAACTAGGGGCATTTGTACCCCTTATACTATCCCCCTTATACTATTTGGTATATATTCACCTTCAACAAAGCTGAAAATCATAAACAAGCCTTTCATCTTAAAATAAATGTCATAAATGTAAAATATTCTCATTAAATACATAAATCTCAAAATGTATTAAATCTCAAAAACATCTCTTTTCTCATTATAGCATGCAGTGAAATCATGGATCAGGACCTTTTCGCAGTGCACAAACAGATGTTAAGGAAAGAATTTGAAACTGAAAAGTGTCTTTTTCTCCTGTTACAGCTGGTATGGAGCAGATGTACAGTAATGATATCCAGAACTATAAACCATAAACTAAATCAAAGACATGAAACAAAACATAAACCATGAGCTTGACTAGACAATGAACTATGCCAAGTGCATGTCTAACATTGAACAGTATAGCATACTTTAATCCGCTACAAGGAAACATGGAAAACATGGGGATTCCGACTTGTAAAAAGTGTTCACGTCCTCGTGGATTACAACTTGTAAAGTAAAACATTTCTGAGAGCTCTGACTTGTACCACGTGACCACTGCAGATTCATTAAGTCATATATTGTGTTGCCATAGACACAAAACCTAACCAGACGTTACAACCACCTGCTGTACCTTAATTATTATAATTCATTATTTAAACAATTCTAAAATATACAAGTTGAGGGCATAAACGAATAAAAAATGCATAAATTTAGCTTTGCTTTAAAAGCAGCCATTGTGATTTTAAAACTTAGCTGCCTTTTTATGTTGAGATGGTGGTTGCCTTTTTGTGGCAGATGCTCCTAGTCTGACCTAAATGATCAAAAGATTTACCAGATCAAAGTATATGTCAATCTTTGACACGACCAGGAAATGCATGTTAGTTTTGTGGGTTTATAATTACGCTGACAGCCGCTAATGTCAAGAGACAAAATAATGAATACGGAAAGACACGATCACAAGTCTCTGACGTCCACTTGTTTACGAGTCGAGAATTAACTTCATATTTGCCAGTCATATTGTTACTATATAATAAATTCACAATAGATCAAATCAAATTCCACGCCACTTTATGGAAATAATATGGGTTGTGAACACTGTTTCACCTTTCTCACACAAAGTTCTCTAAAAATACTACTAAAGCTAAGGCACAGATAAAAGTCAATGTCCCACATGTATTTTCCTCTATAAACATACAGACGTTATAACACAGAGCATCACGTACAAGTAATCCCTTTGCATCCACACTCACCTCATCTGCACACACACCCAATCTGTGGAATAATAATTTCGAGGGTTTTATCCATCACTGCCGCCTAATCTGCACTGCTCCGTTGTGCCGGCATAGTGGCCTAGACGTGTGGAAAAAGCTCATAATTTTTTCAGAAAGGGCTGATTTTGAAAGTCCGTAGCGAGTACAGGAAAGAATTTGAGCCGTCTGACACACGGCCGTCGGTGCTTGAGAACAGGAAAAGGAAGAGTGTAGCAAATGAACGTGTGGTACTTTGCAGCTGTGCATGCTGTATACATGCGCATTACCACACAAACACACACACATGTTTGAGGGGGGTTAAGCGATTGTGTCTTTAGGTTAAGCTTGACTATTGCTGAGCAGCTTTCAGGTCGCAACACAAAGCTTACAAAGGGAATCTGGTGCAAAAACAATGTCCTCAACTCTTCACAGATTCCCAGAGAAGGTCCTGCTGTTATTTTGCCCCTAAACAGTGCTGCCATAGAAGACACACATACTTAACCTACAAAATAATACACTCTCAAATCTTCACTGTAACTGACATATTCATATATAAACCTCTCAGTCCCCAGTTCGATGATCTGAGCCAGCCCAGAGGAACATTTTATTGCTCAAAGATTGCTCTTTAATTGCTCAGAAGACATTAGATCCCTTTGATGCTTCAGTTAAAGGTGCAGTAAGTGATATTATCCACTCTGGGACTGTCATATATGAGCTGCCCTGTGAACATGCAAGATTACTGACAGAAAGTTCCAAAACAAAGAATCTGACACCAATCTCATTTACGTAATTCAGTAATATGTCAGATGTAACATAATATGAATATTTTCTGTCATTCCATAAAAAAATACCTTCAGCAATGAAAAATGTTCATGAGCGTGATATTTTAATATTATTTGCATACTATTATTGTATTTAATTTATTTTTTTTGCTTTGTCATTAGTTCCTGCTTTTTAAAATATTTCTATTTAGATTTAACTTTCATTTTAATATTATTTACATAATATTATTTACATATTACAGTATTTATTCATATTTTGAATTAGCTTTTATTTTCATATTATCAGTTTGAATTTAAATTTTAGTTTAAGCTTCAGTCATTAGATTCGTTTAATTATTTTAATATTTCTATTTATTTTTTATTTTTTTATTTTTTTTAAATTTTACTTAAAAGTTTAAGTAATTTTAGTACTTTTACTTCAGCTTGTTTTTTAGTTAGTTGGCAAAACAAATATTCTTTCTAATCTTCTTTTTTTCTATGTTTTTTTTTTTTTTTGGTTTAAGTTTTTTATCTAATATTTAGATGATACGTCTCTCGATGTAATTCTTTCTTTGCTCTCCATCTAATTAACTGATGTCTAGAAAAATAATCAAGATATTACAGAGATTCTCTTTTCTTTTCTCTTTGTGTAATGTTGAAACAATTCTCATTGTGTTTAGGAGACTATTGTGATTTTCATCAACCCAGCCACTGCTCCGTGTGTTTACATTAAGTGTATGCACTTAAATGTTTTGTGTGCCTTCAATATCTTGCCTTCGAGAGTCAATATTGCTCCAGGACAGACCAGAAGCCTGATAATCAAGGCAATAAACTAAATGAATGCAAACACCAATAGAAAGTCTGTTACCTAACACTTTGTTTAGAAAGCCTCAACTATAGATCTGTTTAAACACGAATCCTTCACCTTCTAATCAATACTGATCACAACTTTCCCCATGAGTAATGAGATAGACACTGAGAAATGTCACGTCGATGACTGTGACCGTTTACCAGTGAATATAAATATATATACATAGAATTTGTTCTGTACAAGACGAGCACAGGCTTTCTGTTATTAAAGGATTAGTTCAATTATCACTTTCAGATCATTTACTCACCCCTATGTCATCCAAGATGTTTATGTCTTTCTTTCTTCAGTTGAAAAGAAATTAAGGTTTTTCTCCATATAGTGGACTTCTATACACTATACAATATGTTACTTCAAGAACATAGGTTCACCCCAAAACCAAAAGGAAAAAACTATATTTAACTAACTAAAACTATTATATTAAAAAGAGTCTTCCTCAAGGTTGATAAAATTTAGAAAATTAAGAAAATAAATGTGATATGGTTACTGTCTCTCAAAGAGTATGGTTTTATGTACATAAATAAAAAGTAAATAAAAAACAGAAAAAATAAATACAAATAAAATAAAACAATCAAATAGAAAATATTAAAATAAAATAAAAATAGACATGATCTATGAAATTATGTGTTGTTCCTCTAAGAATGCATATGAAAACTGCTGTATGAATGTGCATGTTCAAGTGTTGGCCTTCCTGTGAACTCATATCACTGATTAATTTGTTTGTGTGCATGTGTGTTTGTGTGTGGACAGGTCTCGATGTTTTTTGTGTGCATGAAGTGCTGATTTTGCATGGTAACTTTAGAGATCAGTGCAAACTCATCAGCCACTTTGTGCCACTTTCCTATTGGTTCATTATTAATGGACCACAGGAAGAGATAGATAGCCATAAAGGAAGAAAGAGACAGCATTAACCGTAAAGGCCTGAAACATGATCCATACAGATAATTTACTTCATACTTTCATAGAATCAACAAGGATAGCTTAATGAAACATATTGCGACATACGCAAAAGCCCTGAGGTACTCCTATCACTTTTATATCATGGTTCATTTATCTCATCTTTTAATTTCCTGTGGAACTTGGCCATTGCTTATTCTTGACTAATGTGTGTGTGTGTATGTGTGTGTGTGTGTGTGTGTGTGTGCACCAGAGAGAGCGACTGACACTGCACTGAGCACACTCAGGGGAGTTTGTTGCCATGGCGACACTGCACTCACTCATGAACAGTATTGCTGTTGTCTATCAGTCTGGTCAATGCCCCTTTAGTATGACACACACCCACATACAAACACAAACATATTATTTCATCTACACTTATCTGTACTTCATATGTACCCTAGTGGTCTAAACAGAATAAAGGTAAAATAAAATAAAATAAAATAAAATAAAATAAAATAAAATAAAATAAAATAAAATAAAATAAAATAAAATAAAATAAAATAAAATAAAATAAAATAAAATAAAATAAAATAAAATAAAATAAAATAAAAAATAAAGAATAATAAAATAAAAAGTTGACCCTTCCATCAAAGAGATTTCTCCCATATGCAAAGCAAATTAAACATTAATTTGTTTACAAATTTTCATTCTCCAAGTAGTCTTTTAAATCAAGTCAAGTCACCTTTAGTTTTATAGTGTTTTTTACAATACAGATAGTTTCAAAGCAGCTTCATAAACAGCCCTCAGCTAAATTTTTTTTTTTTTTTTTAAATATGCTCTGTTAATTTATAAATAAATGTTGTAACTTTTATTAATAAGATTTATGTACAAGTGAAATATAAACAAATATTTTAAAACATAAAAACAGACAATAATATTTATATATTTAACTGGTGTGTTCACTATAAAAACATATACAGCAAATGAATGTCTCATAAGGAACACAAGTCATATTTTAACTGCAAATATTTGTGTGCAAACATAATAAAACATAATCTTAAAAAGAGTAGGTTAATGTATTGTCTAGTAATATCCAGACAATACACATTGTAAAAACAATGTGAATGTTGTTCTAAAGTTTCGGTAATATATGTTTACTATCGTTGTAGATACTGAACTGTAATCGACGTATAGATTGTAAATGGCTTTCTGGCCTACACTTAATATAATTTTTAAAACGGCATAGGACTGACAAGGGACAGCAATCACCAGGCAAGTGTCTTCAAATCCCATGATGACAACACTTGCCGTATGCAGGGTGTTAATGAAGCTAGTGTTATTTTCACTCATTTAAGCCGTAGACATTACACAATTTAAATGAGACAAGGAAATTCCAGCCGAAGCATTGCCTCTCTTGAGTATTCTCATGCTCAAATATAAGCTAATTGCAGTTGAAGAATGTTTGTAATATAATTTAATCCATCAACAGATCAAATGGCATTCCCGCTGCGTGGTAGATAAAAGCTCATTTCAGATGCTAATCAATGTGACACCTTTGTGGAGGGATTATGACCGTAAGATCCTCAATAATCCATCATTAATCAATTCACGTGTAATCCTTATCAATCTGACAATCGAGAGCTGTTTCAACAACAAACCTCCTACTGGAGGTTTAATTGTGATAATACATTTGAACTATTTAAGAAAAAAATTGAGGGGCGCTTCATAGGTAGCTACGGTGTTTTGAGTGTTTTTAAAGGGGTCATATAATGGTACATGCACTTTTACAAGTTGATTGTACTGAAATGTGTGTTGGCAGTGCCTGTACACAACCATCATAAAATGATGAAAATACATCCAGTGTTTTTTAAAAAAAATCTCCTTATATGTTTTCCCCCATCACAAATCAAGCCGTTCGACCTAGTGACGTCACAAAATCGATGCCCCTCCCACGATTGTTGATTGACAGCAGTGTTTCAACACAGACCCGCCCTCGCTCCTGAGCGAGCTGTCATCATAGTCCGCGCGTCATTGTTGATGCGCTGGAGCACTGTCTATGAGCAGAATGGCGTCAGCGATTGTGGTGTTCTGTTCTGTTCTTGGGTGTAATAAGGAACACAGCAGTCATTTTGATGTTCCTAAATCCGAACCGCTGAAGACGCAGTGGCTGAGTTTTGTTTTCGAAGGGAATATTCCCCACGATCAACGTCAATGCTTTCATGTTTGCGCGAATCATTTCACACACCAGACTGCTTTACAAACGAGGGTCAGTATAAAGCTGGTTTTGCTAAGAAGCTGCTCCTGCAAAAAGGATCGGTACCAACTAATCGTGTTCCTGCTGCACCTCCAGAAGAAGAAGTGAGTGTAATGTTTTATTAACCTTTATATTTAATATTTATATTAATCTTTGCAAATCGCTAGCACGCTTCACGATGAATGTGGCTATTTTTACACTCAGGGAACATTACGGCATGTTTTCTATGTGAATCCGAATTCTATGGAATCCTTTGAAAGAAAGATCTATAATAATATTCTTTTTTTATTTTTTAAAAGTACTGTATTTTATTTTATTTTTCTAAACTGTTTTAATTATTCTTATTTCTTTTCATTATTTTAATTTCTTCTATGTAAAGCACTTTGAATTGCCATTGTGTATGAAATGTGCTATATAAATAAACTTGCCTTGCCTTGCCTTGCCTATGTACGACGTTCTTGATATAATTCATAATCCCACGTTCATAATGAACAACGCATTATGGTTATTGTGTTATTATTTCAAACTGTGTACGCACAGAACAGAGGGGCGGGGTGAGCGAAGCTCATTATCATTTAAAGACACATGCACTTAAACGGCGTGCTGAAAACAGAGCTGTTTTTGACCAGGTAAAATTAGTGTTTTCTTACAATACTAATGAGAATTTTTAATTAAAGTATATTACAAACTTTTAATTTAGACCCTAAAGAATCATATTAGCTTATACAAAAATGGCATTATATGACCCCTTTAACACATTGTTATGTGGTTTCTATGGTATTCTAGATGGTTGAAAATTTATTTTTGTATACTAAGAGTATACATTTATAATAAATAAATGTGTTTTTTAATACTAATAAAACCACAATTTTATACTAACAAATAGACACAATGCTAAAAATATATATATGTTAAATATAACTTAAAATATGATCACATAAAAAAACATAACATAAAACGTCTCTTGACGTCTCGTTACTTAACTGTAATCCTGTTCCCAGAAAAAGCGGGAACAAGATGCTGCGTCCTGACATTGGGAAAATATCTTTGTTTGACCGGTTCTGAAGCATGTGTGCAAACACAGCAAAAACCTGGCTTTAAATAACCTCTGACGATAACGTCATTGGAATGCGCGCTCTTGAGAGGCTATAAATAGACGTGATACGGGTACACCTTCAGGTTATCACTTTTCTGAAGAGACGTCTGGACACACCCCCAGTGTGACACTGAGGCGCAGCATCTCGTTCCCGCTTTAACAGGGAACAGGGTTACAGTCAAGTAACCCGAGACGTTCCCTTTCAAAAGTTACTCTTGATGATGCGTACTCATAAGCATGGGAACTAGAATATCAACGCCACCGCATTGGGAAGTGTCTGGACCCCTCAAGGTTGTGTAGTGTGTGCTCACAAACACTGGGGAAGTCTCAGACATGAGTTTGGGATGTCGACTCAAGGACATGTGAATAAAATCTCAAGGACAGATATAAAATCTTGATTGATAGCATCTTGACCTTGTATGTTCTGAGAGAACGGTTCAAACAGCGAAGATCTAAAATCGGATGAAACCCCCATCTTTTTTGGGAACCAGATACCGACTGTAGTAGCCTGACTCTCTCTGAACATGTTCAATGGCCCCTTTGCCCAGAAGAGTTTGTAGCTCTTGTGACAGCAAATGCACCTGCTCCAGTCCCACAGTAATGGAGACAACGCCATTGAAACATGGAGGGCGGTGCACAAACTGTATTCTGTAACCTTTTTCTATTGTTTTTAGGACCTAAGTAGAGATACCTGGCACACCCCCACAGTTCTGGGTACGAATACTTTTTCTTTGCGGAGATGATTGTCCTCAAATCCGGCCTCTTTTTAAGCTTTCTTTTTTAGCGTGGCGAGCCAGTCCCCAGTCTTTATTAGGGGGAGCGCAACTTGCCACACTCTGCTTCTGGGCCTCCCTCCGCTTAGAAGCCGGACCAAGTTTGGGCTGGGTGGCCCCACAGCCCCTCCGTTTGAGTACGTCAGGGAAGAAATTTCACAAGGTCTCCTCATGCCTCTTCCCCTACCGGAACCTGCTGAGTTGTCAAACAGTCCAGAAGGTGAGAGAGTGGCATCAAGTGGCATCTTTGATGCCCGTGAGGTTCAGCCACAGATGCCTCTCCATGGCGACCAAAGCCGACATAGACCGGCCAATTCCATGGGCCGTCTGCTTAGATGCCCGGAGAGACAGATCTGTGGCTTTTTGGAGTTCTAAGAAGGCCTCCTCATCAATGGTCCCGCACATACTCAGATCTTTTAGCAGGTTTTTAGCAGCCCGCTGATTAAAACACTTTCCCCACCAGTGTGGATGTTGTTCTGCATGACTTGGTGGGAAACGTAGGCTTTTTCAATGACGATGAGCTCCCAGGGGAAAGATAGCCCGTGAGCGTCTCTTCAACCTGAGCCATCATTGTATAACCACGTGCCCTTGCACCCACGATAGTCGGATAAGTTAACATGGAAGGCACAAAGACACATGATTTATATGGTTTCCCCCATGAACAAGTTAACTCGTCATGGAGGTCTTTGAAGAAGTGGAGAGACCATCGCTCAGGTCACTCCCTTTTGTCACTGGACAGAAATCTCTTCTCTAACTTTGAATGCTTGGAGGTCTCTTGCTCCTCTGGCCAGTCCAGTTGTAACCTTGGCCACTGCATGAGTCACCACCTCGAGTAACTCCTCTTGTGCTTTATCATTGCGGAAGGAGCATTCGGCGCTCTCGAA
This sequence comes from Leuciscus leuciscus, assembly GCF_965113295.1. NCBI lineage: Eukaryota > Metazoa > Chordata > Actinopteri > Cypriniformes > Leuciscidae > Leuciscus > Leuciscus leuciscus. The sequence continues at coordinate 21,872,172 of NC_138724.1, read as the reverse complement.
ATACATCTCGCCAGAAACAAGAGATACAGTGTCCTCCGTCCGGTCCGAAGAAGTGCCGGGCCGTGATTCGGAAGCTGGCGCGAGTACATCCATATCTGGAGAGAGAACGAGTGAAAGGGAAGGACTCGTCTCTCGCTCCTCAGCCGCGAACACAAGGGCAGCATGCTCTTCCCCCAAGCACTCAAAGCAGATATCATGCGCATCGTAATCAGGGATAGGCTCTGAACATGGAGGCATGCATCTCCTGATTGGGAAACACAGGACATTTTACATTTTCTGTTTTTCGCTCTCAGAAAATTCTGCACACTGACAATTGGAACTCAGACAGATAGAAAGGAACTACACACACACACACACACACACACACAATGCGGTCCCTGAAGACAAAGAAATCAGAAGGCGCACCTGTTTCACGTCAATTTATAGTCTCTCATGAGCGCACATTCTAATGACGTCATCGTCAGAGGTTATTTAAAGCCAAGTTCTTGGCGTGTTTGCACACATGCATAGTAGCATTTTAGTAGCTTTTGAAAGGGAACAACAACATTATAAAAATTAAAACAAGATAAAAAATAAAATGAATTTTAAAGCAGTTTAATGCAGGGAACTGAAAATGATCATTGCGATTAACGCTTCTCCAAAGAGCAGCAGTTAACTCAAGTCTGATTGTGCCACGATTTCCATTCTGTGGGGAGCGACCATTACTCACCCAGACTCCCTGACACCTGGTTACACAAGGTGATGAGTGCTTTTACTGTGTGGGCGCTTGTGAGATTGAGTGGCATCCAGGGGCAAGACAGACAGAGAGTGTTTGAGTGAAGAAGTGCGTAGGATGGCAGAGGAGAGCCAAGGTGCTATTAGATATGGCTGTGCTAGTTTTTTTCTCACTGTTCATTTCTTGTGATTTGTGTATGAATGTACTGTACAGTTGGGTACAACACTCTGAAACCACATTGAAAATATGGTGTTTTTATTTACAAATCCTCAAAATAAACAAAATGAGAGAATTCTGACCAAAATGAAAGTTTATGATCTAAAATGAACAAGAAATATTTAAGATTATACACTATTTCTAGGTCACAAATCAAAATGTAAGCAGATTTGTGAATTTGACTATGTTAAGTCCTTTGTACAAAAGGTCAAAACCACAGAGCGGCTGCTCTTAAAAATATTACAATCATGCTGGATAACATTGACCATCAGGTTTTGAAAAACTAATTAAAATTAATTTGCTAAATTAATTCAAATGCCTAATCATTTTAATATCAATATTTAAAATAAAAAATACAATATTTTAAATAGATTTTTATTTAATAAAAAAAATAAATAAAAAAAAATTCTACTTTCACTCAAATTGTTAATTAAAAAATACAAATATATTTTAATATATTCAATTAATATAAATAAACGACCAAATATCAAATTAGAAAAAAGAAAGTCAAGCATTTTTTTCTAGTGGTCTCATGCCGAGCCTATTGTACTTGTGTGTTTGTCTTTGAATGAATTAAAGCTCCTGTGCACAGATCCTTCGGTTTGTGGAATGACGGCAGAGGATTATGATGATGATTCAGTATTACCCATCATGCTCTTGGGCAGTGCCCCCCCCCAATCTCTACAGGGTGTTTGCTCTAAATATACTCTCAAATCTAGATCATGCTGGATCAATACTCTGCTACACACACAAGCACACACTTTCCACTAAATGTATCATCCTGTGTTTACTGGAGGAACAATTCCTCTATGATATTTTCTCTGTGGTCATTTAACCTGTTTCTCCTCCTCTACCCTCCCCCCACCCCCATCTTACATCTCTCTCTCAGTCTCTTTCGCTTTTTCCATCTGTATGCGTGACCCTAAGTGATCCACACAAATACAAATTGCTTTTAGACTTGTGGCTGAATACAAAGACAACTTGCAAATCAATAAACCCTGACCTGCCTTCGAAAGCACACATGTAAGCAAATGAAACACTTGTGTACAAACACACACATACAGACACACTCACATAGACACACACACACACACACACACACACACACACACACAAATACAACATAACGCATCACAAGTTCAAGGCCATACTCTCTCGAGGAACAAATAGAGATCTGTGTTGTGAATTCAATTGATTGGCTTGACAACCACTGACATGTGTCTATGTTTTTCTCTCTGTTTTGCCAGTATAATTAATGTGGTCAAAGGCATTTTGAAGACAGATTGAAAATAGTGTACAGTCAACATATCATCCAAACATGCATAGTAAGGGAAAACAAGCCACAATCAAGCATGGCATCCAAATGTTCCTCATCTCTGATGCAAATGAGTCATTTGCTTACTTTATTCTTTCAATATGTTTTCCACAAAATGAGAAGCTATAACACAGAAATGGTTTTCTGATTTCTCACTGATAACAATAGCCAATTAATCGTATGACTGAAAACCTGTTTGATAACAATTATGTATCTCTTTTGTTTGGTCTGTAAAAAAAAAAAAAAAAAAAAAAATCTCAAATCTCAATTCTGAAATGTTAGGCTATAAGCTTAACATAACACATCAAAACAATAGACAAAGATTGAGAAAATACAGCACTTTTGTAACCTGAAAAAAAAAAAAAAAAGAGCCAATTTTTGGCTTATGCAATGACACCAAATCAGACCAACAATTGAAATTAAAAAAGAAAGATAAAAAAAAATCAGAGCACCAATATGCATCATTACTTTATATTCAGGTAAATGGTCAGGTTAAACATCCTGCACTACATAAAATATGTTTGACTGTCAGTGGTAGTATCATAGTTTAATGATGTTATCATATTTTACCATATTAATAATATTAATATTCACATTAATTAATGTACTGTGGTATTTATACAGTGCTACTGCCATGTTACAAATAAAAACATGATAGTATTGCCATGGTACATAAATAACAATAATGAAATAAAATATAAAACATGGAATACCAATAATGATATCTGAGGAGCAGAAATAATTTCGCTATATTTGATACAATTTAAACAGTGTACACAAAATATCTGAATTTAATTGAACACCCTAAATAAATAACTATCCATAGACGAGACGAGACTGCTGGTAAATTTCACAACAGACACCAGGCTGTTAATCAGACAAGACAATAATCTAAGAATAGCCTGAGTCTAATCTGCCTGGGCTGAAATATTGGCCTATAACTACTTTGTGGTTCCTCAGTGAGTCCATCATGTGTTTGAGACAGTCAGAGTTGATGTGTCTACATGAGAGCACCTGATCCTTCATGTCTTATTACATCACAGCCAGAGCAGATGAACAGAACGAGACAGGCACGGCCCAGAGCTCCAGCAGAGGACGGGAGGGGTGGAAAGGGGGGCGGCATTGTCAGAGCGAACTCAAGCATACGAGAACTGAGTTGCCAGGGAAACCGCCCTAAAAACCAAACACCACCTCTCAGGCAAAGGAAACAGATGTGAACGGTAGGTCATAAGTGGCAGAAAAAGAGAGAGAGAGGGTGTCTTGTGTTCTTTTGCTGATCATAACAAGTTCTGCGACAGCCTATAAGCACCTAGGACACCCTCTCCTGCTGCCTGGCACCGCAGCAGCCCACATTAACATCCATACGTCTCTGATGTGTAGAGTTGCTACTTGTTTATAATAGCAGGGGACCATCAAGCTTAATTACACACAGACACACACACTTGCCTCTAACTTGGCCTTTGCCATACACATACAGTGGCCAAAAAAGTGTTTACAGGCCACCCTTTGTAAAAATATAAATGCAAAATGTCAAACCAAAGGTCTTTTATTTGAAAGAAAAACAGCCCTCCTATTTAAAATCAATGTGAATTTTTTTCTGCAACTCATTTTAATTATGTAATCTGATATATTTACAAACAAAAGAGTAGTGTTGTCAAAAAGTACCGACTTGGTGCCGAAGTTTAAAAAATGTGACGATACCTGCATTACCCTCTAGCATTTTGAGCGCTGTTGAATCGATTCTCAAACACCTCTGATTGGCCATTGTGTTGACCCCGCTCAACATACATGTCTCTGATTGGCTACAATGATCAACGCTTCAAAAACATGTTGTCTTCACCGAGCGCTTACACAGATATACACTGGAGCGTTTGAAAGCAGGCGTATATATTAGTGATCAGCTGATAGGTGCCTGCTTTTAAATGCTCCCAAGCATGTCGATTTTAATTTAATGTATATATTTATACATATTTATATTGCTCAAACTTAACACCAAACAGTTGATGGGCCCCATTGACTTCCATACATGTGGAAAAAACAACAACTTGAGGGTGAGTAAATGATGACAGAATTTTCATTTTTTGGGTGAACTATCTAAATAAAACATTTGCTTCACAGTTAAGTGATGTTAAAATCCAACATTGTAAAATGTTTATTACATAATGTCGAAAAATAACTAAATAACCATAAAGGTGATATTACAAATCAGACACTTATGAATGAAGTTTGAATGAATATGTATCAGCATCAGCCATTAACAAAAGCCATTAACAAACAAAAGCTGACCCCCCAGAAATGATCAAATGACTTCGACACTAGCACACATTTCCAACCCCAACCTGCACACATGCACATCTCTTCACCAGAAAAGCCTCTCATCTGTTTCGAGGTCAGCTCATATCCTGCAGGTAATGACAGACCTCATCCCTGTGCCGACAGGGCCCTGACGGAAAGAGCAGGGTGAATCAGGGTGGTTCCCAACTAAAGCGCCCTCTGTAATCTACCAACAGCCATGGCCTTAAGCGAATACACCCACAACCAGCGTCTCTCAGCCGGGCTGAGACTCTTAACTGGAGGTTCTCCCATAACCACAGCCCTAAAATAGGGATGGAGCCAGAGTTAGAAAGAGCAAACGCAAAGCATGGGTCCTAATCACACACTCCAGCTCCAACCATGTCAAACACAGTTATCTCCATCTATACACATGCTTCCCACAATTATTATCATTATCATTATCACACAGCTAAAGCGATCCTATATCAAAATAACATATCACTTCACCAAATGCCTGTCAATCCATTAATGGATGGATGGCTAGGTAGTGTTAAACCAGAGCTGAGCACACTGATTTCTATAAATGACCTACAAGGACACACACACAATCGTATTGTGCTGCTCTGGCAGATTAACTGAACAAAAACCAAATCCTTCTCTCTCGTTGCATTCATATTTCCCTGTGTACCAGCGGAGGACATCTAATCTCTTCATGTTAATGCAGTCTGTTCACAGAGCACTGCCAACATCAGCCAGCACACACATACACACAGGAGAGAAGCCTGGCTCAGGAATGGTAAGGTAAATATTGTTCTTTAGACAGATTTAAAGGGATAGTTCACATAGGAATTAAATTCTGCCATCATTTACTCACTGTGTGACTTTCTACTGTACAACACAAAGGGAGAATTCATGCACTTGTACATGCAGTTACAGTGAATGGACACTGAAGATTCAAAAAGTTTGCAAAAGCACTGTTATATACAACGCTATCTCACGACCAATTCGTACGAATTCGTACGAATGATAAAAAGTTGGCTAATTCGTACTAATTCGTACGACCTCACTCGTACGAATTTGTACGATTTGTCTAAACCCACGTGATGGGTAGGTTTAGGGGCGGGGTCAGGGGTAGGACATTCGTATGAATTCATACGAATTGGCCAATTCGTAAAATATGTACGATTTTGCAAAAATCGTACTAATTCGTACGAGTCAGGTCGTATGAATTCGTACGAATAAGCCACTTCGTAGAATTTTTACGTTTTCCCGTGAGATCGGGCTGGTTATATATCATAGCAAATACATAGCAAATATTCAGTCTCCTCCAGTGACCATAAGATTTAAATAGATATATGCACATTTGTAAAATGTATGCTGTATCACGGCACTGTGCATGTACACAAGGTATTTTTTTATTCCAGTTAAGAAAGTAGTCAGATTGAATGGCTAAAATCTTCCCTTTAAAGTGGTTATGTAAGATCTACACCCCCCATTTCAATCAGATCAAAATTGGATTTGAATTGAGCTCAACAGGATTGATCGATGAAGACTTTTCAGTCCGATTGAGCAATCAATCTGATTATTGTCAATGTACAGCATCGAGTGGGTTAATCTCAGGAACCGAATCAGTGAAATTTGTGAGTGAATCAGTTGAACTGGTTTTGTGAATCAAAAGAAAAAGGATTTGTTTTTTTACTTGCACAGCGATATAGTGTGGCTATGGAATATTGCACACAATTCATTCGAACCATGCTTATATATTTTTATGATGTTTATGAATGTCCCCCAAAAATGCGATACTCGAAACTTGATCATTCGCATTTGATGATTTGTTAATGAATGAATCAGACTGGTTTTGTAAATCAAATCAGCTGACTCAAATGACCAATTAGTTGAATAAGACATTGCAGATTGATTATAGGCTTGAATTTTGTGTGTGTTTACCGCACAGCACTATTAAATGGCATCAGGATGTTTTGGATTATCGAAGACGAATTGTACAGACCATATATATAAATATATACATATATTATATATAATACTTTTAGGATGTTTATGAAACAACAACAAAAATTATCTTAATTCTTATAATAATAATTGAATAATTTTGTGAATTAAGCAATTCACCTGGTTTTGTGATTCAAATCAGCCGATTCAAATGAGTGATTCGGACTCTGCTTCTTGATTATCGGCTTGAATTAGTCTGTTTTCCTCACACGGAGCTATCGTATGGCTTCAGAATGTTTTGGAAAGTCAAGCAAGAGTCATACAGACTATGTTTATGGTACTTTTATGATGTCTTTGCATCCTATGTGAAGTTTGACACCAACAATGGCATGTAAAAGAGAAACCAGCACAGTCTAAATATCTTCTTTTCTGGGAAATAAAGTCATACAGATTTAGAACAACATGAGGGTGAGTAAATGACAACAATTTAAATTTCTGGATGAACTATCCCTTTAAAATCTTGTGTCTCAATGTAGGAGTTTAAGCATGTATTTTTTTATATATTTGGCCACTAAATTTCCATGTGCAAACATTGCTTTAGTCCCTCACAGCATGAGAAAACATGAGCAAACCTCACACAGAATGGATTTACTGTGCCTGCCGTGTCATTCAGCACTCAAAAGCATCCTTGAAATTCAGCACACTGTTTGAATGAGGCTGAACAAGCTGTGCCCAAAACTCACAGATTAACACACACATACACACATGCACCCTTGTGCTATACCCGCCCTATTTCTGGCCCAGCACTCCCCTAGTGTGACGTCTGCTGACCTGTAGCAAAACTAAAGACCTGTCCTAAAAATAGACTGCCACATCACTATCACAATCCACCCTGCTGCTACACGGGATTGTTGTTGATGTTTTCCGTATTCCCATTTACAGTATAGGCCATTATGTTATTCGTATCTGAGCATGTTTTATGTTTAATAATAGTATATTCGTTCTATGTTTATTTTATAATTTTTGTTTTCAGTGCAATCTTTCTGGACAATGTGTTTGGCATTTAACATGGTGTCTCTTTAAGAGAATGGGATGGTGACGTTTGGAGGATGTAGTATTTAAGCCATAAGGGGGCATAACTTCCTCTGTGATCAGCTGTGGAAGCACATGATTTTCCTACCATATCTTTTTGTTTCTGTTGTCGAATAAATCAGTTTTTGGTTAAGAAACATGAAGATGCATGTAGATACTTTTATTTTTTTAAGTGATATTTAGAATAAAACTAAAATTGACTATGCCACAACAGTAACAAACCTGTTTTTTTAGCTGGATTTATATGGTTCAATATGATTTTAAAAATAAGTTGAAATAATGCAGGCGGACAGCTTTAACAAAAGCATTTCTGTCATGATAACTCTCAGAGAGTTTGGCATGGTAAAGGATATGACAATGTTCATATGTTTGGTCTTGGCGTAATAGATCTGCTACACTGTTGCTGCAGAGCAAATACAGGACTTAAATGCCTAAAAACATCTTAGGGAACAGAGAAGTTCTTCTATTTGAGTAATCCTCCATATATAGATGATCTCCATCTGTTTTTCTATTACTTTCTTATTTTGCGTTTTATCTTGATCATGAATGTAAAGCGTGACTACTGTCGCTCTGGCATCTCTGGAGTCGTTTTGATTCAGCGATACAGGCTGGATTTGCTCAGATCTCGTGTCAGATGGCTTGTGTTCGAGAACAACTAGTCGTTGAATTTGCCAAAGTTTGCATGGATCATGCTGTATAATCTTTTAATTGTATTCAAGAGTTTAGTTTGAGACCATTTGTGCTACTTTGTATGAAGGAGAACTACATTACCCATGATCTGTCTCCAAATGCTCTCAAACTCAAATATTTGAATATGTATGCATTTTTTTGCAATAAACATTAAATATATCGTTTCTACATGTATATTATCAATATCTTGAAATCAATGGATTTACATTACTCCATCGTGTTTAATTCGATTACGTCATTCGCAATGTTAAAGCCATCAAGTTGTGCCTTTTCTTTTTGTCGAATTTTCAAATACATTTACTTCAAATAAAATGTTGTAATGTTGTGATTCTATGAAAAATTTATAAAATGTGCTAAAATCAGTTACATTTTGAGAATTCATTTTTTTTAATAAATTTTGCACTTATGTGCGAAATTTGTTTGGTTTTGTTTTTTTATAAAAAAGATTCCCTTGCCCCAATATTGCTGTCATTAGCATCACGTCAAGAATGGAAAACAATTCCGTTTTTTACACATTTTAATTAAAACCCATTCCATTTCTTTTCATTTTTAGGATAAAGTTCAAAGTTAATTGACTGCATTAGCAAATTGAAGGCATATCTACAACTATATGTATCCAACTCACTCCAAAAACGTAAAAAAGTTATTACCATTCAAATCGACAAATCACACTTGAAGGTTGACCAGGATGTGATAAATGTATCTTTTATCCTAAGTATTCAGAAGTGTCACTAACTGAAGAATCATCCACATTTGGTTTACATGAGAATAAAAATGAATAGTTGCTAAACAGAATAATGAAAAAAGGAGAGTTTGCAATAATTTGTTCTGAGAGACACTGAAACAAAATCAAACAAGAAGAGCACTGAACTTACAAGAATTACATTAAGTCATTCTTTGAGAGTCTCTATTTATTGTGTGGCTTTCACTGAAGCACATCCTGCTCAGGCATTAAATGTATCATGCTTTTGAGCTCTTAAGAAACATATTAGGATGACACAAGCTCTCAGCTGTTCCTCTAATGGTTTCGGCGTAATATCTGAAGGTATGGCTATCTGCCCGAGAACCCCACGTGAACACTTCCTGATGGCCGTTTTGGCACACTGACCGGAGTATTTGACATGAACCGGTGTTGTCTTATGTCCTGTGCTTGTCTCACATTCAAATAATGTGCTTTAATGAAGAAACTTCAGCAAATCTAGTGAGCAAATGACCCACTGTGTCGGATTAGCACTGCGTCATCACTTAGTTCAATACAGTGACCACATTTCCCTCGCCCACTGTCGTGACTTGGACTAATGCCTGTCTTGAGAGGCTCTCTAAAGACCAGAGGAAAGATGGACCTATAAATCTGGGAACAGGGGAGGTTTAATGGCTAAGCCAAAGCTATCTCCCAATAATGATGCTTAACATCACGCAGGTGGGGAAGTAATCAGTCTAGTCTATTAGTGAGATGCGCAGCTTAAAGGGACAGTTCGCCCAAAAATTAACATTTTAAGAATTTATTCATTCAAATGTTGCTCCAAACCTGGACTTTTTATTCTTACAAAAAGCTAAATGACTCAGAAGACTTGCAAAATAGTCACATGGACCACTTTTATGATGCTTTTAGGTGATTTTGTAAACATTTTTATTGCATTTGCATGGGAAAAATAACTGACTTTACTGGTAACATTATAATGTATTTTTGGTCATTACGGTGTGTGTAAGTAGAAGCTCGGTCAGAAGCTCACAGGACCACAACAACTTTTTTTTTTAGAGAGTATGTTGTTTAATACTACAACTACCAGTCCCTTGTCACAGAGAATAATGTACCCTTTTTAGCCTGTATAGCATTCACCTGGTTGTATGAAGAACAACTAGACAAATAGGGTTAAATAAACACAAACGCTACAGTTGCCACACCTTGATCTGTGGTTTAAATTGCACACTAAATCACTCCATCACAGTACAATTCTGAATTCTATGCAGTCTAATCTGAAAGTATGCATATGAAACCATGGATTTAAGATGCAAAATAATTTCATAATGCTGTACCTGAAAATGCACCTTTCATTTTTAATTAAGAAACAGTAAACACTGACATATTCCTACACATTTCTGTCAAAATAGATGCTGTAAGACATACCTGACTCAAAATGCATGCCTTGCCTCAAACTGATGGCTGACGGTGGGAACTGCATTTGTCAGAAGGAAAGCTCTCTGGATAAGTGATCAACCATACAAGTCTAACACAGCCTTGTGCACATGCAAATATTATTCAAATCTCTCGCCTCCAATAGTGCTACGAAATCAAAGCTTTAAAGCCAGAGGCAGTGCATTTCTGTGGAACAATTAATCAATAAACAGTCTAACATTTAAATAGAGCAAACCCCCTTCCAGGCGCACAAAGAAGCGTGTTAGGTGATGATGATACACTCGCAGGCAAACCCTTCTTCCCGTTTCAGCTCGCTCCGTAACTTTTCCTTTTAAACCAGTCGAATGGGATATTTTCGATACTCACAATTCAGTAGTCTAACAGGTGAGTGCCTCCTTTTGCGCTATTTCCTTGCGAGTTTCCAGATATCTGATTTCCCTCGCCGTTTTCCGCCTCTCCGCCCCGCGTTGCAACTGCTGACGACGACGCTGAGTTTCTTTCCAGCACCAGCGCGCTTTGAACAGCTCCACTGACGTCACTCCCCGCGAAACCAACCGACGCCACGCCTTTCAATCCGCTGAGCCGGAGACCCCACCCAACACACACTAGCGGTTGGGATTTCGATTCATCCACGTGATTCGAATCTTTTGAATCAGTTCACTGAAAAGATTTGTTTAGAGACTGAATTTGGGATAGCATTAGGGGGCTACTACATGTTTTTGACATAATGATTTAAATTTGTAAAAAAAAAATAAAATAATTCTCTACTGGTAACAGCAATGCAAAAGTTATGGTCATTGTGGTTTTTGCTAGAAATTCCACTTTCAAGGCCCGTTCACATCAAGAACCGAAGAACGACAACTATAAAGATGACAGGCAGCAAAAGATTAAAGCTTGAATGCTCCATATTTCATTTGTTTCATGATTTCTCACCCACGCGCAGATTGAAGGCCTCCTGGGTCGTAATAAATTTGCTGATGTAATTCACCTGATTCTTAATCTTTATAGTTGTCAAATTGTCGTTCTTCGGTTCTTGATGTGAACGGGCCTTGAAAATGGAATTTCTAGTAAAACCACAATGACCATAATTTTTGCATTGCTGTTACCAGTAGACAAAAAAATTGTAATGAAAATGAAAATCAATATGTCAAAACACGTAGTAGCCTATTTTGGTGTAGCAAGTAGCCTAGGCCAGTTTACCTATATGGCCTGAACCACCCAATTGGTTTAGGATTGACCGTTCTCGGAGTTGACCGAAGTCTATTAATACTCGTTATTAAAATTTAAGACGACTGTCTCATTTATTTCGTTCATTACTTTGACGTAAGTCACGTTAGCTGACTTAGCACTTAGCTATATCACAGTTCGCTTATTTCTTTCATGAACAAGATGCTTTTGTTAATTTAGTTCAAGAACGAGGCTGCGTCCGAAATCGCATTGGGCCTACTCTCTTGAGTAGGTAGTAGGCCTACTTATTGTGAATAATTAATTACTTCACAAATTTGTTTTTTTAAATTCACAAATCCTCCCCAGTGCCCAATATTATCAATGTCCATCGAATGCATAATGCACACTTCTGAATCTTGCTGGAAGAAGTAGGTCATATACTTCTTTTGTGACATAGCCTATTGTTTTTTGCCTACTAGCCTATATAATCATAGACAGTATAAGAAGTGGACAGAGCCATCTTATTGGAACTCAATTGAGACAAGTGAAGCCCGTTTTTAGAGATTTTTTAGCACTTCCGTTCCTGACGCGAAGAGTTCTTTGGCGTGAGTGAGCAGGAGTAAGTATTCTGATTAATTATTTTGACAGTATATCTATGGGCTTCTCCCTTGACATCCCCCCGATTGCCAGCGAGCTTCTCCTCCTGTCTGTACGGTAATTTCTCTACTGTGCGACAGAGAGTCGAGTGGTTATGACGCAATCGTTAGCCTATTTTTACAAAAACTGTTTCTACAGGGCCATAATGTAACATAGAAGGTAATGGAGCCCATTATACATTGTCGTGTTTCTTTAGAAATAAATAATGGACAAATGGAGTCTTTAAACGCCTCAGATGTAAAGTTATTCTCTGTCAAAGTGACGCCAAAATGAATGGGAGTCAATGGAATGCTAACGCAAGTGAAGTTCTGCTACAAGATGGCGGCACGCGGCCGGCTTCAACTTCCGGTCGATGGATTACCCGCCTGTATATAATAGGGAAGTATGCGATTTCAGATGCAGCCCGAGTTTCCTCAGTTCATTCAGACTCAAACAGCCACTCAGCCCTCCATATGAAGGCAGGAAATCAGTCAAGCACTTCAAAAAGGAGAGTCTGATCTGAGTCGGTTGATATGATTCGTTCACTTAAAAGATTTGTTTTTTTAAGAACAAACAAAATGTAACGCCTCTACTTTCTTCGGTGGAACCAGTCTATGGGTGGAACACACAAAAATAAGTGACCATTGTTTCTTTTTGTTTTTTAATACAGTGTAAGTGGTGTCTTAAGGCTGTCATTATGCCTAACACCCCTTTTGTGTTCAACGTAATAAAGAAAGTCATAGTGGCTTTGATGGTGTGTAAATTATGCCCACCAGAACCACCAAGTGGGAAAGAAACCGTCATACGTGGTCATCGTGTATTCGTAATTGGGGACTCCAAATCCCATGAGACACTGCGATTGATTTCCAGCTCCACCGTTGCTATAGTTACACTCGCTGTCCAGGCTCTAACGGCACAACGCAGCCAAGTTTGCTTAAATATCAACGTTTCTGAAGCAGATATTTGAGGTATTTAGCTTGATAATACATTTACAGATTTACATTTAAATAGGTGTTACACACCATTTGTGTTTAAACATGAATAAACAAATGGATGTATGGGTTAATTGTTACACACTCCAGTTAACATTTCCCATTGTTTTGTTTTCAACGTCTGTAACTGGTACTTAACTCTACGTCTTGAATACAAAACGTTATGGGATATCTCTATCGTTATTAGCCTGAAATAAAAATACAGTTCGTTTTGTGACAACATGCCTCAATATCTGGCCACAATAGGGGTAAGTTGTCACAAAAACGGGAACTGCTGTTTACTGAAGATTTAACGTTAAGTACACAAGTAACGTTAGGCCTACAGTTCATTTGTTTAAAATATGAAATATTCTCCACAACACATCTGTTTTTAAAGGTTTTATAGCTTATTTTAAATTAAAAAGTAAACAGTCAACCATGAACACAATTAACGTTATTAACAAAACAAAAACTGTTCCTAAAAAAACACAAACGTAAAAAGTTAAATAGTAATAGTTTAAAATATTGTTTTGGCTAAAAGTATGTAACAAAATTACTGTACAGAAGATGGACATTTATTAAATTGTGTTGTCCTCAGAAATATGTTTCAACCTGTGACAACTAGCCCCAGTCTCCCTTATAGCAGGGCAAAGTGTTATAAAGTTTCATGAATGTTTATAAAGCTGTGTCCTCTCTTTTTAGCTGGTCAGCGGTGAGCGATGGAGGGATGTGTGGTCCGTCTCCACAATGTTTGTTTCAATGGTGATTTAAGCGCTCATCCCATCATAATCAACTTCTGCCGACTCTTCCAAACCAAAGATGCTCCTGCAATTCTGCCTATGGTTGGCATACCCTTCTCTTTTATTTTAGATTAACATTCTTACTAAAGAACTATAGATATAACACTAGAAGTCCAAAATTGTATTTCCCATAAAGGTTGTCATTTATAAATAGATTCTACTGGGTGTGTAGTTAAATACCCTGTGAAAGATTAATCAATAAACATAATGTTGACTGAGATTGGAAATTTTGCTACAAGCATCTCACCAGACAATGCAAATATCATAATTTGCAGTGTTTTCTCTTGCTCTCATATCTTTTTGTTGGTGGGATCTCGAGTAATATTGTGGATTTGGAAAGGATTCTCTGTGCTTTGGTTCATCTCTAAAAACGCTGTATTATGAATGCCAGGCCAGTAGTTTTGTGATGTCATTTTGTAAAGAAACAATTCACTCCTATAGACTGAATACATAATACGCATGCGCATGACATCACCTTTTTCACAAATCTGTAGTTTACACAGAGACGATAACAGTATAGTTTTTGAAAACTTGTACTTTAACTTCCGTTTTTCAAAAGTTTGCATTTTCAGGCCCCCAAAACGGTTGTGTCATAAAAATGAATGGCCTAAACGCACACAAAGTTTTTTGTACATTGTTGTCTTGTAAACGTAGTGTACCATAAAGCTTTTTTCTAAAACCTAGTGAGCTGCCTTGCTGCGTTCTGCCTAGATAGGCTGCTGCTTTCTAAGGGACTGTCCTGAAATAAAATGAAAAACATTACTTACTTTTACTTGCTTAAATTTTGTTCAAACTTTTAACAATTTTGTCAATTGTTGCAATACGCTCTGGGACTGCCTTCTCCACAAAGGATATGTAAAATAGAATTTGGCCAAAAGAAGGCATCTTAGTAGGCAACATAATTAAGTTGCATGTATATATATATCTTTTTTTTTTCTTTTTTTTTTTTTTTTTGGAAGAGTCTTTGCGTCAAGAGTGCCTTAAAATGTTTCCTATGTAGGCAGCTCACTTGGATTTGGTACAACATAAATATGAAAAATTGCCTCATACACACCCATACACTTACACCCACCCACACACTAATTCATTTCAATCCCACTTAGCCTCTTTTATGATCTTGCTTGCTTTCCCTTTATTGATGTTTATTGATTATTGAGTGCTGTATTCCACTTCCTTTCACATATTAACTCCCTCCTTGTTTTTGAAATATTATCTGGGCTTTTATAGCTCTTACTCCACAAAATATGAAATTATAGAGCCAGCGCGATCAGGAATATAGGTCACGTTTCAGCCTCCCATCGTGTTGTCCAGGAACTCCCAGTCTTAATTGAATGTATTTTTCCCCACTGCTGCACAGCTAGAGCTTTGCAAACACTAGTGTGGGGGGTGGGCGTCATGCTGCAGTCATTCTTTTGCACTGAATTGCTGGCCGCATGACATCTTGAGTCCACTGCTCTTTTTAACATAACCTGAGGCAAATGTTTTGATTTTTTTGTGCTGTGTTGACATATACATGCATATGTTTGTGCGAGCATGTGTGCTCAGAGACTCTCTTGATGTTGCAGATAGGGAACGAGGATGTTCTTCGGGCTGTGGTGGCTCTGTTTGACACATCCTTGCCTGATGTCGGCCCCAGAGACGTCCTCGAAACAGTGCACTACCCAGGGATACGTACTATTATTTTATCACGGGACCATGCTGGTATGTAATTCACCTTGGTTGGGCAATAGAGCGTAAATTATGTTAGTGAGCATAATTCTGTATAGAATGAGTGTTGGACTTAAGCTAATTTATGCTGATTTCTCTTTGCAGATGTTTTAGAGGACTATAGTGGCAGGGCTTCCAGAAACAAGGGGACACATTTGAGCGCAGTACCCTGTAAAACAACAGACAGAGCTGAATCCAAACACAAGCTGTTCACTGAGCTATACAGCGACTCTGAAGAGAGTTCAGAGGAAACCTCAGAGGAGACGTTAGAAGTGAAGACAAGTGACAGGTAGAACTTTCCTAAAAATGAATGCTAAAGGTGCGGTCACATTTGCCGTCGTTCTGCAAATATTCGAGGGCGAAATCCAATCCAATTTGAATAGGAATCCACACGATTAGGAATTTCGTGTGAGGTTGATAGATTTCCCCAAACAGATTTCGCAACTGGTTTCCCAGCATTGACCGACAGAAAACGGCTTGATTTGAAAGTGACTTATGTGTGAGCAGTGCTTCATACATTGCTATACTATCGACAGTGGACGATTGACCTTTTTTGGCCTGCACATTTTGTGAATTTTGAATTCGTTTTAAAAAATAAAAACTGTCAGCTTTTACTCACCCTCATATTGCTTCTGACCCCTTTCTTTATTCTGTGAAACAAGCTCAAGCTGCTCTTTTACTACCCTGGTAAACCAGAGTTCTCGCGAGAGCACAAGTTGAATTTGCTCAGCGAGTTACTCTGGTGTCGAGCCATGGAGCTCATTAAATATGCCCCTCGATCTGAGCTGCACCAATCACATCGGGTTATCTGATATAGGCGGGCCAGAGGCGAGCTAAACAGATGACGACAGCGCTGTGACGTCGAAGTCATCAGTAAACATTGCAAGATGCCTATGGATAAATAGCAGTGGTTTGAAACGGCTTTGGCCGCTACAATGAACGAGTTAGACTTGGCTTTTTCCCAAATGAGGAACAGAAGACGGCGCTCGAATCGTTCCTTTGCAAGTAGGGTGTTTTTGCTGTTTTGCCGACCGGAAGAGTATAATCTACCAGTTAGCTCCGCTGGTAGCTAAGCGTATGGGGTTTATTGTTGTGATTGGTCGTAGTGTTATCCAATTGCGTGCTGTGAGATTTCCAAATGCATGCTTGGTGCCGCCCCTCGAGCTGGCTGATTTTCATTGATCGACACCAGACCATTACCGGTAATCTTTTAGATTTAGGTCTGGATTTCCAGGCTACTCTTTTACATAAATTCTTAAAAATAAAGTTTCCAAAAAGAGGTTTTAGCAGCAAAGCCATTGAAGACCAAATCACCTTTCAGTAAACAGTTCTTAAAGGGGTCATCGGATGCAAAATTCACTTTTAAATGGTGTTTGCATATAAATGTGTCTTTGCAGTGTGTGGACACAACCACCATACAATGAAAAAAATCCATTCACTCCTCTTTTTTTTTTAACTCCTTTTTAATTTTAACCTTTGCTCATGCTCCGCCCACGACCACTGACGGACTGTCCCGAATTAACAAATTTCCGCCCTCTGCCATTTGTATACTGTCAGCCAAGGCAGCCCCACGGAAGAGAGGGGTGGGGTGAGCAGTTGCTCATTATCATTTAAAGAGACATGCACCGAAATGGGTCGCTGTGAACAGAGCTGTTTTTAAGGAGGTAAAAAGGGTGTTGTTTTACACAACCATTGAGGAATTTTAACCAAAGTATGTTACAAACTTTACACGAAGACCCTATCATACCAACTTGTGGAAAATGGGCATTCGATGACCCCTTTAAAGTAACTATTATTTTCTTAGTGTGAAGAACATTTTAATAATCTGAAGCACCAGATTTTGTGAAAATGAAAGAAAATGTTCCATGGCTGTTAAAGTTTCTTAATGGAACCACAAATGCCAATAATGAGTGTACAACAAAAGTTGATGGTGATTTGAGCTGTCAAACTCCAAAACAGACTAAAAAACATCACAAAAGTTCCAAGTCTTCTGAAGCCATATTATAGTGTTGTGTGAGAAACAGACTAAAAATTAATCAATCATTCTGATTGAGAATTTAATGAGAGAGAATATGACATGATTCGGCACAAATCGTTTGCTGATTCTGTTAAAGATAATGGAATTACAACGGCTTTCCCCCATATCCTCTCTGGCAAACAGTTTGCCAAGTGTTCCTTATCAGCTCTATCCCTCCTCTTACAGGTGTAGATTTGGAAAGGAGTGAACTGGAGTGGATGTTATTTATTTATGACATTTCTCTACATTTAACATCATGACATTATTATGGTCAATAACAATGACAAATGCCACCATGCATGTATGCCGGTTAGTTTCTATGCCAACGCAACTGTGTTATACAGTTTCAATGACAATTGTATCCTATTATGGTCTCTTACTGGGACAATGTTAGTGGATAGTGTGACAGAATGGTGAAGAAAAGTTGGTTTTGTACAAAATTTCATCAGTCTCTTCTCATAGTTTCAAGTCTTCTAGCTACTGTTGTGTTAAAGAAATCCAGACCATTTTTAGTTTGTATGAGCCTGTTCTCTGTTTCCCTGTAGATGGTCTTGGGAGCTATTCTGTGAAGGCCTACAGGAGTTTGTGGACGGAGCGAGGGAAAGGAAAGAAAGTAGAGCAGTGCAAGGAAAAGACGGAAAGATCCCACCATCCGCCGTAGGAGTTGAATCTCTGATCGTGGCTGTTGCTTGCTATGAAATCAAGCAACTGTAAGCAAAGTACAACCACAGTTCCTAATTCAATCAAACATCAGTGAAAGAGCATATAATACTATTTTGTGAAATAAAACACTAATGGTTTAAAGCAAGATACTTTTCTTCTGTTATTATCTTATAACATCATCTGGCAATGCAGTAAAGCTTTGTCAATTGCATTTCATAGTCATTTTTTGCAATAAAGAGGAAGTTTCGCAGACGAAATATGGATATTACACAAAATGTAAATCAAAGTTCAGCTAAAACTCTTGTTTCTTCCATTCTACAAGGGATGTTCACACTAAACCTTATACGCATGCAAACTAGGCATGCGAAAAATTTGTTTCATAATGGAATATATATATGTTCCCAATTTAACTCTCAGGTGTGACGACATGCATAATTCTGCATGTTTAAAATTTATGACAACCCCTTAAACCCTACTCCCATTCACATACTTATTATTACAGTTGATTGATTTACAAAACTTTCTATTTTGTCTGCATTAAAAGGTAATAAAACACCTTCTGTGCAAAATCCTCTTCCACCTACAATCCACTAGTCTAAATCAAACACTGTTCAGCAGCAAGAACAAGCTCCTGACTGTCCTTCCCTCAGTCAGCATTTCAGCTCTTTATGAGTGGATACCATCCAGGATTAAAAAAAAAAAAGACTTTATTTATATCATCAAAAACTGAAAATGAAGCCTTGTCATTATGAGATCCCACTGAATGGTGTGGCTCCACCCTGAGTCTATTTCCAGTCCAGAGGGGCTGAAGAGTGGAGAAACCTGCCCTGCCTTGCTGACTGTGGGGTGTTATTACCAGTCAATGAGAGACTATGGCTTCCTCTCTCGCTCCTTTCCCTCTTCTGCACTCTGTATTTGTGCCAATGGCTTCCACATGGCCCGTGGTTTAGTTTAACCTCAAGTGTCTGCAATACACACACCCTAACTAGAATGTTGAGGCACATTGTGACAGTTAAAATGGATGTTTCTCAGAAAATCAAGCAATATGCTAATCTAATGAATATTGATTTGGAGTCTTCTGTTTCTGTCTGTGAAATTGTAGATCTACAGGAGACACTGTGCTTCAGCTTTCTCTTTTGGCTGTTAGCAAACGCTACCAGCACCTTGGGATGGGCAGCTACATCATAGAGGTAAACACATGCACAAATTGCTTCTGTTTGGACCTTGTCAAACCTCTTGTACATGTTCTGCTTTGATAGTTGTGAATAACACTGTATATCAGTGCTGCTGTGTCTTAACAAATTACTATGTGTGCAAGTTAATAAACGCTAGAAGTTTGTAATTTGCTTAGACACTGCCCTCTGCTGTTTGCATGTAGTACTGCTATTTCGTTTTTTTGTAATTACTTGCTCTCTCTAAACTTCAATTTGACCGTTATAATTCTTTTGTTTGTTTTATGGACTTTGTTTCAGCTTCTGAAGACTCAGTCTATAGTAGGACAATATGATGCACTTGTTGCTCACGTTGACAAGGGTGCAATTGGTTTCTTCAAACGTCATGAGCTCACAGACGACCTCCTCCTTAATGACAAATTCAAGTACTGATAATGCCATCCCACACTGCATGTTGTGCTATCACACAGATTCTGGAATTTAAATCTAAATTTAAAAACACACAATAAATGTCGAGGTAGTAGGTACAAAAATCATATTGCCTCCGACAGCACCCTCACAGACCACCCTTCTAATTCATTTTGCACACACACATGACTTTCTCAAAATGGCAATCATATTTACAAGCTCTAAATGCCATTTAAAAAAAAAGGCTGTTGAAGATGTCCGTCTAAGTGGGTCGTTCATGGCCAGAATAAGCTGAAAACTGGGCAATATGTCTCTATTGACAGCGGATATGAGGCAGAAGTTGCTGATTATTTTATTATTGTTTAAACAAACAGTGCCATCTTACGCCAGGTGGGTAATTAATTAATTAATCTTTATTAATAATTAGGGCTGTCAATCTAGTAAAATATTTAATTGCAATAAATCTCAAAATATTTCTGTAGTTAATGCATTTAGTTCCTTTTTATAAAAAACAATTAGGTATTCAAAATATTTATTAGGTATTTAAAAACATTAACTTATTAAGTTGCAACAATCAATTATTTTTAAACAACAATTCTTTTCTAACTTTTTTTTCTAAGTTTAAATACTAAAATTACAAAATGTTCAATCAAAATAAATTAAAGCTATATATATATATATCAACTAATAAAAAATGATATAAGCACATAACAAAATTCCTAAAACAAAAATTAAAATGATTCCTGAAAATATAAAAAATAAAGTCTCAATAAATACCATAATAGTATGTAAACAATACTGAAATAACACTGATACTACAATCAAACATAATTCAGCTGTATTTATTAAGCAATCACATAAAAAAATTTTTTTCAAAATTGGATTTAATGACACTCGATAACCTCTGAAAGTTTTGTTTTGGTATACTACACAGAGAGCTGAACGATGACTGGACCAACAGTATTCTTATGAGCTACCTGCCACCCTTTACTACAGGTGAGGTGCACACATGAACACACACTTATAACTTCATGTTTTCATTCAACACATTTCTCTTTAGACCTAGAGATGAGAAATCCTGCTTTCTCCCTGAGTTTACAAGAGTTGGAGATGGACATGAATGTGGCGTGAGTTAATCTTCACTAACTTCTGTTCTGAGTGGTTGCTATGCGCTTGCTAGGTTTGTTCTAACCCTTAATATGAGCAATAATCTTAGCAAGCACCACTAATAATAACCTAAAATTTGATCTGATTGCAACTATCTGATTGCAAGATTAGTGGTGTCTCTGTTTCTTAGAAGGTCACAGGCTCGCTGTGCATATCAGCAACAGATGGTGTGTATCACCAGGCTACTCAAAGAGGTCAAGATCTTACGCAAACAGGTGATATTACATTTCATATGATATTTGGTGGTCCTCTTACTTACTGACAGATGTCAATTCATTATAATCACAGATAGACTGTGTTTCTATGTCAAGTTCCTCATGTGTGTGTGTGTGTGTGTGTGTGTGTGTGTGTGTGTGTGTGTGTGTGTGTGTGTGTGTGTGTACATACACTTCCATGTTGAGTGGTTTTTCAGCTAGGACTACAACGTGAGGAAGTGAAACGTCTCAACTGCAAGCTAGAGCACGAAAAACGAAAGGGGCATGATTTAGGTATGTTTGTAGTACAGTTGCAAATTCATTTTACCCCAGTATTTGCCTTCCCTTTACACTAAGCAAAATGATGAAGGTTAAAATATGCTGATTCTATTCTGTGTGTGGATGGAGCTTAAACAGCATCAGTTTAAAGAATATATATTTTTTGCCTTTTATTATGATAGGACAGTATAGTATCAAGAATTTGATGTGGCAGTAGTCTATTTTACAGTAAAAACTATAATCTATCCAAAACTAGTCAACGAAATGTTGTCTTTCATATTTCGTCTGTAACATATTGTTTTTATGATATATTAGGGCACAAGTCAAGTCTCAAGAGTATTTTGGTAATACTCTTAACTCTTTCTTAACCCTTATTTTTAAACCCTATTTTTCATCTATTTCTCTAATATTATCCATTCCATTTCCCTATTACGCTTTTCTAATATTAATCAGTTATTCACCCTTAATTGTATTAAAAAAAATAAGATAGATTTTTCTATTCCTTTTTCTAATCTTAATGCTTATTTTGTTTCTTTTATAGTATTCTTTTTATTCTCTTTATTCTCTTATTATTTTATTTCTCTTTTCTACTCTTATCTTTATTGTTGTATTTTATTTGTACAAAATTTTCTTTTGTTTTATGCATCCTTATTTGTATTTACAGTTTAATTATTAATTATTATTAATTTATTATATATATGTTCTTTCAGCTATTGATGAGATGATTTTAATAAATTAGCACTGGGTCTTATTTATTTATTTACATAATTGATGTATAATAATATATCTTGTTGATCATTTTGTTTTTATTGTTTTTGTATTATTATCTCCCAATTTAATATGAGGGTGTTAAGAATAGTTTACACTGTAAAAAAAAGTTGCTGCCTTAAATTTAAGTACAAACAACTTAGCTCTACAAGTCATTTAAACTTAAATTACATTAAACTGACTTAAAAAAAAACATTAGTTGAATGTTGTATAACTTGAACAATGGCTTATTTTGATGAGGTAATGTAAAAACATAAGTTGTCATAATTTATTGATCATGTAGTTTTTTTTACAGTGTAGGGACATTTATGCTCTAAATTAATTTTGAGTGTTAGATGAGAGCAAATGTAATCTGAATTTGAAAAAGACGATGCACAATTGAAAATCCAATATCAGCCAATACTGATAAATTACAAAATATTGGTTGATAAAAATTAAAAGATTAAACTGATAAAAAGAAGAAGAAGAAGAAGAAAACATTATCAAGATAAAAAGTAACTTCTCAGGGATTTCCTGAAAAATATTTTTCTTAGATACTTGGCCTAACCATTCATTGCTTCATTCACCTGCCATGCCTTTATCGTCCAAGATACATGGTTCAAAATAATGAATGTATAATTTTACTCTTTTGTACATTTTCTGTAGAAACCAGGTTCTTGATGTACAGGCTGAAGAGTGCACAAAAACTGTTGGACAACAATGACTCAGAGTCAGGTGTGTATTTTTTTATTAAATTTTTTTCATCTAGCAGTAGTCATTCACAATTACCTAGCTGCAAACAACACATATGAACTATGATACCCTCCAATTTCAGCTGATTTGAACAGTTTCTCTAAAATGCTCATGTGCTGATATATTGGTTAGCCACAAGATCCCTGCCTGTCATATTGACTAAGCAACCATGATATCCTTTTGAAGCACCTGACCAATAACAACTTCAGACTGACATTTGCTCGCACATCCAATTATAAGAGCCGTTTGTCTTCTAGTCTGTGACTCATTATGCTGAGTTATAATGAGTCATAAAGCTCTTCTGGTTCAACATTGAGGGGTGAAGAAAAACCCTTAAAATCGATGGTGTCTATAAAAAGGAAGCAAAGAGAGGCACGATAATGAGTCCTCAACGAGTGTGAATTCGCTTCAGTCAAACCAAGTAGTAATTTAGTGAAGAAATAAGACATTTTAAGCATGACATGAAGTGGAGTATATGACAAGTGTCAGCCATTAGCTATTTTACAACAGATTCGAACTTGGCTCATCCAATAAAATGCTTTGTAAATGCTTTTCGTCTCTTAGCTAAAGTTGAGTTGTAAGGAATGACATTCTGGATTGTCTAATTTCCAGATGATCATAAACAGACTGAACAGGAGGATTCAAAACCAGGAACACAAGAGCAAGAAAGAGCACAGCCCAAAGAAGCTTTCATACAAACACCAGAGGGAGCTGGAGGCTTTCAATGAAACTGCTACTTTCTACATTAAAAATATATGAAGGAAAATGTATAGCCTACTGTTATTATAAACTTAAAATATGTTCATGTTTATTCATTATGCATTGATTTCATCAGATTTGTAGGCATGTCTGAAGGTGATGTAAGTTGCATTGTATTCATTTTAAGTTTAATACCTCATTGTAACTATCGTTTTTGAATGTCATGTTTTAAGAGTTGCTCTCTTGGTTGCCTGAAGTAAAAGAAGTAAAAGACCAGTTTTGAATTTAAAACACAACACACTTTTTATTGGATAATTGCATTTGAAATGCCTTCAGAAGAAGGTATCATATGCTAAAAGATAGGCATCATTGTACAAGTAGAGTTTCCCATCAACAGGATTGTAGTTCAGATTGGCTATTCCAGCAGAAACCTTCTCAAAAGCCAAAGAAAGAGTGTTTATCTCTTTGCCAGTGGTTGTATCAAAGGCATAAAACACCTCTTCTTGGTAAGTACTAACATAGCGTGTAGCGTACAGGACCCCGCACACCATAAACGTGCTGGTGATGGATCTTTTAAAGAGATTTGTCTTCCAGGTGTGGGTGATATTGAGCTCCAGCGGGTCTAAGCGACTCACAACAATGTTGCCGTGGTTCTCCTCGGTGGCGTATATCACCCACACGGCGTCTTGGTCAGCCTCCAGGTCGATGTCTGTCCAGTCACGGCAGCTGTAGTAGCAGAAAGGGAACTTGTTGTCGATTCCGGCACCATCCAGTTTTACACGGTTGGTTGCTTGTGTTGTAATGTTAAAGCTACAGATCTCAGCAGTGCCATAGCATTGGTAATATACAGTATTGTCGTACAGTATAGTGCCAGAGCCCTGAACAGCATTTTTGTCACTATAGGATGGTGCTATCTGTTCATCTTTGTAGTTCCTATTGGCCATGAAGTCTTCATGCGAGTTGTACACCCTGATTGTGTGCCCATCTTTGTTTCCACTCACCAGACAGTGTTCCCAATAACGTTCCTGATTGGTTAGTAGGGCATCACGGCCCCAAGCACCAGAAACATAAGATTTGCTGATGGAGTTGAGCTTGGTGACACTTGGAGAACTTATTCTGGTCATGACGCGCTGATGACAAGTGCCTGGAAGTAATTGTAGTAACACAGTTTAAGCTTTTTCTTAATTTGTTAGAACCTTTTTGGACCTTAGTAAATGAAAATGGCATTTGAAAGCAATTATTTTTCTGTATCCTATTCCTTCAGAAAAAAAAATCACAAATAGCAATGTACTTACTTCTGAAATTGTTGGGTATGGTCTTGCAAGTCTGTGCTCGGTTGTTGAGGTCACGTAACCTCTTCTTCATGGTCTCCAGGTTGAAGAAATCATCTTTGTACATCCTCTGAATATCATTGTTTGCCTTATTTAACTGAGAACAACACAGATGGTATCATTAAACTGTTGTCTCATTTACTATTATGTATTGTTTAAATAGTTCTGTCATTACCTTTAACTTGAGATTGATTTGAAACACTGATCACAAGAGAAAAGAGTTTAGAAATATGTATGTTCATGTGTTGCAATGTCTACCTCATTTAACAAGTTATGTGTCTCCTTGTTGGGGTTCTGCAAGTGTGATTCGTTAACAGATTGATGGATTTCCTCGAGTTCTTGGATTAGTTGTTGCAGGGGAAGAGCGTTGTACAGTCCGCTTGTGTGAAGGTAATTAAATGCTTTCAGACGGGCTGTGATGTTCTGAAGAGTGGCTCTCATTAACGGCAGTTCTGCATCTGTGTTACTCAACTGGAAGTCACCTCAGATAGTTAATTGATATTGCCTAAGTTCGAGATTCTTCTCAATTGTAATGAAAAACATCTAAATATCATTGCAGTGTCCATTTAGTTATAAAGAACCTTAACTGATACCTTTTCCTCAAATTCATTCAGGTTCTCCTCACAGATCTGGACCTGTTTTGTGACTTCCACAAACCGTACAGCGGGAAAAGTCCAGATGGAGCTGTTTATTTTACACAAACATGAATCGGTCTTCTGTTGACCTCGAACTCTCTGAGCCTCGACAGTCGCCTTATGTACAAATACAATCAGATGTCATACATACACAAGTTCTCTCATATTTTCTTATTTTCAGAGATGTAAGAATTGTAGAAACCTGTGAGATAATTCAAGACACAAAGAGAAAACTTACGATGACTGCGAGGAGCAGCATGTAGATGAACATGTCGACTGAATGGGCTGAAAGACTAAAGATCTGCTTTAAACCACCACTAAAACACTATGACGCAATTTTAGTTATGCCAATTTGCAGTTTTGGGGGTCTGTTGAAGGGGATGTGAAAATTGCACATATGGCTAATTTAAGAAATTCAGGAAGAAATTTAGTTGAGAAATGTGGCAAATTCTACCACAAGTTTAATTTTAGTTATGCCAATTTGCAGTTTTGGGGATCTGTTGAAGGGGATGTGAAAATTGCACATATGGCTAATTTAAGAAATTCAGGAAGAAATTTAGTTGAGAAATGTGGCAAATTCTACCACAAGTTTAATTTTAGTTATGCCAATTTGCAGTTTTGGGGATCTGTTGAAGGGGATGTGAAAATTGCACATATGGCTCATTTAAGAAATTGGGGAAATTCTACCACAAGTTGCCCCTCCAAAAT
The DNA here is from genome assembly GCF_965113295.1 of Leuciscus leuciscus. Classification (NCBI taxonomy): domain Eukaryota; kingdom Metazoa; phylum Chordata; class Actinopteri; order Cypriniformes; family Leuciscidae; genus Leuciscus; species Leuciscus leuciscus. The sequence goes on along the minus strand of NC_138724.1, from coordinate 21,845,729 downwards.
ATTTTATGCAAAGATCTGCAGTTTTATTATATGATGAAGGCTGAAAACGGGTTTCAGTACTGCATGATATTGAAATGACAAAAAATTACGGAAACACAATCTCTTAGTTTTTATTATAAACTTTTTTCTTATGTCAGTACAATATTACAAAAACTGTAAATAAATGTATTTTAAATGATGAAGATTTCAAGAAAAACTTTTTATTCTCATGCCAGCAAAATCTGGTATTCTGCTTACAGTCAGTATTGTTGATATTATGATTAATTTTGTGTATATACTTAATTCTTAAATTTCTTAATCAAGCAGTTTAACAAGAAAAAAGCTATTTCAAAGCTCAGTTTGAACATTATATATACTGCTAATAATAATATGTATATATACAGTGGGGAGAACAAGTATTTGATACACTGCCGATTTTGCAGGTTTTCCCACTTACAAAGCATGTAGAAGTCTGTCATTTGTATCATAGGTAAACTTCAACTGTGAGTGACGGAATCTAAAACAAAAATCCAGAAAATCACATTGTATGATTTTTAAGTAATTTGCATTTTATTGCATGACATAAGTATTTGATACATCAGAAATTTATATTTGGTACAGAAACCTTTGTTTGCAATTACAGAGATCATACGTTTCCTGTAGTTCTTGACCAGGTTTGCATACACTGTAGCAGGGATTTTGGCCCACTCCTCCATACAGACCTTCTCCAGATCCTTCAGGTTTCGGGGCTGTCGCTGGGCAATACGGACTTTCAGCTCCCTCCAAAGATTTTCTATTGGGTTCAGGTCTGGAGACTGGCTAGGCCACTCCAGGACCTTGAGATGCTTCTTACGGAGCCACTCCTTAGTTGCCCTGGCTGTGTGTTTCGGGTTGTTGTCACGCTGGAAGACCCAGCTGTGACCCATCTTCAATGCTCTTACTGAGGGAAGGAGGTTGTTGGCCAAGATCTCGCAATACATGGCCCCATCCATCCTCCCCTCAATACGGTGCAGTCGTCCTGTCCCCTTTGCCCAAAAGCATCCCAAAGAATGATGTTTCCACCTCCATGCTTCACGGTTGGGATGGTGTTCTTGGGGTTGTACTTCTTCTTCCTCCAAACACGGCGAGTGGAGTTTAGACCAAAAAGCTCTATTTCTGTCTCATCAGACCACATGACCTTCTCCTATTCCTCCTCTGGATCATCCAGATGTTCATTGGAAAACTTCAGACGGGCCTGGACATGCGCTGGCTTGAGCAGGGGGACCTTGCGTGCTCTGCAGGATTTTAATCCATGATGGCGTAGTGTGTTACTAATGGTTCTCTTACGAGAGGTCTCTCGTACTGTGTAAGTATCTTACGCTAGGGGAAAATCCCTTTTCCGCGAGATATTGAAGCCAAAAAATTATCCTTAATTTTGTATTATTGTAAAACGCGTTGCGGCAGCATACAGACATAGGCAAGACGGCTCGTGTGCCTATTGGCTGTTCTGCGGCAACTGCAGCAGCCTATCGAGCGAGGCCTAGCCTCTCGAGCGTCAGACCCAATGAGGGTGCTTCGCGCCCACTGCGTCACTTCCCGCCGAAACGGGCGTGGCTTAGGCCTATAAATACAGCTCGCAGGCAGCTGATATCTGATTTTTCATCTCTTCAGCGAAGCACACGCATCGCTGGATCCGGAGAGAAGGATCCTTCAATCGCCTTCCTGCTGCGCTATCCGCCGCCTATATCCTTTACACTCTCTGTTGTGTGTGTGTTCGCCGCCGCGACACACACTGTCTAAAAGAGCTTGCGTCTTTTTAAAGATGCCTTCCTGCGGCTCGTGCAGAGCCACACTCAGCGACGGGGACCGCCACGTTGTCTGCGTTTCCTGCCTGGGTGAGGATCATGCAGCTCTCGCACTCGCTGACGGCGGCTGCCATCACTGCGAGCTACTGCCTATGGCGACTCTGAGGACTCGCCTGGCATATTTCACTGAGACTGCACCTCCGCCCGTTGTAGTGCCGCGCCGTAAAAAGCGCCGTGCTCAACGGGTCCCGGAACCTTCCCCCGCCCGTCAAAGCTCGCCGGTTCGCCCGCCAGCTTCACCGGCTTCGTCAGTGTCTCTTCCTGACGGACAGCGGCGGCAGACGGTAAAAATAATTCCGTCGATGACGCTGATGAAAAAGCCGCGTTGGGGGAGGATGAAATTTTGAAACTATTGAGCAAAGGGGCCATAGAGCCGTTATCTCAAGCTCAGAGCGAAGGAGGGCTATACAGCAGATACTTCCTGGTACCGAAAAAAGACGGGGGTCTCAGACCCATACTAGATCTAAGGCAACTGAACAGAGTGCTTGCAAAGCGACAGTTCAGAATGCTCACGACCAGAAAAATCCTCGCGCAGATTCGCCGAGGAGATTGGTTTGTGTCAATAGATCTGAAAGACGCGTATTTTCAAATACAGATAGCGTCACGTCACAGGCGATATTTGAGATTCGCCTTCGAGGGCCAGGCATATCAGTACACAGTCCTACCGTTCGGCTTGTCCCTAGCACCCTGTACGTTTACGATGTGCATGGACGCAGCGCTCGCACCCCTCAAGCTACAGGGCATGCGAGTATTGAACTACTTGGACGATTGGCTGATTCTAGCTCAATCTCACTCGGTGCTCATAGAGCACAGGACCATTTTACTCGATCACCTGAAATTTCAGAGGATGCTAGGTCTCATGGCCTCAGCATCATCAGTTCTTCAGCTGGGCTTGCTTCGCATGCGCCCGCTACAGTTCTGGCTGAAAGCGCGAGTGCCGCGCCGAGCGTGGGCTTCCGGTCTGCTTCGTCTCAAGGTCAATCAGAAATGCATTGCAGCTCTGAAACCTTGGAAAGCAAATGACTGGTACCAATCAGGTGTAAGCCTGGGGACTTCCTCGAGTGTGAAGGTAGTGTCTACGGACGCATCCACCTCGGGATGGGGAGCGCTGCTCGAGGGCAGACCGTTCTTCGGCCAATGGTCGGAATGGGAAAAGCTTCTGCACATAAACTGCCTCGAAATGCTGGCAGTAGACAACGCGCTGACGCGTTTTTGTCCCCAAATACGAGGACACCACGTCCTGGTCCGTTCGGACAACATGTCAGGAGTGTCCTACATAAATCGCCAGGGCGGCCTCAGGTCCCGAAACCTGCACAGGCTGACAGAACGGCTCCTGGTGTGGGCTCAGCGCAACCTGCTCTCGCTGAGAGCAGCGCATGTGCCAGGGCTCCTAAACGTAGGACCGGACAGACTGTCCAGGAACAATGTTCCGACAGGCGAGTGGTCTCTACACCCACAGACAGTCCAGCTGCTGTGGAAGAAATTCGGCAGAGCGGAAGTAGACCTGTTCGCGTCTCAAGAAAACGCTCACTGTCTGGAATTTTTCTCCAAGAGCAGGGCGCCATACATGAGCTGGCTCATGTATGGCGCTGGCTCATGTATGGCCCTGCCGCCCGCTCTATGCCTTTCCTCCCGTCAGAGCGGATCAGGGAAGAAGGATGCTCAGTGCTACTCGTAGCGCCGTTCTGGAAAAACCAGCCCTGGTTTCCAGTTCTGATACAGCTAGCGAGCACTGCCCCATGGCCAGTGCCAGTGAGGAGGGACCTCCTCTCTCAGGCCAAGGGCTCGATTTGGCATCCGCGCCCAGAGCTGTGGTCCCTTCATGTTTGGGCCATCAACGGGTACCCGCTGACCTCCCAAGCGGAGTGTTAAACACGATCACGCAGGCTAGAGCTCCGTCTACGCGACGTCTCTATTCCTCGAAATGGTCAGTGTTCTCCAGCTGGTGCACAGCTCGTGGTGTGTCGCCCCCAGACTGTGGGGTGACGGAGGTTCTCTCCTTCTTACAAGAGCTGTTGGACAAGGGCAGATCCCCTTCCACGCTCAAAGTTTATGTGCCGGCCATAGCAGCGTTCTCAAAAACAACGCTTGGTCAGTCAATAGGAAGGAACGATTTAGACATCCGCTTCCTTAGAGGAGCTAAGAGACTGAATCCTCCCAGACCTCCCTCAGTCCCCGTATGGGACCTTTCTGTGGTACTGGAGGCCATGAAAGGTGACCCATTCGAGCCTTTACAGACGATTGATCTTAAACACCTGTCTTTCAAGACAGTGTTTCTTCTGGCTCTCACTTCAGTGAAGCGCATAGGGGACTTACACGCGCTCTCAGTAAGCGCGACGTGCATGGAGTTTGGGCCTAATGACTCAAGAGTTATACTCAAACCTAAGCACAGTTATGTTCCAAAATCCCTCAACACACCGTTTAGGGCGCAGGTCATTTCCCTGTCAGCCCTACCGGTCTCTGACGAGGAAGGAGATGCGAGCTTCCTTTGTCCAGTCAGGGCATTAAGAGCTTATGTGTCTCGCTCATCTGTCTTCAGACAGACGGAGCAGCTCTTCGTTTCGTTCAGTGGACGTTCCAAGGGACTAGCCGCGTCGAAACAGAGCCTGTCCAGATGGATAGTTGACGCCATTGCGCTGGCGTACACTTCCAAGGGTATGCAGTGCCCGTTGGGTGTCAGAGCGCACTCCACGAGAAGCATGGCTTCATCGTGGGCCTGGTCAAGTGGGATTGCCTTGCAAGACATATTATGGCGGCAGGCTGGGCCTCCCCGTCTACATTTATAAGGTTTTATAACCTAGAGGTTCCCGCCTTACAGGCCAGGCTGTTGTTGGTCTAAATATATCAGTACTGTCTGTTCTGATGCTATCGGTTCAGAATACTGTGTCTGCTGAGCACTACTCGATGAGCACTGCTCGCTGATCGACCGCAAAATGCTTATGGGCAAATAAATAAGACCCACAATTTTCCATCAGCTCAGGCCGTACTCCGCCCTGTCTGTATGATGTAATTTGCGTCTGAGGGACGCTGCTATATGTGGAAGAGTGCGGCTCCGCCCCTCCCTCTTCCCGGACTTTTTTCTCATGTCAGCACTGTTGACTTACTGACCAATCCTGGGTTTGTGGCTTTAAATCTCTGCTTCTGTCTTTTTATTCTCAAGGCTACAGGATCTCAATCATTCCCAACTCAAACATGAGTCAGTCAAACATGTTCATTTTGATGGTCGTCATTCCTCTAATTTTAACACAGGTAAAATTGAACTGTCCTTTTATTAACATTATTATTTTTTTTACATTGTTTCTGACACTATTTTCAAAAAAGTGTTTAGCAAATTTATTTTTATTTATTTTTTTAAGGTGTAATTTTGCTTGTATGTCGGAATAAATTTTGTTGTGTACAGTAATAACCCTGTTATTCCGTCTCCACAGTCAACGAGAGGGAAGGACTGTGTGTGTGAGCTGCAAAATTCTGATCCAGCTTTTCCTGAGAATAAACTCAAGAATGTTGAGTTTATGGCTTCAAAATGCGTAGGGAACATCACTTCAGAAAAGGTATAAAAATATAAAAACATAGTATTGTGATTTTTATGATTTGCAAATCAGTCATGTAAGTTAAAAACTAATTTTACACTTTGCCATATAATTCTATACAATCTGTTATTAAAGCAAAATTGTGTTCTCTTCGAATGTGTGCAGATGACAGAGATTGACAGGCTTGTGTTGGGTCTACAACATCGTATCTGGCAGCTTCTGGACAATGTGTCCATGCTGGAAAAAGAAGACAATGGAAATCTGTATGCAGCCGTGTCTCTACGCATTATTGAATTAGAGTTAGCGGAGATTCAAGACCTTCTGGATAAACTCAACAGGACCACCAACAATTACCAGCTGCTCAGTGGACAGACTGCAGCAGAGGTGAATTTATCTACACCACAGCTCTTTTACATTTCTATTACAATTGTAAGCAATGTGTTTATTTCTAAGTGTCAAATTAATTCCTAATCAAAATGGATAATTTTCAGCGTGTGTACAAAAAAGATCAAAATATCAAACATATTGTTTCGTAGTCATATTAGGTGTCGCAGAACATGATAATTTTCAAAATGTATAACATTAAATGTAATGTTTAAAATAATTAAATGTATATGTTTATTTAAAATAAATGTAAACATTTCATTTAAATCAAGCATTTAAATACAGTGTATTTAAATTAATTTGAAATATTTCATAAATTGTATTTATTTGATTTGATTTTTTATTCTTTTCTGCAGTGTTTTGCATTATGTACAAATTTATGTCAGACCCATAAAAAAATATGAATATTAATTAATCAAATACATCTTAAATTGATTTTTAAGTAATTTATTTATTATTTGCATTTTTCTTTTTCTTTTCTTTTTTTTTACTTTTCAGGTCCACAACTCCTCAGTACTATTTCTCTGGGACATTTCGTAAATTATGTGCATTTTGCTTATTCTTATATTTAAACCTTCATTCCTACAGCTTCAGGATATGGAGGAAACGACGGTGGAGCTGGAGAAGTTTGACCACACACTGGTGATGGTGAAAGAGCGAGAGAACCAGCGTGTTCAGAAGGACCTGGAACGGTGCAAAGATGTGCTCAATAGTACAACACCAGCTTCTACACTTTCCCCAGGCATGTATAAACTTACGTAGCCACAGCTACACCCCTGTGTTAAAGTATTAGACTTACATATTTGCTTTATTTTTAGGTCACTGTGGTCTGGGCCGCATGGTCAATGTTTCAGGACCTAGAACATATTCCCTCACTGTGTATGAAACATCCTACACTTTCGGTGCTTGGGGTCGAGATGCAAAGCCGGCTCCAGGAGACGAGAACAAGTACTGGCTCGTGGTTCTGTCAAGTAGTAACCTTTATGGCAACTTTATCCGCCAGTGCAGTAGTATGAGTGCTATTATATTCGGTATAGGACCAACAGATACCTATATATCAAGCTCCAACCCCACAACAAACACAATTCAGGGGCCAAACATGGTCATGTACAGCAATGCGCTCTATTATAACTGTTACAATACATACTCTGTCTGTCAGTTCAACTTGACGACGAGTTCTGTCAGTACTGTTGCTTTACCTAATGATGCAGGTTTCAACGACAAGTTTCCTTTCGCACACCTCGGCACAACATACACCTATACAGATATGGATTTTGCCACAGATGAATCGGGCGTCTACGTTATATACGCAACCACAAGCAACTTTGGAAATGTGATGATCAGTAAAATTGAGACTAGTAATCCTCCTGTTTTGAACCAAACATGGTCCACTTCTCTTCACAAAAGAACTGCCACAAACACCTTCATGGTGTGCGGTGTGCTTTATGCTACTCGTTACCTAGATAAAGAAACAGAAGAGATCTTTTACTCTTATGACACCAAAACCAACGAAGAGCGATACGATTTGAGAATTCACATTAAGAAGATGCAGACTAATATTCAGTTTCTAAACTATGACCCCAGAGATCATCTGCTGTATGTCTACAGTGATGCTTACGTTCTAACTTACGAGCTCATCTTTCAGTAAGTCTCCAATGAACTTGAACAATGAACTTGTAATCAATCGCTATAGAAACAAACATGGGTAACAATGGGGACAAACAAGGCAGCAAAGGAAACAAAGGCAAGTCAAGTCACCTTCATTTAAGTTAAGTAAAGTTTAGTTTATTGTCCTTTCGGAAAAAATGTTTTGCCCTTCAGTCATCACCAACACCAAATGACAAATACAGACAAACATCAAAAATACAAAAGTACCTTACAAAATACAACAGACATCAACAGCATCCCTCTCGCAACAGCAAAATCACTGCCAGATATGTAATTTATATAGCGCTTTTGACAATACAGATTGTTTAAAGCAGCTTTACAGTGATAATAGGAAATTAATGCAACAAAGATTGTTTTGGCTGTACAGCAGCTCTAGAAGAAAGTCTTAGTCTAGCTTAAGTAAGTTTTTAATTTATTAAATTTCCATTGTTAATAACTTAGGGGCCACTTACACGACACCGTTTTCAAATGAAAACAGAAAACCCTTAATGTGTTCTGGCTGTTCATTTAAACGACAACAGCGTTTTGGTGGCCAGAGAACGCAAACTTTGAAGTAGATTTCAAAGTGCAAGTTTTTGAAACGGGTTTTGAAAGCGATACCATTATCATCTCTGTGTAAACTTCAAAAACGTTAATCTGTGAAAACATTGATGGCATGTACAGTACATGCGTATTATGTGTTTAGTCTATAGGCATGCGATGATTCCACAAAGTCCACATAGTAAAAGATGTGTCATTGCAGTCAAGAGCACAAAATATTGTTGATATAGTCACAATATACCATAATCTGTGATCATCACTTACTTGTTTGTGATTGCTGTTCAATAAAGCACTGTGTTGTCACCAATCCACCTCTCTTTGTGTCTCTTAACAGAAATGGAATCCATACTGGATTTTTCAGCAGGTTTCTCAAATGGTTTGGCCATGGGACTCACATTTCCCTATGATCATTAAGCCACAACTACATTTTCATTATTTTTTATTTCTAAATGTATATATAATTAAACATATATACTTTACATTAAAATTGAAAATATTAAATAGCAGTCCCAAACAAGCTTTTGTTAATACAATAAAGTTAGTAAGTTGGTAGGAGCTACCACAGTCATTAAAAAAATATGCAAAAATAACACAAAGTGAAAATGAAGTGGCATTTTGGGGTTACAGAAACAAGTTACCATGATACATGAAACATACAGAAACTGCTCTTGATTAATAGAATGAATATAAGTAATTCATATTTTTTTAGTGAATACTTAATAATTGACAACATAACTATGACGTTGCTTGCTAGTAATTTCTGGATTTGACGGCATCAGTTTGATAAATATGAGAAAGTTCTTGAGTAAGAAACATGGGGGGAACAGAATTCGACGGCAAACAATTCAGCTGTCGGAATCCGTAGCAACAGTTTAAAGATTAATTTTTTGCCGTTGTTGCTGGTTAAACTCCATCCACACAAGGAATAAAATCAGCATCTTTTAAACCACTACATGTACCCCCCATATTTCTTACAAAATGAGGTTCTAATATTTACAAACCTGAATCCAGCTACATGGTCCCTATAACCCCGTGGGCAGTTTGCTGACTTAAAGTACAGGTGTGCTTTGGGTGATCCGAGTTCAAATCCCAACTCGTGTACCTTTTGCTGATTCCATCCTCCTCTCTCTCTCCCACTTGGCTTCTTTTCTACATACTGTCCAATTATGATAAAAGGCAAAAACGCCACAAAAAAAAAAAAAAAATCTTTAAACTGTTGCTGGTTAAGCTCCATCTACACACAAAATAGAATCAGCATCTTTTAAACCACTACATCAACACCTCTCATTATGGGGGTGGGGGAATCTTTTAAAGTAGTAGTTCACTTTAAAATGAAAATTACCCCATGATTTACTTACCCTTCAAGCCATAGGTGTATATGACTTTCAGACGAATACAATCTGAGTTATATTAAAAAATATCCTGGCTCTTCCAAGCTTGATATTGGCAGTGAATTGCTACCAACAGTTTGAAGCTCAAAAAAGTGAATCCATCCATCATAAACAAACTCCACATGGCTTCGGGGGGTTAATAAAGGCCTTCTGAAGCAAAGCGAGGAGTTTGTGTAAGAAACATATTCCTATTTAACATGTTACAAAGTAAAATTCTAGCTTCTTTAGCTCAAAATACCCCACAGATAATTTTTTTACAGCATGTTAAAATTGTCCCTTTTTGAGGGTCAGCAAAAACGCGTCCTTTCGTGTGTGTCCCTTTAAATGCAAATGAGCTACAGCTCCCAGCACAGAGGGCGGAGCTTCAACAGGGTGTCCGCGGGGTTGTAAAAAGTATTAAAAGGTAGCAAATGAAATTAGCCAAATTAAGGGCATTAAAAAGTAATAAACGTCATCTGACGAGGTATTACATTTTCGAATCCCCATCCAACTAGGCCTATGAGTGTCAATTTGTGTTAAGTGCAGGCCTTTCTTCTAAAATTCCTAAAGTTCGCGTGGATTTATTTATATGTTGCGAGTAGAGTAGACCTGAGCGATATCATGTGACGGTGTTCGTTCGCGCGCGCTGAAACAAACTGGGTACGGCTGGCTGGCTGGCTGGCTGGCAAACCTGTTCGCGAGTGAGCTTCTATTTCAGTCATTTAAGTCAAGAGACATCAGGTTTTTGCTGCATTGAAAATTTTTTGGTGGCCGCCAGAGCGTATTTTTGTCCCGCCAAAGCCTTATTTGATCGGTGAGTAGCCTAATGTAGATGACTGCTGCGCTTGTGACAGGGTGCATGTTAACTGAAAGAACCGGAAAGAACGAGCAGAGAGAGAGCCCTGGTCGCGCGCACTCTCTCCACTCTTGCTCTCTCTCCCTCACTCATATTAATCTAAATCAATTGACACGATGGTAAAAGGTCGGAAGACCGAAGTTTCACGAGGTGCATTCGGACATTTATTTCTTGAATTATCGCTGGGTGTGAATTGTGCTAAAATAGCTACAAAATACATTCCGCACATTCAGCTGACATAACCTACACTTTCATTAAACAAAAAAACCTATCCAGTGATGAAATGTTTTCTGTGTTGAGTGTTGACACGAATCTTGTGCGATGTCCTAAACTGCTGGGATAATCACACAACGCATACACGTCCACTAATGACACATCGCATAATTCGCGAACTAATGACTCCTTTGAACCGATTCACTTTAATGAATGTTTAAAACAACTGATCAAATCGGTAACGCTTTACAATATGGTTCCATTTATTAAACTCTAGTCAACTACATTAATTAACATTAACTATTAATAAACTGCACTTCTACAGCATTAATTGTTAATTTCACCATTTACTATAGTAGCCTACATTATTGAAATCAAAAGTTGTATTTGTTAACATTAGATAATGCACTGTTAAGTAACATGAACAAACAATTCATGTATTCATGTATGTAAACTACGTGGTATTTTCAGGTTATTTATATTATAATGTGTTATATTATAACATTACCAAAAAAAAATCAACAAAAAAAAATCATTCAGTTTAGACTGGAGGTGAACCTCAAAAGTGCAAAGCAAGTTATTGTTATCTGGCAGCTATTTGTATTCAATTGTACAATATACGATAAATTAGACTATTAATTAAAATAAACTTTTGAATGCTAATATTTTATTCTACTTTTTGATATTGATATGATTATAGATCAAAATAATTATCAGGTCTAGCAAAGAAGGATTTTATCTTTATACAAAGCTATGAAATCAAGTGGTAAAATCACAGAAAAAGAAAAGAAAAAAAAAGGGTCGCAAGACATGCAGGATCGGCCACCAACCGAAGACCAATTCTGGCCCAGAAAAAAACCCTGGACATTATGGGGAAATGTTTTCTGACCTCTGGCTGGAGGATTCTAGATTTAAAGACTGGCTTAGGCCAGTAGTTGGCAATTCATTAATTCAAATGTCCAGCCTGTCTTCTAATTGTTATGCCATTGTTACTTTTTGACATATTGATTAAAAACTATGGACAAAGGCCCATTGTGACATCTTGATTAATCCAACTCCTATGGTAGAGTTCCCTCTGCTTTACTTAAATGTATCAGCTTCATTTATGTTAATAACACCTGTGCTTACTTCATCTTTTTTGATTGCTCACACATCAGACATACTGACTAATGATCTACTGTCTCCTTCCCTCTTTTCTTAATTTCTATTCTTATATCCTTATTTCTATTCTTATCTGTAAAATGACATTAATCCCCCCCCCCCCCCCCTCTCTCTCTCTCTCTCTCTCTCTCTCTCATTGTTTGAATTTGTGCATCAAGGGTACACACACACACACACACACACACACACACACACACACACACACACACACACACACACACACACACACACACACACACACACACACCTCCCTCTCTCAATTCATGTTTTAGACAATTTGTGAGTCCAATGTTCCAAGTTATAAAATGTGTTACTCCTTTGTTATGCCTAACTTCTAAAAGGTAGACATACACACGCCCCCTTACTCGCCCACTCGCTTGCTCAAACACAAACACAAACACACACACACACACACACACACACACACACACACACACACACACACACACACACACACACACACACACACACACACACACACACACACACACACACATACTCACTCACTCACACCTTAATCTGCCAGTCTCTCTCTCTCTCTCTCTCTCTCTCTCTGTGTTGGTTTTTGAGTCCAGTGTTGAAGTTAAGTTATAATTACCTTGTTAAATTGTGATGAAATGTGTTATTCCTTTTGGAAAGATATTTCATTACTTTACTTTTCACTTTACACCGCTACAGTTGCAGCTTGAAGTCGTGCTGGTATTAAAAAATATTGTGAAGGTATTAAAAGGTATTAAATTCAATTTAAGAATTTCTGTATACCCTGTTCAAGAGCTTGTGTGTGTTAGCAGCTCCGATTAGGCTACCTCTTGCAGACAAGCACTAAAATGTCAGAAACTGTTCTGCCTTTTGTTTAAACTGGAGTCGGACAATGATGGAGAGACTCAAGAAGTGTCAACATGTAGAATACAACAGGACGTTTCTGAATGGTTAGTTGAATGTATGTTGCTGATGTGGATCTTTGTTACAAAGGTAGCGCAAAGGCGCCATCTAGTGGCCATTGGCGGATGCGCTGGAAGTGATTGCGCACGAGAAATGCGCATGATATACAGCTGCGCTCTCCACCGCAAGACTGTTCCAGAAGAATTAAAAACTGTCTACACACATGTACACACTCAATGTAAACCGATCACTTCCATCAATATAAGCTGAGAGGCAACTACTACATTCAAATCTGCTGTCTAATGTATGTCTGTGCTGTGTGCTGCCAAAGTAAAGTAAAGTGTTCAAACTGATTCCTGCCTCCTGTCCTGCGTTCTGACCGACGCTCCAGGGCGAGAACTATAGCCTCCTAAGCACCTTTGGTCCTGTCTCTAAAATAATCTTCAAGTCTTGATTAGCATTCTGTCATGAAAATCTATAAAATCGCTTTGTGTGGGAACTGTTGTAAGATGCCTACACAGAGTGACATGCTATTGCATTAGTGTTACGTATACTGTTTTGCAGGGCTATTCAATTAGTTCTACCAGAAAGACTCGGGAGAATTAATACTGTGACAATGAACATTTATTTAAGAGCTCAGCAAACAATCAAATTCTTTGGCGTAGGCCCCGTCCGTAACTCGCATTCCGAGGGTACGGAATCTGCATATCCTGCCTGAAGACGAAGGCAGGGGCGCAGCTCACCCCCTGCGAAGTAAGGAAGGGGGCCATCTGGTGGTGGTGGGGTGGAAGGAGGAGAGGACACCCTGGCGTCTTCGGGGTGGAGGGGAGAGCCCGTCTGGAGGTGATGGGGAGGATGGAGGGGAGGACCCAGCATAGAAATGTTAGGGAGATGAAAGTCCCGTCTTGGTGGTGGATGGGGAGGATGGAGGTGGTTGAAGCGACAGCATCTGCGAACTCAGACATGTGTAAGTACCACCATTTTATACTGGCTATTAGGATATGATTGGATAGATGAGAAGGTAATACATGACGTGAACGATTGAGTCTTCCTGGCAGAACTTACGCTAGCTTCATTTTCATTCGAGGGCCGCATTATCAAATCGAAAAGTTGAGGTGGGCCGGTGGGTTGGTTTGGGGGTTTAGCTTATTTATTGAAACATAACAGTTTCAATAAATAAGTTAAAGTAAACCTAAAAAAGTATGGTATTTACTTGGAAATGTGATACCCAATGCAAATATATAAAACCATAATAAATAAAAACTTGATAATTTACAGCTGTGTACAACTATTTTCCTTGGAACAAATAAATTATTTATAAAAACTTATAGCTGTTGGTGAGAAATAATAATAATTTTATTTATAATAGTTATGCTTAAATGAAAATATTCTGACAGCGAGACTTGATAACCACAGGCTACTCGCTCCCACTGTATAAAAAATGCCTAAACACAAGTTAAAAACTATACGCACCTTTACAAAGAAACGGACAAATATTTCATAACAAACATTAATTATATATTCCTCTACCCACCTAATATATCTAATGCAATATAATCACTATATTTACTATTATATAATATTATAGTATATATATTTACAATATTTATTTATTACTACATAGTATTCAATATAAATATTGCACATTTCTGCCCAACCCATGGTAAATTACTACAGTACATTCATGGTAAATGTCTGTAATGGCCGGTTCAGATTACACGTTTTTTTTTATCTTATGCGATAGTCACTGTGTCAGATTACACGATTTTGACTCCTAAAATCGTGTCATGTCGTGGACAAGAACCATGTCAGACTACACGTTTCTTCCAGACCAGTCATCGCGTGTCGTCTATGAAGACGCGCGTGAAGGCGAAACTAGTAGCGCCTGACTTCCGGAAACGAACGTAAACAATGGATGAAGCGGCGATTTTCCTATTGGCTGTCTTGTGTTCAGAAAAAGATAAAAAAAAGAAAGAAAACCCGACAATGGACACGTTCTTGGATTGCACGAAGAGGACAGTATGGACTGTCAATCCTTCAAAGAGAATTTGAGGTAAAATATGTTTCACACACACTCGCTCGCTCGCTCATTCACACACACTCTCTCGCTCGTTCACACACACTCACGCATTCTCACTTGTAACACACATACATAATCACACTCACACAAACAAGTTTCTCTATAGCGAAGTACAATTTAGTGAATGATTAGTTAGCTTAATGCTAATTCCAGTCAGTTACTCACCGGGTTGCTACTTCTGCTATTTTTCGCCAGCATTTTTCTTTTTTAATTCTGTCATGGTACTCTCTCGATGAAACATCATACAGGCAGGAGTACTGTTGCCACAGCTCCACGAACCTTTCCTCCATTTCGTAATTCCACTTAGCAACACCATCGTCTCTATTTCGTTTCGGCATTTTTGAAAGCTGTGTATGGAAATGCGTCTGTGCTCCTATTGGTCAATGTCACACGTGATAGAACCCGTCGTGGAGGACCGGGAAAAAAATTAAACATGCTAGTCTTTTTGTCGTGGTGTCGTGAAGCATCGCAGACGCAACGTAGGCTGTCGCCCGCTATGACACACTATACGAGATGAAACGATCGAATCTTGCGTCCCGACGCCCGTTGTCGTATACGAATTCCCACGACACTCTAAGTCAAACGGATCGTGGCAAAATCGGGCTAAAAACGTGTAATCTGAACCGGCCATAAGTGCGATTAGGGGATTTAAAGTCTTCTAATTTCGTTTATGCCACCCCCGTTTACATGTAGCATTGTATTCCGATTATAACCAGTTTAAAAGTCCAATCAGAATGAAAATGCTCCATGTCAACACCTCAATCGGAATAAAAATGCTCAAACCGATTGAAATTTCAGTCGGATTGAAGGGGGTGGAATAAACCTTTTCATGAACCGATCAAATGAAAGATTACACCATGTAAACGAGCTGATCCGATTACTTTGGGTGTACGTTTTTCTGCGCATGCCTGGTTTTGCGCCAGATAATTCTGTCAGCTAACATAATGCCTTCTGTTTGTGACCCGATGCAAAAAACAATGCACGCTAACCATTACCATAGTAAACATGGTAAATATGAACGCTTAGAAATCAGCGAAATCAGACAAATCAAGAAATCAGACAAATCATATAGGTTATCATAATCCTGTTTTTGTTTTATCTGTCAGTAGCCTACGTCTCGCCTCTTTATACCGGACTATCCTCTTTATCTCTGACTGAAAATATAACTGTATCCTTCTGGGAGAGAGTGCTAAAGCTCCTCAGGTAATATTTTTGGTGGCATATTTGTAGAAATTATCATTCTTTCTAAATGTGATGTAAATATGTCCTGTAACTAGGCTACCAAATAAACAGAAACAGACGCGACTGAATAAGTTGCGTGTCCTCTTTCTTTTGTGAAATAGACGTT
Source organism: Leuciscus leuciscus (assembly GCF_965113295.1). Classification (NCBI taxonomy): domain Eukaryota; kingdom Metazoa; phylum Chordata; class Actinopteri; order Cypriniformes; family Leuciscidae; genus Leuciscus; species Leuciscus leuciscus. The sequence goes on along the minus strand of NC_138724.1, from coordinate 21,829,874 downwards.
CACAAACGTCATAAACGGTAAACCACTTTATTTCTGTGTGACTAATGTCAGAGACGATTGCTAATGTGCAATTTTGACACAAATTCATTCATTATGAGCAATGTGTCGCTTTTTATTGTAAACCTGTGGTAAAACATCAATTCTTGGGTTTTAAATATTCATTACACAACAAAAATGCCAGCAAACGGTCGCTCTTGTTTTGCGATCACGCTGTTTCCAGTGATTTCTTTCTGATTAGTTTTCTGATGAAACTTCCATTTCGTTGGTGAAATGATGTGTGTGACGTTGTTCCAGAGAGGCGTGTTTCGGGCGTGTTTTAAGTGAAGCGCTGTGGAGCTTCTGGCCCGACAGTGGAAACGCAGCAGATTTTGGGCACGGTGCTACTGGCCCGAGGATATTAGCCTGGCACGGCCCGTTTAAAGCCCTGGCTCGCACTGGCCCGACAGTGGAAACGCTGCTAATGCCTACAACTAACGCAACGATTAAGTGATGCACGTAGAAAATAATGAACTCCCAGACCCGGGAGACAAGTGTGCGCATGTCACAAAATGATTTCGATTGAAAGCGTCAGCACATGTAAACACCAGATCGGTTTAGATAACATCCCATGTAAACAGTCAACCGGAATCCGTCAATCAAAACGATCTTAATCAGAATAGCAAAAAAGTGTGCATGTAAACGGGGCTAATGTTTCTCCTGCTTTCCTCATCAGTCTTGTTGGGAATGTTGAGACTGTTTCATCCGATTTAATACTAATTAAATCAATGAGTGATTTGTGGTTCCCTTTCGAAGGGAACTCGACAATACGTCATCACGACGCTATGGGGAACGCCTCAGGCGTGACAGGTGTCTGAAATCAAATATCAACTCACAGCAATCATGTTGACCGGCGACAGCCCGTGAATCATCAGCTTGATTGATTAACGCGCGACCTGGATGTATAAAAGGGAGCCTTGCACACATGACAACATTTGTCTGTTTGGAGAATATTGCTGAATTGCAGAGATGAAGGAGAATTTTCGCAAGTGTGCAGACCCATGCCCAAGATATTTGACATTGGGTGAAACACACACGATCTGTGCGTTTTTTGCTTGGGAGAAGAGCACGCACGGGAGGCTCTCGAGAGAGCCTCTTGTGCAAACTGTGAGCGTTTTTTCATTTGAAGACGCTCCGCTCTAGTCGGACCCTTTTCTCGAGGGAGGAGGGTTCAGCATCTGAGCCCCGTGGTGCACGCGATCTATGAAATAATACTGTTTGGGTGCAAGGCATTCACAGTCAGCTCCTGAGGGTGCTGGCAGTGTTCATTGAGAAATATCTCGGCGCGCATGCATCCGTGTGCTGTCGGATGTTTCAACCTCGCACCTGTTGACTTTCTTCTCGAGGGATGAAAGCCAAATATATTTTAAACGGCTCGAATCTCGCGTTTGCCGAGGCAGTGTGTAGATTACGAGAACGTATAGATAAATATCAAAACAGTATTGTCTGGTTATTATGGCTGCATTTAATTCTATGGAATTAAAATGCTTGAATATTATCTGACTTTAAGAAGTTAGATATTTTAATTCAGCCTACCATCCAGACCGTGTTTCACTTATCCAGTGTTCTAAAAAAAGACTGCATTTAATTCTGAGGAATAAAAAAACAAAAAAAAAAACATATGTGGTGTTCAGGTAATAGGCCTCATTAGGCCTTCCTGAATATGAGCTCCCACATACTGTGGTTGAATATGAGCTCCCACATACTGTGGTTATCAGGTCAGAGGCCTCACTAGGCCTTCCTGAGTATGAGCTCCCACATACTGTGGTCGAGTATGAGCTCCCACTTTCTGTGGTCATCAGGTTAAAAGGCCTCACCAGGCCTTCCTGAATATGAGCTCCCACATACTGTGGTTATCAGGTCAGAGGTCTCACTAGACCTTCCTGAAAGGTGAGCTCCCACATACTGTGGCTTATTACCAGGTGATAGGCCTTACCAGGCCTTCCTGAATACATACAGTGGTGGAATATGAGCTCCCACATACTGTGGTTATCAGGTCATAGGCCTCACTAGGCCTTCCTGAGTATGAGCTCCCACATACGGTGGTTGAGTATGAGCTACCACATACTGTGGTTGAATATGAGCTCCCACATACTGTGGTCGCCAGGTTATAGGCCTCACCAGGCCTTCCTGGTTATGAGCCTCCACATGTCAGGTTACAGGCCTCACCAGCCTTCCTGAATGTGAGCTTCCACATACTGTGGTCATCAGGTTACAGGCCTCATCCGGCCTTCCTGGTTATGAGCTCCCACATACTGTGGTCGCCAGGTTACAGGCCCCATCCGGCCTACCTGGTTATGAGCTCCCACATACTGGGGTATCAGGTTACAGGCCTTACTAGGCCTTCCTGAATATGAGCTCCCAAACACGGTGGTCGCCAGGTTACAGGCCTCGCCAGGCCTTCCTGATTATGAGCTCCCACATACTGTGGTCGCCAGGTTACAGGCCTCACTCGGCCTTCCTGAATGTGAGCTCCCACACACCGTGGTCGCAGGTCTTCCTAGTTATGAGCTTCCTCATGTCAGGTTACAGGCCTCATCCGGCCTTCCAGAATGTGAGTTCCCACATACTGTGGCCACCAGGTTTCAGGCCTCACCGGCCTTCCTGAGTATGAGCTCCCACCTACTGTGGTCGCCAGGTTACAGGCCTCATAGGCCTTCCTGAGTATGAGCTCCTACATGCTGTGGTCGCCAGGTTACAGGCCTCACCGGCCTTCCTGATATGAGCTCCCACCTACTGTGGTAGCCAGGTTACAGGCTTCACCAGGCCTTCCTGGATTCGGAATGGCTAAGCACTCGCACTTTCGTGTTGTGTACTTTCTAAAATCCATATTTATGGTAAGGGTTATGCGCTGTCCGCTTCGTTCCCTTTTTTACGTGGCTCAGACTCCGGTTCTTCACCTTGGGTCCCACTCTAGATGCGTCTTCTGTCACAATATTTTACGACAGGCGCTTCCCTTTCAAGCTATCTCCCACATTCTGTGGTTACCGGCCTCATTAGGCCTTTCTGAAGGTAGCCCCACATTGTGTGGCTGTCAGGTTACAGGCCTCTCCGGCCTTCCTGAATACGAGCTCCCACTTACTGTGGTCGCCAGGTTACAGGCCTTCCTGAGTATGAGCTCCCACATACTGTGGTCGCCAGGTTACAGGCCTCACCGGCCTTCCTGATATGAGCCCTCATGTACTGGAGCTCCCCACATGAGGGGGTCATCAGGTCTTAGGTCTCAATAGACCTTCCTGGTTTTGAACCCTCTTACTTCCCCAGTGTTCGGAGCGAGCACTGGGTAGACCCGTGGATTGAGTGGATGACTTCCATCGTTTCTTTGAGGTTGAGTCACACTCTCCGGGAGATCCCGTCTCTGTGATCCGGAACTGAATGGTTTCTGCCAGCTTCACAGGCCTTCGGATTTTGGATGCCTTATCCAAGGCAACTTCCAGAGGCTCTGTCTTGGACAGACAGGCAATGGCCTGACTGTGTGTCTTAGTGTAGATCACGAGGCCAGCCTGGTGGTATTTCAGGAGGCATGCTCCCCTGAATAGTGACTGGCTGGGGGTCCCTTGGGTCCCCTAGCCACACTCCCTAGAAGTGACCCCTTCTATTGGAAGTTGTGGTCCTAAGCCTTTGAGCTGGCCCAGATATACCCCCCATTAACTATGTTCTGGCGGTTTCTTGGTTCATTAGCTTGGGCTATGACCGGTAGGGAGTGCTGTCACTGACAGCCCGATGTGACCTAAGGGTGAGTGGTTCCAGTGTTTTCTGAATTACTGGTTCTGACAGTTGTCACTGCCTTTGGGCATGCACTCCCCTCAACATGGCGGAGTGGGTATTTCGTTCCCCATAGCGTCGTGATGACGTATTGTCGAGTTCCCTTCGAAAGGGAACGTCTCAGGTTATGAATGTAACCTATGTTCCCTGAGAACAGGGAACGAGACAATACGTCTCCCTGCCATGCCTCGGGGCCTGCCTGCAACAGTCCTTTCAGACGATAGGATGTTGTCATGTGTGCAAGGCTCCCTTTTATACATCCAGGTCGTGCGTTAATCAATCAAGCTGATGATTCACAGGCTGTCGCCGATCAACATGATTGCTGTGAGTTGATATTTGATTTCATACACCTGTCACGCCTGAGGCATTCCCCATAGCGTCGTGATGACGTATTGTCTCGTTCCCTGTTCTCAGGGAACATAGGTTACATTCGTAACCTGAGACGTTTGTAACAGAGAGGTTTCTGTCGAACTGAAACGCTTCCCACTGGTTGTCGCAACGCTGTTTAATATAGTGTCCGGGACCGGGAGTAAACGCAACTCTGTGCTGGGTCGTGTTGAAACCAAGCAGCAACCTCCCAGTCTCTCTCTTGAAACCAACACGGAAGTGAGTTAAACTGCAATTCATTGACTGGCCGCTTGAGGCTGGCTGCAGAAGTGAGTCAAATCTGTATCTCCCCCATGTTAAAATTACCAACTTTACAGCAGAAAAAAACATGTTTACAGCCTGGTTCTCTATGTGGCTTTGGTCTATACAGCTAATTTTGCCCTTCATAACAACAGTGAGGGGGGTGAATTTTTTTATAACTCATCCGTTTAGTTGATTAATATTTAAAGTTCTGCATAATTAAGGGTGTGTCCACTTCTGAGTGACAGGTGGATTCCCGCTGATCTCAATGCTAGCCGTTTGTTTGCTGTTAGCCGCGTCACTACTCACTTCACCTCAGCAAATTTTATCTGCTGAACTTGCCATCTCTGCAGTGTTTGTGCTTTTTTCGGGATTATTTCATTCAATTTAATACACCCATTACTTCACCCACGGCTTTGGATTCCGTCGTTGTCGTCGAGTATCGTTCGAGAGAATAACCAGCGCTGTATTTCAGTTGTTTTCCTCTGTGAACATGCACTAATGGATGTCTGACAATTTCGTTGGTTTTTGGAGTTTTCAGATTTAAAAACGTCTATAGATATAAAGGCTCGTTTGTTCTGCTCTCACGGAACAGATAGATTATAATATGCTTATGTACCGTCAGATGAAATCCTGTGCTAGGCCCTGTGCAGTCGCAGACTTAGTACTTTCCATAGGGTACTTTCAGTAGCATATAGCATTACCTCCCAAGCCTGAGCTAACTCAATCACATTAAGCAGTGAGCCGCGAGCGTGGTTTCATAGCCAGGCTCCTCCTGCTTCACCCACGCCCCGCCTCTTTGCCCATTTTCTGTTATCCGAGAGTGACGCAAGGTGACGCGAGGCCAAGATGGCGACGGCCGACTCCGCCCACTTTAGGCTTCAAAAATGCTTTTCAGAAACCTACGGGTGACGTCACGGACACTACGTCCATATTTTTTTACAGTCTATGGTTGAAACAACTAGTGAAACAACTGAAAACATCGCTTTTTGTAGTTACTGTACTGAACGAGAAACCGCTTCAGATGATTCAGTGACGGAGCGGTCTGAATGAATCCGAATTTTAGACCGTTATGCAAGCGCGTTTAGAATCAAACCAAAAGAATGATTCATTCACGAAGTGGTATTGCTGGTTCAGTCGACATAAATTCGGGACACATAGAATAAACTGCTGAAATATTTGCACGTAAAGCGTTTCTCAGGTCAATTGGAGCGAGTATCAAACTGAATTAGCCGCATGGCCAGGAAAAGAGGAGGAGGGAGGTTGGTGCCGTCGGGCCGCATGTTTATTTCTGTTGCAGTGCTGTCATTTCAGTTAAGTTTTCTTACCTGCTATTTTTAGTGACATTTAGTTCCCTTTCAAGGGAACTCGCGTTGCGTCGAAATGACGCTATGGGAACGCTTTGCGTGATGACGTCTTGAAGCACATGTAAAATCAGTCCAATGGTGTGGCGGAATGTCAGAGGCGGGTGACGTCACGTACCAGGAAGCTATAAAAGCCGGCCCGAAACAGAAAACGAAAGCTTTCTGAGTCTTCAGTTGCGCTCTGTGTTGAATCTGTCCTTGTTATTTGGTGTTGTCTGTCTATATTATATATATATATTCAGTATGGCGAGCAAGCAGCAGTTTAGAGTGTGTGTCCATCCCTGCCCGCGTTATTTAACGGGAGGTGATACTCACACTCTTTGTGTTGTTTGTTTGGGTGAGGAGCATGCCCAGTCAGCACTCGAGGGTGGTGACTGTGTGCATTGCGAGGCGCTTCCATTGCGTACGCTCTGATCCCGCTTGGCTCGGTTCAATCCCGATCACGTTCCCCAGGGCTTGGGTCCCGCCGCTGCCGAGGCACGGCGTCGATCTCAGACCTGGGGTTCACAAATGGATTTATCAGTGGATGTTGAGACGGGCTCTGCCTTATCTCAACATCCTTCTGATAGATCCAGTGCCTCTCATCAGGGTGTGGAAGCACGCGCTGCGGTTTCTTCCCCCCCGATCGAGGCACCAATACTGCAATTGTCCAGCTCTGAGGAGTTGGACGTTGTTAGTATTGAAGCTGAGTCTGAGGATTCGCCACCTCAGTCTCATGCTTTTGAGGAATTGCTCGATGTTGTCACGAGAGCAGTTCACAGATTATCTATTGAGTGGCCAGAGGATAGGCAGGACGTTCGTTCGAAAAGTAAGCTCGACGAACGCTTCCTGCCATCTCGTACACAGCCTCAGCGAAGAAGCCTTCTGTTTTTCCCCGATCTCCACACCGAGGTGTCGAAATCGTGGGGAAAACCGGTTTCATACAGAGTGTATGCACCACAAACATCCCACTATTCTTCCATTCAGAAATATAAAGAATATGGTTATGGGGAGATGCCGAAGGTGGAGGAGACGCTTGCGAGCTATCTCTCTCCAGCAACGGCATCTTCCCTGAAAGCTCCTTCACTTCCCTCTAAGCCAGTAAAATTCACATCATCTCTGGTTCATAAATCGTATGCAGCCGCTGGTCAAGCTGCAGCGTGTCTGCATACGATGTCTATTATGCAAGCCTATCAGGCAGAATTATTGGGGGATTTAGAGGAGGGCGGGGGAATTGGTCCTGACACAGTGGCTGAACTACGCAGAGCCACAGATCTGTCTCTCAGGGCCACCAAGGAGACCGCTAAATCAATCGGGCGGTCTATGGCAGCCCTGGTGGCCACTGAGAGGCATCTGTGGCTCAATTTGAGCGATATAAAAGAGAAAGAAAAGCACGTTCTCTTAGATGCTCCGGTTTCCACTGTTGGTTTATTTGGTGATGCAGTAAACAGTGCGGTAGCTAAATCTCAGGAAGCTGCTAAACAGGCAGCTGCATTACAAAAACTTCTCCCCCGCCGTTCTTTCATTGAGGCTGCTGAGCGGGAACAGCCTCACTCCTCTAAAAAGAGCGCTGAACATCGTGCCACTCAAAAACAGAGTGTGTCCTCTCGTGCTCCCCCACAAAAATCTCGGGGACACGGAGGGCGCTCTCAAACCCAGCAGTCTTCGAGGGGTAAAACGGATCTGCGGACCGTTATTACCGCCAAGAAGGCTGCTGGGAAAAAGTCCTGATGTCTGAGGGCTCAGGACAAATGAGGGTAGTCCCCCCGAAGCAGAGCGGTTAACACCTCTTTTCACGGTGCCCGTCTCTCTTCGGTGCCCTCAGGGGATCGTTCTGCCAACCCTGCCACCTCTGGTGTTACAGGGCGCAGCGGTCTCCGGCGAGCACATATCTCAAGGTCCACCCGGAAACGTAGTGGCCTCGGGATGCCCGCCCCCTCTGAGGAGGGTGCTAGAGCAGTCTGTTTGGTCGTTCCCTGCCGGTGCGCCGTTACAGGGCGACGAACCGACTACTCAACAGCAGGAGAAAAATACGGTGCCGTCTCTCTTCGGTGCCCTCAGGGGACCGTTCTGCCAACCCTGCCGCCTCCGGTGTTACAGGGCGCAGCGGTCTCCGGCGAGCACATATCTCAAGGTCCACCCGGAAACGTAGTGGCCTCGGGATGCCCGCCCCTTCTGAGGAGGGTGCTGGAGCAGTCTGTTTGGTCGTTCCCTGCCGGTGCGCCGTTACAGGGCGACGAACCGACTACTCAACAGCAACAAAATCCAGAAACCAGTCTCGAGAGACTGGTACCTCTAGTAGAATCTTTGACAGCGTGGAAGCTACTGTCAAATGTTTCTCGTTGGGTCCTGCAGACCGTGGAAAAAGGGTATTAGATACAATTCTATTAACGCCCACCGCGGTTTATGGGGGTCCTGCCCACAGTGGTGGGCCCCGAGCAGGTTCTGGTTATGGAACAGGAAGTAAACACTCTGTTAGAGAAAGGGGCCATAGAATATGTACCCCCCTCCAACAGGGAAACCGGGTTTTACAGCCGGTACTTCATAGTTCCAAAAAAGGACGGGGGATTGCGTCCCATTTTAGATCTTCGAGTTCTGTACGAGTCAGCCATGCAGCTCAAGTTCAAAATGTTAACCTTGAGACAAATCGTGCCACAGATCAGGTCCGAGGACTGGTTTGTCACGATAGACCTCAAGGACGCATATTTCCATCCGTCCGTGTCATTGGAAGTTCCTGAGGTTTGCTTTCGGGGGCAAAGCATACCAATATCGAGTTCTTCCATTCGGCCTGGCTTTATCACCCCGCACTTTCACCAAATGCGTGGATGCAGCTCTGGCGCCTCTGCGCCTCCGGGGTATTCGCATCACGAACTACATCGACGATTGGTTGATTTTAGCTCAGTCGCATTAGATGGCGGTTCAACATCGAGATGTTGTTCTCGCCCATATGAAAGAGTTGGGGTTACGGCTGAACGCCAAGAAGAGTGTGCTTTCTCCATTTTAGAGGACCACTTTTTTAGGCGTGGTTTGGGATTCAGTGTCGATGCAGGCGCGCCTGTCATCGCCACGCTTCGATTCCATCCTGGCAGCTGTGAGAAGTGTAAAGCTAGGCCAGCTACTCACTGTCAAACAGTTCCAGAGACTGTTGGGTCTCATGGCAGCAGCTTCCAACGGGATACCTTTTGGACTGCTGCACATGAGGCCCCTGCAGTGGTGGCTCAGGACCAGAGGGTTTTTCCCCGAGGGGCAACCCATTTCGCACAATCAAGGTCACGCGGTGATGCCTACGTGCCTTGGTTATGTGGAAGAAACCTTGGTTCCTGTCCCAGGGCCCAGTGCTGGGAGCTCCTTGTCGTCGCAAACTGCTAACGACGGATGCTTCCCTCACGGGTTGGGGAGCGATCCTGAGGGTTGCTCATCTCAAGGTCTGTGGGAAGACCATCATCGTTCCTGGCATTCTATAGCCTAGAGATGTTAGCTGTCTTCCGGGCTCTGAGGAGCTTTATCACAGGTCTCAGGGGACACCATGTGTAGTACATACGGACAACACGTCGGTAGTCGCCTATATCAAGGGGGTTTGCGCTGGCATGCCATATCCTCTTGTGGTCCCAGGGGAAGTTGCTGTCACTCAAGGCAGCCTACATCCCCGGGGTCCAGAATATAGGAGCAGACACTCTGTCGAGACAGGGGCCGAGGCCCGGGGAATGGTGGCTGATATGGAAATTATAAGTGGATCTGTTTGCGTCTCGAGAGACGTCTCACTGTCCACTTTGGTTCTCCTTCACGCATCCAGCTCCTCTGGGACTGGATGCTATGGTACAGACGTGGCCGAGGCTACGTCTGTACACCTTTCCCCCAGTTGCTCTGCTCCCGGGAGTTCTGGAAAGAGTTCGCAGGGACCGGGTTTGCCTGCTTTTTATAGCCCCACGCTGGCCGGGCAGAGTATGGTTTCCCGATCTTGTGTCCCTCCTCGACGGGCATCCTCTGGAGCTACCCGTCAGGAGGGACCTTCTGTCCCAAGCAGGGGGCTCGATTTTTCACCCCCGACCAGAACTGTGGAACCTGTGGGCTTGGCCTCTGAGGGGGCCCAGCTCATAGAGTCAGGTCTCTCAACTGAGGTTGTTGAGACCATTCTACAGTCCAAGCTCCCTCCACGAGGAAACTTTATGCCCTGAACTGAAGAGTATTCACCTCTTTGTGTAGTGACCGTCGGTTGGATCCAGTCAACTGCCCAATTGGTACAGTTCTGGAGTTCCTGCAGGACCGGTTCACTGCAGGTCTGACCCCGTCCACTTTAAAGGTTTATGTGGCGGCCGTAGGTGCTTACCACAGTCCTTTGGGTGGAATGTCTGTGGGGAAAGACCCTTTGGTATCTCGTTTCCCTCGTGGCACTTGGAGGTCCTCCTCCCTTTCGAAATCGGACCAGGAGGCGAATAATTTGCTTTGCCCTGTTCGGGCGTTAGACGCGTATGTCCACAGAGCTGCCCTGTGGCGTAAAAGTGACTTTTGCTCCCCTAACAAGGGAGGTCCAGTGTCTAAGCAAAGGATGAGCAAGTGGGTGGTTGAGACTATCTCACTGGCTTATGAGGCGGCTGGACAGCCTTCTCCTTTGGCTGTCCGGTCGCTCTCTACTAGGAGTATGGCGGCCTCTAAGGCCCTTATATCAGGAGTATCGTTACAGGACGTCTGTGATGCGGCAGGCTGGTCCTCACCGCACACCTTCGTCAGGTTCTACTCTCTGGATTTAGACTCTACTCCAGGGTCTCATGTTTTGTCTTCTTAGTGCTGCTCACATGATTACACACAGGACAGACATTTGTAGCTATGGAGGCGTTGGTATAGACGTTCCCATAGCGTCATTTCGACGCAACGCGAGTTCCCTTGAAAGGGAACGCCTCGGTTACGACTGTAACCTCGGTTCCCTGAAGAGGGAACGAGCGTTGCGTCGCCTTGCCATATCTCCTTCATGCCTGTCAGCGCGACTTCAGACTTTACGAAGCTTTCGTTTTCTGTTTCGGGCCGGCTTTTATAGCTTCCTGGTACGTGACGTCACCCGCCTCTGACGTTCCGCCACACCATTGGACTGATTTTACATGTGCTTCAAGACGTCATCACGCAAAGCGTTCCCATAGTGTCATTTCGACGCAACGCTCGTTCCCTCTTCAGGGAACCGAGGTTACAGTCGTAACCGAGGCGTTCTTCGACTACAACTTAAAAAGCGAGATTTGGGCATTATAATACAAAATGTTATCATATTTTTTTCGTGTTTAATAATATTGCTTTAACTGTTGAAAAGGCTCACTAAGTTAATTCTTATTGGTGGGTTGTGAATTATTGACAGTCTCCCGCCCCCAGAGGATGACGCAACTGGTTATGTTTCGCTTGAAAGCTGTGGGGGGCTCGTGTGTATTCAAGCCATAGATGAGTGTGCGTAACTTTGAAAGTAAGTTTAATTTCTACATACAGTATACCGTCTTTAATCTTGTTTATATTGCTATTTGTTGTGTTATGTGTTGAAACGTTCTGATGAGTGTTTTCGGATTTCCGTGAAGCTAATGTTAGCGGTTTGACTGTGTGCATGATCTTTGCACGTGTGTTCCGATGCGTGCTGTATTTAAGTGAAATAACGATAACGACTCATATTTCCAATATGTTTACTTTAGTGTTTACACTTTACAGATGTTATTAAGCCATATTTATGTGGATTGTGAAGATTACACTCGATTGAGATATGGTTATAACATAAGATGATAGTCACGTGTATATAAATAGTCAATTGTTTACATTTATAGCCATGTATCCTCACGCGTTTATTCTTTTTGAGTAAAATGTTTATCATTTATTACTGTAAACCGATTATTAATATTTCTGTTTTTATTATAGAAACCACACTCACACCCCCTTAATATCACATGCATCTGTTCATGCACTGCACTAAGTATGTTGATGTCTTGAACCTACGATTAAAAACAGTGATTGGACTTTTGGACTTTTGTGCATTCTTACCGATGCCCCGTGATGATCCCAATTAAAGGTATAGCGGAGGATCTTTCCAAATTTTAGATAAGACCCGCCCTCTCCACTTTTTGAAAAGTTTGATTGACCAGAATGATTGACAATTAGGAGGACCAATAGTATAGGTTACCCACCAGGAAGTAAAACATCCTCCGCTATACCTTTAAGTCAGAACCAGTCAATACAGTCCAGAAACCTACTTAACATTGGTCCTTCGAGCCGGATTGCGGTGATTGCCATGGGATAAGATGTCCAAAGCCCATTCAGAATCACAGTGTGAGCCTGATGTCCGTAGTAAGCGACTTTCACGCCCCCCACGCCACTTGGAAGATTATGAGGTGGAATACAGCAGCTTCCAGCATACATATCCACCTACTTCCAGGATGCAGCCAGAGCCTTACCGCTGGGAGTCAGGAAATGAGGGTGCTGCCGGGATGATACCCTTCACCAGGTGGCATGTAACTAACCGAGGTGATGTTACTGAGGATACTGGAGAACAGTATGAAGACAGAGATGCTCAAACAGTGATCTGGCAGCTACGAGAAGAGAACAGACGACTACATAAAACCATTGAGGACATGAAACAGAGCTCTGAAAATGGATGAAACAGACTCATCACAGTGTCCTGTGCCTTTTCCTCGCAGTCACTCATTAACAAAGGCAGCTAAGAAACATTCTCCTGTCCCAACTCCACGTCTAAGCAAGTTAGCAGTAGCTCAAATGAGTATTCAGATTTCTAAAGAGACTGGAAAACCAGTTTTGGATGACGGAAAGGAAGAGTCGGCAGATGAGGAGCTAGACTGTGAAATTAATTTGTCAGGTGAACTTTCAGAAATGAGACTGCAGTCCACATCAAAGAACAGGTATGTGCAATATCAACCAAATCCGCCATGTACATCGCAACCTCAGCACAAGATAAGTGTACACGCTGCACATAGCCCAAGCTATGCTCATGACCAAAGACACATCCCACCACAGCCACAAATACGTCATCCAGCTTCCCCTGCAACTGACTTCAGATTTAGAGAACAAATTGATTACCACCCAAGGCATCATTATCATCAAAGAGACTTCGTTCAGCGCTCTCATTCTCCTCCCACTAGAGAGAGCATTTACCAAGGTCCGAACCCTTCAATACCAGATTTCACAGTGGAAGACCCACGACAGTTTGCTAGACTCAAAATATCTCTTGACAATTTTCTGCCATACGATGCTACTGAACAGTTTAAATATCAAATTCTGCTTGAGCATCTGAAATTCGAAGAGGCCCCTTTAATCGCTGATTCTTACAGCAACTCCCGTTATCCATACACCCAAACAAATGCAATCGCTGACTGAACATTATGGACATCAATTGGCGTTGCAGAAAATTGCTCACTTGATGGACGGGCCAAATATTCGCAGTGTTGACACTCAGGCATTTCGTAAGTTTGCCCTCAGAGTTCGAGCATTAGTGGGTATGCTTGACCAACTGGATGAGAAGGGAGCTATTGAATTGCTGTGTGGTTCACATGTGGCAAGACTCATGTCTAAACTCCCTCATGATCTCAAGGCTAACTTCAAGAGGTATGTTCACCCCCTCAGGAACCCAATTCCAAACCTGCTTGACTTTTCACACTGGCTTGAGTTCGAGCTGCAGGTGCAGCCCACTGACTGTAAACTCTATACTAGTGAAATGAGGGGACATGTTAGTCAGCAGAAAGAAGCTCCGCGACAGCGTAAGCACACTTTTCAGACAGCAGCCATTTTGCATGGTGTGGATCAGTCCACAAACCCTCCAGCTGCAAAATATCAGAATTTCAAAACCCCAGCAAGAATGTGTACTGTCATTACTGTGACAATAATCACCACTATCTTAACCAGTGCAATAACTTCACACAGCTAACCAGTGAGGTCAAAACTAACTGGATTAAGTCAAATAAGAGATGTTGGAGGTGCGGACGGAAACATCAGGCAGCCCAGTGCAGATTGAAAGCCACATGTAAAACTTGCAATGGCAAACATCTAACTGTCTTGCATGACATCAACAGCAAATCAACAGAGATGAAGCACAATTACGAAAGACCCCAAGAGAGTCAGATGCTATACCTAGATCGTCCAGCAGGTGGCAGCCAAGTCCCTCTGAAAATTTGTAAAGTGCTGTTGCATAATGGCAAAAATTCAATGATGGCTTATGCTATTTTGGACGATGGCTCTGAACGTACAATCCTGCTTCATGGTGCAGCACAGCAGCTTAAACTTAATGGACAGACTGAAACCCTCTCTTTGAGAACAGTTCGACATGACACCCAAGTCATACAAGGTACAAGAGTATCTTTCACTCTGTCCCCAGCATTTCAGCCAAGCAAAAGGTTCAAGATAACGGGTGCCTTTACAGCTGAGAATTTTGGCTTGGCCAAGCATTCACATCCAGTTACCCTTCTGCAAAGGAAATACCAGCATCTCAAAGGACTGCCTCTTCATGCCTTTTCTCAGGTTCAGCCATTGTTGCTTATAGGCTCTGATCATCACCATTTGATCATCCCCATGGAGCCAGTTCACTTCGGCCCACCAGGCGGGCCAGCTGCTATAAGGACCAGATTAGGCTGGACACTGCAAGGGCCAGCCAATGTACTCCAGCACCAAATACCAGAGCATTAATGCTTTTTCACATATATGTGACTTCCACCTCATCAGAGCTGTTGCAACATGTGGAGAGACTCTGGCAGCTTGACATATTACCATGTAACAATCGGCCTTATCGGTAGAGTTACATGAGCTAAAAATGGGGTCAGATTAAACTGTGTGAGTTTTTTCAAGTGTTTTAAAAGATGAGACGACAACAGAAATAAAGTGTATAAATGAAGTGTATTTACAATTTCTACCAGGACTTAAAACAACACAATACAACAAAGAAGCCTTAGGCTGTTAAAAGCATAGTCCATTGGTTCCATACCCTAAAACAGTCCTTAAGAGTCCTTGCGTGCTGTAAGTCCCAATGTGTAAGTGTCCACCGGTGTATATACAATCCAACTGTAGTGATAATCCAATGAAAGTGATGTGGTTTGCTGGAATGGTAAGTCCTTAAAAGCAACTCCTCGATCCAGCTTTGGTCCTCTTGACAGAGACCCTGTTTGTTTGCCATGCTGCTTCTTTTATGCTGGCTATTTCCTGTTTCCTGTCATGTGATTGATTGCTCACATGACAGGCAGACCATAATCATTTAAAGACATACACACAAAAAAAACAGATAAGAGGAATAAAATGGACTAAAATGACTAAGACAACATGTAAACCTATTAAAACTCTAATATACATAAAATCATTATAATATACAGAGTGGTTAAAACAGGTGTCATGTGTGACAGTGTCACATAGTCCCCCCCCCCCCCCAGCCTACGGCTCCCCGGGGAAGGTACTAGTCCCTTGAAGGTACTGTCAGCCATTGTCCATGTAGTGGGTATCCTCTTGAATGTGTGTCCTAAAATGTCTTTGTAATAAGTTAGATAAAACTAGGCCCTCCCACATAGGCACTAGTCTGCCGGAGGAATCTATGGGAACACCAGAGAGAGGTGGAATCCGATACCAGCCTGGGTGTCCTTGGGTCGGTGATGCCATTCCTCCCAGGGTCTTGAAATACCCAGCTTTCCTGGCATGCCTCTCACCCCGGCAATTCCTTCTATCCGGCTTAAGGGTCTCTTTCGGTGATGATGAACGGTGATGATGTTGATGGTGAAGTGGTTTCTTGTTAGGATTGATGACTGCACACTCCTTGGTCTCCACACCACACAACTTGCAATCGGCGACAAATCTCCAGACGTCGCTGCGGATCGTGGGCCACCAGGCAACTTCCAAGATCTGCAGGAGGCTCTTTAGCCGTCCATGATGTTTCTCCTCGGTCTTTAGATGGAAGTGCTGTATCGTCTGCTGGATCAGGGGCTTGGGAACGACGAGCTGGATTTTCATGTTGTCGTCCCCCTTCTGGATCCGCCGATACATCAAGCCCTGGTGTTCCCGCAGTTCGACCCGGTTGGTTGGTTGAGTGGTGGGAGAGATGGTAAGTCCCTGGAGAGTGTCATCAGCACCCTGTGCGCTGGCGAGTTGCTCTCTGGAGAAGGGAAGGATGGAGATTATGGGGTCGAAGTCTGGCCCAGCTAGCATTGTGGCACAGAATTCTCCATCTGTTGTTCTGTTGATGATTCGTGAAGTGGTTGAGGCGGTGGGATTGTTGGCCGGAGGAAAGCCAGGGGTTGACGTGGGAGAAACCGGGCTGGTCGTCGCAGTGGGAGAGCAGATAGTGGCTTCTGGATCCTTCCTTTGCTCCAGTTGTTTCATCCATTTCTTGTCTCTCCTCTTGAAACACTCGATGACCTCTCTCTCCAGTGTTCCCACGGCATCCTTTATAGATTCCTCCATTTTACAAAATTTTAAATCCACAGCCTCTCTAAAATACACTTCACGATTAAGATTACTTTCAACAGAGTCTTTAAAATTCTTCTCCAATTTTAAAACAATGTTTTTAAGAGCAATCACCTCAGCACGAAGCTGTACACACTCACAATGATGTAAAAACTGTTCATCATTAAAACCAGCTGATGTATTAAAAGAAGCAGCACTATCTTGACTAGTCGTCATCTTAAAACACTCTTCTCAACACAGCGTTAAAAATCTTTAAACGTCCCCGTACGGGCCACCATATGTAACAATCGGCCTTATCGGTAGAGTTACATGAGCTAAAAATGGGGTCAGATTAAACTGTGTGAGTTTTTTCAAGTGTTTTAAAAGATGAGACGACAACAGAAATAAAGTGTATAAATTAAGTGTATTTACAATTTCTACCAGGACTTAAAACAACACAATACAACAAAGAAGCCTTAGGCTGTTAAAAGCATAGTCCATTGGTTCCATACCCTAAAACAGTCCTTAAGAGTCCTTGCGTGCTGTAAGTCCCAATGTGTAAGTGTCCACCGGTGTATATACAATCCAACTGTAGTGATAATCCAATGAAAGTGATGTGGTTTGCTGGAATGGTAAGTCCTTAAAAGCAACTCCTCGATCCAGCTTTGGTCCTCTTGACAGAGACCCTGTTTGTTTGCCATGCTGCTTCTTTTATGCTGGCTATTTCCTGTTTCCTGTCATGTGATTGATTGCTCACATGACAGGCAGACCATAATCATTTAAAGACATACACACAAAAAAAACAGATAAGAGGAATAAAATGGACTAAAATGACTAAGACAACATGTAAACCTATTAAAACTCTAATATACATAAAATCATTATAATATACAGAGTGGTTAAAACAGGTGTCATGTGTGACAGTGTCACAACCATACCGCAATGAGAAGGTGGTGACACACTCACGTTGTGATCAGGAGGCCATCACTCTGCTTGAGACCAAGACTGCAAGGGTAAATGTAAATGGAGTGTTTCGTTACGCCACACCGCTTCTGCGAAAAAGGGACATGCCCCAATTGAAAGTGCCTAAAGAGTCTGTTCTCCCCAACCTCAGAGCTTTAGAAAGGCGTCTCAGTAAAAGTCCTGAACATGCAAAGGCATATAAACAGGAAATTGAAAGGCTGGATCAATCTGGTTATGTTGTCAAGCTAGCTGCTGAAGCAGTTGATCACACCCCTGAATCATGGTACATACCGCACCACATGGTACACCATAATGGAAAGCACAGAGTAGTGTACAACTGTTCCTTTCAGTACCAAGGCCATAACCTCAATGAGTACCCCCTAGCTGGGCCTACCCTCACTTCCACTTTACTAGGTGTGTTACTCCGTTTCAGAGAGCATGCGATTGCCATCACAAGCGATATCAAGAGCATGTTTCACCAGATTCGTCTGCTCCCAGAGGATAAACCACTTCTCAGATTTCTTTGGAGAAACATGCAGCGTGAGACACCAGTCGGTGTCTATGAGTGGCAGGTTTTGCCTTTTGGGACTACATGCAGCCCATGCTGCGCAACATTTGCTGTCCTAAAACATGTCCAAGAGAACACTGTTCCAGGAGAAGACACACGTGTGGCTGTAGAGAAACATTTCTATGTGGACAATTTCCTGCAGAGTGTAACTTCTACTAACAAAGCGACTGAACTGGTGAACAAGCTTCAAGCTCTTTTAGTTTCTGGTGGGTTCGAGTTAAGACAATGGGCTAGCAACATTCCTTCTGTCGTTGCACACCTTCCTGTAGAAGCCAGATCTGAGAGAAATGAGCTTTGACTTACTGAAAAGCAATGAGATGTCTCCAAATCCACCTTGGGTCTACATTGGCTTTGCCAAGCAGACACACTTGGTTACAAAGCTCGTCTGAAGGAACCACAAGTTCCTACAATGAGGTATGTCTATTAGGTCGTAGCTAGTCAGTATGACCCACTAGGCTAAATTATCCCCTTCACAACTAGAGCCAAAGTACTGATACAAAGACTGTGGGATAAAAAACGAGAGTGGAATGACCCATTGCTACCAAGTGACCTCTTGCAAGCCTGGCGTGAATGGGAAGAAGAATTGCAGTACCTGAACAAGATTGCTATACCACGATGCTACACTAGCACAGAACTGGATTCTAAAGGGTGCAAAAGAGACATCCACATATTCTGCGATGCTTCTAATAATCCAAGTACCTGGTCTAATGACCCGGAGGAATTGGTCCCAGACAGCACAGATGAAGAGAAGAAAGTAACCTTCTGCAGCCTGACCACAGTAGATTTCTCCGACATAATGCAAGAATTCTCCCCATACCGCAGTTTTGATCAACTGGTGGAACATGAAGCACAGAAACAGTTAAAACAAGCCAATCAGACAAGAGATTTATCCGCCCAAGACTATGTAGCTGCTGAGATCTCACTCTTGAAACAAGCCCAAGCTATGTGTTTCCCAGTTGATACATTAATATGTGGTAAATCTTTGCCTTCCAACAGCAGATTAGTCTCACTTGCACCAGAGATCACTTGCACCAGAGACCACTTGCACCAGTCTACTGGGCTCATAAGAGTTGGTGGCCATTTGTGATGTAGTGAGCTACTTAGGCCAGATACTGCCCATCCAACAGATATTTTCCGTCAGAGAAACAGAGGAAGCTCCCGAAAAAAAAGTTGCTTTATATTATGATAGTCCGGTATAATGAGACGAGACGTAGGCTACTGACAGATAAAATAAAAACATGACTGTGATAGCCTTTATGATTGGTCTGATTTCTTCAAGCGTTCACTATGTTTTTTTACTATGCGTATCTTCAAGCGTTTACTATGTTCACTATGGTAATGGTTAGCGCGCATAGGCTTTTGCATCACAAACACAAGGCATTCAAACATGAACGCGAGTTAAATTATTTTAAAAGTCTTTAATGCTGACAGAATCATCCGGCGCTGCTGTCTCCCGACTCGCTCACTCGCCCGCTCTGGCCCAAGGTATTCGACGGCCCGGCCCGGCCCTGGCCCGACAGTGGAAACGCGGCTAATGTGTCAGAAATATGGGGGGAACAGAATCCGATGGCAAAAAAAAACGCTGTCGGAATCCGTTCCCCCACTCCCATAATGAGAGGTGTTGATGTAATGGCTTAAAAAATGCTGATTTAATTTTTGTGTGTGGATGGAGCTTAACTTGCATCAGTTTAAAGAATATATTATTTTGCCTTTTATTATGATAGGACAGTATAGTATCAAGAAAGTTTGACGAACCGCGACTTGAATTCGGGTTGCCCAAAAAAAAAAAAAAATTATTGTCTGGGCTCTGACCACTAGGCTATTGGGTTTAGTAATTAGCTGCAATGTGATAAATATTAGAACCTCAGTGTGTCAGAAATATGGGGGAACAGAATCCGACGGCAAAAAAACAGCTGTCGGAAATCGGAATCCGTTCCCCCACTCCCATTATGAGAGGTGTTGATGTAATCTTAAAACTTAAATTACATGAAACTGACTTAAAAAAAATTTGTTGAATGTTGTATAACTTGAAAAATTGCTTATTTTGATGAGGTAATGTAAACCATAAGTTGTCATGATTTATTGATCATGTAGTTCCCTTTCGAGGGAACTCGCGATGCGTCAATGACGCTTTGGGAACACTCCTGCTTGATTTCGTCTGAAGCACCTATGTCAACTAGTCCAATGGCGAGAGTGGGCGTCACGGGCGGGTGACGTGACGACCAGGAAAGGATAAAGGACATCCGGTTTAGAACCGCGCTAGCTTCTGTGCCTCAGCAAGCACTCTGTGTTGTCTGTCATATTTATTGTTGTCTGTCACTATATCAGTCACAAGCATAGATATTATGGCGAACAAACAACCTTAGATCGTGTGTTCCTCCCTGCCCTCTTTCTTTACGGGTGGGGATACACACGATGTATGTGTTGTTTGTTTGGAACGGAGCATGATCTGTCAGCGCTCGAGGGCGCTGACTACGAGCATTGCGAGCTACTATCGCTTTACTCGCTCCGTTCCCGCTTGTCACTCTTTGAGGAGGGTGTTCAGGCTCACGTTCCTCGCAGTTGCCGAGGCAGCATGGAAGCTGGTATTGTGGGGTTCGCAAATGGATCTCGCGGAGGGGTTAGAGACGGGCTCCGCCTTTTCTCTGCCTTTACCCGGGGGATCCAGCGCTCTCTCTCTGGGATCGGAAGCCCGCGCCGCGGCTTCTTCCGCCGCGGCTTCTTCCGCCCTGGTTAGAGAGCCCGGTGTTTCAACAGTCTATCTCTGAGGAGGTAGATGTGCTGAGCATCGATGTAGTCCACAACCACAAGTATATATCTAGACAGGAGTATGGGGAGCAAACAGCTTTGGGTCGTGTGTTTCTCCCTGCACTCGCTTCATTATGAGTGGGGACACACGCGATTCATGTGTTGTTTGTTTGGGAGTGGAGCATGCACGTTCAGCTCTAGTAAAAGAGGGCTGACAGTGTTCATTCATAAATTCCCGAAGTGTAAATTTTGCACTATCGAGAGTTAGCTCTGCTCCTGATGGCTTTCTTCTCGAGGGAAGAAAGTCAATAAAGATTCTTTGGCTCGGATCTCGCGTTTGCTGAGGCAGCGCGTAGATTACGGGTCTGCAATAAATATTCTGTTACTCGACCTCGGATCTCGCGTGTGCTGAGGCAGCGCGTAGATTACGGGGTCTGCAATAAGAATAATAGTGGACGGGCTACGTTCATTCATGAAAATTACCGACGTGTGTGCACTATCGGGAGTTTCCCCATGCTACTGTTTATTTAAAAAAAGACTGCAATAAGAATCCAGTGGTTATGCATTCATTAAGAGAGATACATAGTGTATTGCAAGCTATGGATTTATGATTCTTTTATTGTATGTTGAAACTATTTTTTATATATAAGCCTATATATATAAATATATATTCAGCCTTTCATCCAGACTATTTTAACTTGTCTGGTTGATTTTTTGCTGTTTGATTCTGAGGAATTAAATAAGTGGGCTGCATTTAAATTTACTTATCTGACTTTCATTAGTTAGATTCAAGTATATGTTCAGTAATTCATCCAGACCGTGTTCACTTGTCTGGTTGATCTTTTACTACATTTAATTTTGAGGAATTAAATGGTATAATTTGGTGCTATAGCTGTCCACCTCCGAGGAGATGGATGCGCTGAGCATCGAGTTAAGGGAATTGAAGATTCTACATCTCAATCTCCTGTGTACAATGAGTTTGGAGTTTATAACTTTGTAAATGGGGCTGCTGGGCGGAGCAGCCCTAGCCATTAACAAACTCATTGTACGGGCAGAGTGTTATTTCCTGTGCTCCCCCTCAGAAAGATTGGGGACTGGAATGGCATTCTCAACAGAAGCCTTTAAAGCAGAAGATGGATCTGAGGACTGTTTTTCTGTGAAAAAGGTTTCGGCCAAGGTCCTGATGCCACTGGTGTCAGACCTCTGAGGGCAACCCCGACCGGGGTGGAGCAGTGTACACCTCAGTATACGGTGCCCGCCCCACCTCGGTGCCCTCAGGAGGCCGTTCTGCCAACCCCGTCACCCTTGGTGCCTCGGGGCGCAGCGGTCTCCAGCGAGCACATGGCTCAGTGTCACCACGACACTGTGTCAAACTCGTACCCTCTGAGGGGGGTTCAAAAAGAGTCAGTTCGGTTGTTTCCTGCCAGGATGCTTCAGGTCACCGAAGTGGCTGTTACAATAACACCAGAGGCCAGTCTCGAGAGACTGGTACCCTTAGTAGATTTTCTGACAGAGTGGAAGAATCTGCCGAATATATCTCCATGGGTCCTGCAGACAATAGAGAGAGGTTACAGAATCCAGTTTCGTTCTCCTCCACCTCGTTACAACGGGGTGCTACTCGCGTTAGTACATCCCGAGCAGGCTCTGGTAATGGAGCAAGAAGCAGAGTCTCTATTAGCGAAGGGAGAAATAGAGCAGGTGTACTCGCCCGACAGAGAATCAGAGTTTTACAACCGCTACTTTATTGTTCCGAAAAAGGATGGGGGTTGCGTTCCCATTTTAGATCTTCGTCTGTTGTATCGTGCAGTCATGAAACTCAAGTTCAAGATGCTCACACTCAAACAGATCGTAACTCAAATCAGATCCGAGGACTGGATTGTCACGATAGATTTAAAAGGCGCTTACTTCCATCCTCCCTCAACAAAGGAAGTTCCTGAGGTTTTACATTTTACATTTACATTTAGTCATTTAGCAGACGCCTTTATCCAAAGCGACTTACAAATTAGGACTAAATTCAGCGAGTCATCATAAAGAGGCAAAAGCAACAACAACGCAGGAAGTGCTCAAAATACGAAGTTCAGGTATTATTCAGAGTAGCATAAGCCTGATAAGTGATGTTTCAAAGGGAAAGGAATTTATTTATTTTTTTTTTCTATAAGGTTAAGTGCTCACGGAAGAGATTGGTTTTCAGCTGTTTTTTGAATGTTGTCAGGGATTCTGCATTCCGGATGAGGGTGGGGAGAGCGTTCCACCAGCATGGAACTGTGAATGAGAATGTTCTGGAAAGTGATTTTGTGGCTTTCTGTGATGGAACCACGAGACGTCGCTCGTTGACCGATCGTAGGTGTCTGGTAGGGATGTAGACTCGTAGGAGTGAGTGAAAGTAGGAGGGAGCTGAGCCTGTGATAGTTCTGTAAGCAAGCGTCAGTGCCTTGAACTTGATGCGAGCAGCTAGAGGTAGCCAGTGCAGAGAGATGAACAGAGGAGTGACGTGGGCCCTCTTGGGTTCGTTGAAGACAAGACGAGCTGCAGCATTCTGGATCATCTGTAGGGGTTTGGTTGCACATGCTGGGAGTCCAGCCAGAAGGGCATTGCAGTAGTCAAGCCTAGAGATGACCAGGGCCTGGACGATAAGTTGTGTTGCATGCTCAGTTAGGAGTGATGGTAGAAGTGTGGGAGAGATGGCTTGTAGAAGGTGTGAGGGGATGGGGTCAAGCGGGCAGGTGGTAGGGTGACTGGAGAGGAGAAGTGTAGATACTTCTTCCTCGGTTAGCGAAGAAAAGGAGGACAGAGGGGTATTGGCTGTGGAAGGGGTCGGTCTGGGTTCCTGTGTGTGTGGAGCTGAGAACTGACTGCTGATAGCTGTTGTTTTGTTGGTGAAGAAGGTCGCAAAATCGTCAGCAGTTAAGGAGGAGGCGGGAGGTGGTGGAGGTGGATAGAGGAGAGAGTTGAATGTCTTGAAGAGTAATCGTGTGTTGGAGGAGCTGTTGATCTTGTTGTGGAAGTATGAAGATTTTGCAGCATGAACATCAACAGAAAAGGAGGAGAGGAGAGATTGATACATACTCAGGTCAGATGCGTCTTTTGATTTGTGCCATTTCCTCTCCGCTGCCCTGAGTTCGGTCCGTTGTTCCCGAAGAACCTCAGATAACCAGGGGTTAGAGGGAGTAGCGCGTGCTGGCCTGGAGGAGAGAGGGCAGATAATGTCTAGAGAAGAGATTAGAGTGGAGCATAAGGTGTCCGTTGCGGTATTCACATCCAGAGATGAGAATTGTGAGGGTGGGGGAAGAGAGGATGACACGGCAGAGGAAAGATGGGAGGGGGAAAGTGAGCGCAGGTTTCGTCTGAAAGTGACTGGTGGTGGGGGTGGTGGTGCAGGGGTAGAGAGTTGTAGACTGAAAGTAATGAGGAAATGATCTGAAACGTGGAGAGGTGTCACCAGGATGTTTTCTGTGGTGCAGTTGCGTGTGTAAACCAGGTCCAGTTGGTTGCCTGATTTGTGAGTAGCTGTGGTGATGAGTCGTTTGAGATCGAAAGAGGCTAGGAGAGAGGTGAAGTCTGTTGCATGTGGCTTTTCGAGATGAATGTTGAAGTCACCGAAGACTAGAAGTGGGGTGCCGTCCTCAGGGAAAGTGGACAGCAGCACATCCAGCTCATCTACAAAGTTACCCAGCTGACCTGGGGGGCGATAAATGACTACAATATGGATTTTAATGGGAGTTGTAAGTGTAATAGCATGATATTCAAATGAGTTGTTGTTGCATAGAGAAGAGAGCGTGGAGTATTTGCAATTGTTAGAAACGAGAAGCCCTGTACCCCCACCTCTCCCAGACTGGCGAGGGGAGTGGGAGAAGGAGAAATTGCTAGAGAGAGCAGCAGGGGTTGCTGAGTCTTCTGGACGAATCCAGGTCTCAGTCAGCCCCAAGATACTAAGAGTAGAATGAGATGCAAAGGCTGGAATGAAGTCAGCTTTATTGACTGCTGACTGACAATTCCATAGACCCACGGAAAGAGAGAGAGGAGTATGTGAAGGTTTTCTTTTGGGGGCAAAGAATATCATTATCGGGTGCTTCCATTCGGTCTAACTCTATCACCCTGCACGTTCATGAAGTGCGTAGATGCAGCTCTGGCCCCGCCAGGCTGCAGGGCTACGCATTCTGAACTACATCGATGACTGACTGATTCTGGCAGAATCAGAGCAGTTAGCGGTTCGGCATTGAGATGTCGTCCTCACTCAGATGAAGAAATTGGGGTGAGACTCAATGCCAAGAAGAGTGTGCTTTCTCCACTACAGAGAACCACTTTCCTTGGTGTGGTATGGGATTCAGTCACGATGCGAGCCACACTTCGACCGTTCGTGTAGCTGCTATCCTCACAGCCACAAAAGAGTTGAAGCGAGGCCAGTCACGCACTGTGGAACAGTTCGAGAAACTGTTGGGCCTCATGGCAGTAGCGTCCAATGTGATACCCTTTGGCCTACTGTATATGAGACCTTTGCACTGGTGGCTCAGAACCAGAGGGTTCTCCCCGAGGGGAAACCCACTTCGTATGATCAAGATCACGCGGCGGTGTCTCCGCGCCTTGGTTATATGGAGGAAATACTGGTTCCTATCCCACATGAGCAGTCACGCACTTTGAAACAGTTCGAGAAACTGTTGGGCCTCATGGCAGCAGCGTCCAATGTGATACCCTTTGGCCTACCGTATATGAGACCCTTGCAGTGGTGGCTCAGAACCAGAGGGTTCTCCCCGAGGGGAAACTCACTTCGTACGATCAAGATCACGCGGCAGTGTCTCCGCGCCTAGGTTATATGGAGGAAATACTGGTTCCTTTCCCAGGTTCCGGTGTTGGGAGCTCTTTGCCATCGAGTTGCTATCTCGACAGATGCTTCCCTCACCGGCTGGGTAGTGGTAATGGGAGGCCGCTCATGCCAGGGCCTGTGGAGGAGTCATCTTCTTTTTGGCACATAAATTGCCTGGAGATGATGGCAGTCTTCAATGCGTTGAGACATTCCTCCCAGACTTGAGGGACCATCATGTGCTTGTCCGTACAGACAACACATCAGTGGTCTCTTTCATAAATATGTAGGAGCAGACATCCTGTTGAGGCAGGGGCTGAGGCCCGGGGAATAGAGGCTCCACACCGAGGTGGTGGAGCACATTTGGGGGGTTTATGGCCAGGCACAAATGGATCTCTTCGCGTCTCAGGATACGACGCACAGTCCACTTTGGTTCTCCCTCACACACCCAGCTCCCTTGGGGCTGGACGTTGTGGTATGGACATGGCCGAGGCTACGTCTGTTCATCTTTCCCCGATTACTCTGCTCCCAGGAGTTCTGGAGAAGGTCTGCCGGGACGGAATAATTATACTACTAGTAGAACCGTACTGGCTGGGCTGACTGGTTCTCGGACCTGGTGTCTTTCCTCGATGGCTCTCCCTTGGAGATTCCAGTCAGGAGGGACCTTCGGTTTTAAGTGGGAGGGGTGACCCTTCACCCCAGCCCAGAGATTTGGAACCTGTGGGTTTGGCCTCTGAGGGGGCCCAACTCATTAACTTTGGTCTCTCAACTGAGGTTGTGGAGACCATATTTCACTCCAGAGCTCCCTCCACGAGGAAACTTTATGTATTTAGTGATGGGTTTTCCCTTCATATTGCGGGTCTGTGGACAGTGGGGCCCAGTTACTGCCCGATTGGTACAGTGCTGGAGTTACTGCTGGTTTGTTTTTCCGCAGGGTTATCCCCTTCTACACTGAAGGTGTACGTGGAGGCCTTAGTGCCTACATGTCCCTTTTTGGTGGTATTTCCCTGAGGGGGGGGGGGAACCTTTGGTTGTTTCCTCTGTGGTGCTTTTAGACCAGGACAGGAGTATGGCGACTTAGAAGCCTTATTATATGTAGATATCCCTGTAGGATGTGGTATGCGGCAGGCTGGTCCTCTCCGCTCACATTCGTAAGGTTTTGCAACTTCGACCTGGGCGTTTCCCCAGGTTCTCAAGTGCTCTTGTCTTAGTTGTGCAGTATTCACACAGACAGGTTCTGGTTCGTATGGCGTGTTGGGCATTCTCGTTCCCAAAGCGTCATTGACGCATCGCGAGTTCCCTCGAAAGGCAAAACCCTAGTAACCCTAGTTCCCTGAGAAGGGAACGAGACGATGCGTCACTTTGCCATACTTCCTACATCCCTGTGATCGACTTGCTTCGGCCCTTTTCGAAGCTAGCGCGGTTCTAAACCGGATGTCCTTTATCCTTTCCTGGTCGTCATGTCACCCGCCCGTGACGCCCACTCTCGCCATTGGACTAGTTGACATAGGTGCTTCAGACGCAATCACGCAGGAGCGTTCCCAAAGCGCCATTGACGCATCGTCTCGTTCCCTTCTCAGGGAACTAGGGTTACAGTCGTAGCCTGAGAAGTTTTTTACAGTGTAGGGACATTTATGTTCTAAATAATTTTTTTGTGTTACAGTAGATGAGTGCAAATGTAATCTAAATTTGAAAAAGACGATGCACAATTGAAAATCCAATCAGCCAATACTGATAAATTACAAAATATTGGTTGATGAAAATTAAACGATTAAACTGATATAAAGAAGAAGAAGAAAACTTTATCAAGATAAAAAAGTAACTTCTCAGGTATTTCCTGAAAAATATTTTTCTTAGATACTAGGCCTAACCATTCATTGCTTCATTCACCTGCCATGCCTTTATCGTCCAGGATACATGGTTCAAAATAATGAATGTATAATTTTACTCTTTTGTACATTTTCTGTAGAAACCAGATTCTTGATGTACAAGCTGAAGAGTACACAAAAACTGTTGGACAACAATGACTCAGAGTCAGGTGTGTATTTTTTTTCTTTTTTCTAGCAGTAGTCATTCACAATTACCTAGCTGCAAACAACACATATGAATGCATCAGTACCCTCAAATTTCAGCCGATTTGAACAGTTGCTCTAAAATGCTCATGTGCTGATATATTGGTTAGCCACAAGATCCCTGCCTGTCATATTGACTAAGCAACCATGATATCCTTTTGAAGCACCTGACCAATAACAACTTCAGACTGACATTTGCTGGCACATCCAATTATAAGAGCCGTTTGTCTTTTAGTCTGTGACTCATAGAAGAGTATGCTGAGTTATAATGAGTCATAAAGCTCTTCTGGTTCAACAGTGAGGGGTGAAGAAAAACCCATAAAATCGATGGTGTCTATAAAAAGGAAGCAAAGAGAGGCACGATAATGAGTCTCAACGAGTGTGAATTCGCTTCAGTCAAACCAAGTAGTAATTTAGTGAAGAAATAAGATATTTTAAGCATATCTTGAGTATATGACAAGTGTCAGCCATTAGCTATTTTACAACATTATTCGAACTTGGCTCATCCAATAAAAGGCTTTGTAAATGCTTTTCGTCTCTTAGCTAAAGTTGAGTTGTAAGGAATGACATACTGGATTGTCTAATTTCCAGATGATCATAAACAGACTGAACAGGAGGATTCAAAACCAGGAACACAAGAGCAAGAAAGAGCACAGTCCGAAGAACCTTTCATACAAACACCAGAGGGAGCTGGAGGCTGTTGATGAAACTTCAACTTTCTACATTAAAAATATATGAAGGACAATGTATAGCCTACTGTTATTATAAACTTAAAATATGTTCATGTTTATTCATTATGCATTGATTTCATCAGATTTTTTGGCATGTCTGAAGGTGATGTAAGTTGAATTGTATTCATTTTAAGTTTAATACCTCATTGTAACTATCGTTTTTGAATGTCATGTTTTAAGAGTTGCTCTCTTGGTTGCCTGAAGTAAAAGAAGTAAAAGACCAGTTTTGAATTTAAAACACAACACACTTTTTATTGGATAATTGCATTTGAAATGCCTTCAGAAGAAGGTATCATATGCTAAAAGATAGGCATCATTGTACAAGTAGAGTTTCCCATCAACAGGATTGTAGTTCAGATTGGCTATTCCAGCAGAAACCTTCTCAAAAGCCAAAGAAAGAGTGTTTATCTCTTTGCCAGTGGTTGTATCAAAGGCATAAAACACCTCTTCTTGGTAAGTACTAACATAGCGTGTAGCGTACAGGACCCCGCACACTATAAACGTGCTGGTGACGGACCTCTTAAAGAGATGTGTCTTCCAGGTGTGGGTGATATTGAGCTCCAGCGGGTCTAAGCGACTCACAACAATGTTGCCGTGGTTCTCCTCGGTGGCGTATATCACCCACACGGCGTCTTGGTCAGCCTCCAGGTCGATGTCTGTCCAGTCACGGCAGCTGTAGTAGCAGAAAGGGAACTTGTTGTCGATTCCGGCACCATCCAGTTTCATACGTTTGGTTGTTTTTGTTGTAATGTTAAAGCTACAGATTTCAGCAGTGCTGTAGCATTGGTAATATACAGTATTGTCGTACAGTATAGTGCCAGAGCCCTGAACAGCATTTTTGTCACTATAGGATGGTGCTATCTGTTCATCTTTGTAGTTCCTATTGGCCATGAAGTCTTCATGCGAGTTGTACACCCTGATTGTGTGCCCATGCTTGTGTCCACTCACCAGACAGTGTTCCCAATAACGTTCCTGATTGGTTAGTAGGGCATCACGGCCCCAAGCACCAGAAACATAAGATTTGCTGATGGAGTTGAGCTTGGTGACACTTGGAGAACTTATTCTGGTCATGACGCGCTGATGACAAGTGCCTGGAAGTAATTGTAGTAACACAGTTTAAGCTTTTTCTTAATTTGTTAGAACCTTTTTGGACCTTAGTAAATGAAAATGGCATTTGAAAGCAATTATTTTTCTGTATCCTATTCCTTCAGAAAAAAAAAATCACAAATAGCAATGTACTTACTTCTGAAATTGTTGGGTATGGTCTTGCAAGTCTGTGCTCGGTTGTTGAGGTCACGTAACCTCTTCTTCATGGTCTCCAGGTTGAAGAAATCATCTTTGTACATCCTCTGAATATCATTGTTTGCCTTATTTAACTGAGAACAACACAGATGGTATCATTAAACTGTTGTCTCATTTACTATTATGTATTGTTTAAATAGTTCTGTCATTACCTTTAACTTGAGATTGATTTGAAACACTGATCACAAGAGAAAAGAGTTTAGAAATATGTATGTTCATGTGTTGCAATGTCTACCTCATTTAACAAGTTATGTGTCTCCTTGTTGGGGTTCTGCAAGTGTGATTCGTTAACAGATTGATGGATTTCCTCGAGTTCTTGGATTAGTTGTCGCAGGGGAAGAGCGTTGTACAGTCCGCTTGTGTGAAGGTAATTAAATGCTTTCAGACGGGCTGTGATGTTCTGAAGAGTGGCTCTCATTAACGGCAGTTCTGCATCTGTGTTACTCAACTGGAAGTCACCTCAGATAGTTAATTGATATTGCCTAAGTTCAAGATTCTTATCAATTGTAATAAAAAACATCTAAAAAAGCATTGCAGTGTCCATTTAGTTATAAAGAAGCTTAACTGATACCTTTTCCTCAAATTCATTCAGGTTCTCCTCACAGATCTGGACCTGTTTTGTGACTTCCACAAACCGTACAGCGGGAAAAGTCCAGATGGAGCTGTTTATTTTACACAAACATGAATCGGTCTTCTGTTGTCCTGGAACTCTCTGAGCCTCGACAGTCGCCTTATGTACAAATACAATCAGATGTCATACATAAGTTCTCTCATATTTTCTTATTTTCAGAGATGTAAGAATTGTAGAAACCTGTGAGATAATTCAAGACACAAAGAGAAAACTTACGATGACTGCGAGGAGCAGCAGGTAGATGAACATGTCGACTGAATGGGCTGAAAGACTAAAGATCTGCTTTAAACCACCACTAAAACACTATGACGCAATTTTAGTTATGCCAATTTGCATTTTTGGGGGTCTGTTGAAGGGGATGTGAAAATTGCACATATGGCTCTGTTAAGAAATTCAGGAAGAAATTTAGTTGAGAAATGTGGGAAAATTCTACCACAAGTTCCCCCCAAAAAAATTTCTGCCCCAGTTCATCATAAATTTTATGCAAAGATCTGCACTTTTATTATATGATGAAGGCTGAAAACTGGTTTCAGTACTGCATGATATTGAAATGATAAAAATTACGGAAATACAATCTCTTAGTTTTTGTTTTAAACTTTTTTCTTACGTCAGTACAATATTACAAAAACTGTAAATACATGTATTTTAAATTATGAAGATTTCAAGAAAAACGGGAATTAATGAAGAGTAAAACTTTTTATTCTCATGCCAGCAAAATCTGGTATTCTGCTTACAGTCAGTATTGTTGATATATGATTAATTTTGTGTATTATACTTAATTCTTATATTCCTAAATCAAGCAATTTAACACAAGAAAAAAGCTATTTCAACGCTCAGTTTGAATATTATATATACTGCTAATATATACATATATTATAAAGACTTCCGATGCAAAAGCCTCTAAAAGCCACCCATGTCAAAAATGAGATAATAATATTGAGTGAATGCTCTCCGCACATAGTCTACATTCATCAAATACTTTCACTTCAAACTCACTAAATCCCAGCCTCAGCCCAATCAGAAATGTCGGTAATGAGGTAGAAACCTATACAAGGTACAGCAAACCTATATAGGAGCCTGATAAAAATGTTAATATTAAAGAAAACCGTTAGACGGACTTAGAGGCTTTTGCATCTGAAGTCTTCATAATATGTATTATTATTATTATTATTAGCAGTATATATAATATTCAATCTGAGCTTTGAAATAGCTTTATATATATATATATATATAGTTAAGCAAACCCTTTTGCAATCTCAAAGTATTTGCAGGATCAGGTGATGAACTTCCTAATTTCATCATTTTTCTCATGTCAGCACTGTTGACTTACTGACCAATCCTGGGTTTGTGGCTTTAAATCTCTGCTTCTGTCTTTTTATTCTCAAGGCTACAGGATCTCAATCATTCCCAACTCAAACATGAGTCAGTCAAACATGTTCATTTTGATGGTCGTCATTCCTCTAATTTTATCACAGGTAAAATGTAACTGTCCTTTTATTAACATTGTTATTTTTTACATTGTTTCTGACACTATTTTTCAAAAAAGTGTTTAGCAAATTTAGTTTAGGTGTAATTTTGCTTGTATGTTGGAGTTAATTATGTTATGTAATAACCCTGTTATTCCGTCTCCACAGTCAACGAGAGGGAAGGACTGTGTGTGTGAGCTGCAAAATTCTGATCCTGCTTTTCCTGAGAATAAACTCAAGAACGTTGAGTTCACGACTTCAAAATGCATAGGGAACATCACTTCAGAAAAGGTATAAAAATATCAAAACATAGTATTGTGATTTTTATGATTTGAAAATCAGTCATGTAAGTTAAAAACTAATTTTACACTTTGCCATATAATTCTATACAATCTGTTATTAAAGCAAAACTGTGTTCTCTTCAAATGTGTGCAGATGACAGAGATTGACAGGCTTGTGTTGGGTCTACAACATCGTATCTGGCAGCTTCTGGACAATGTGTCCATGCTGGAAAAAGAAGACAATGGAAATCTGTATGCAGCCGTGTCTCTACGCATTATTGAATTAGAGTTAGCGGAGATTCAAGACCTTCTGGATAAACTCAACAGGACCACCAACAATTACCAGCTGCTCAGTGGACAGACTGCAGCAGAGGTGAATTTATCTACACCACAGCTCTTTTACATTTCTATTACAATTGTAAGCAATGTGTTTATTTCTAAGTGTCAAATTAATTCCTAATCAAAATGGATGATTTGTCCATATGTGTACAAAAAATATCAAAATATCAAACATATGGTTTCGTAGTCATATTAGGTGTCGCAGAACATCATTTTCAAAATGTATAACATTAAATTAAATGTTTAAAATAATTCAATGTTTATTTAAAATATTTGATCAAGCATTTAAGCATTTAAATACAGTGTATTTAAATTAATTTTAAATATTTAATTCATTTTATTTGTTTTTATTTTTTATTTTTGCATTATGTACAAATTTATGTCATTATGTTTATTATTTGCATTTTTTATTTTTTATTAAAATTTTTTTTGTTCTTTTCAGGTCCACTATTCCTCAAAACTATTTCACTGGGACATTTCGTGAATTATGTGCATTTTGCTTATTCTTATTTAAACCTTCATTCCTACAGCTTCAGGATATGGAGGAAACGATGGTGGAGCTGGAGAAGTTTGACCACACACTGGTGATGGTGAAAGAGCGAGAGAACCAGCGTGTTAAGAGGGACCTGGACCGGTGCAAAGATGTGCTCAATAGTACAACACCAGCTTCTACACTTTCCCCAGGCATGTATAAACTTACGTAGCCACAGCTACACCCCTGTGTTAATGTACTAGACTTACATATTTGCTTTATTTTTAGGTCACTGTGGTCTGGGCCACATGGTCAATGTTTCAGGACCTAGAACATATTCCCTCACTGTGTATGGAACATCCTACACTTTCGGTGCTTGGGGTCGAGATGCAAAGCCGGCTCCAGGAGACGAGAACAAGTACTGGCTCGTGGTGCTGTCAAGTAGTAATGTACATGGCAACTTTATCCGCCAGTACAGTAGTATGAGTACTATTACATTGGGTATAGGACCAACAGATACCTATATATCAAGCTCCAACCCCACAACAAACACAATTCAGGGGCCAAACATGGTCATGTACGGCAATGCACTCTATTATAACTGTTACAACACACACTCCGTCTGTCAGTTCAACTTGACGACTCGTTCTGTCAGTACTGTTGCTTTACCTAATGATGCAGGTTTCAACAACAAGTTTCCTTTCGCACACCTCGGCACAACATACACCTATACAGATATGGATTTTGCCACAGATGAATCGGGCGTCTATGTTATATACGCAACCACAAGCAACTTTGGAAATGTGATGATCAGTAAAGTTGAGACTAGTAACCCTCCTGTTTTGAACCAAACATGGTCCACTTCTCTTCACAAAAGAACTGCCACAAACACCTTCATGGTGTGCGGTGTGCTTTATGCTACTCGTTACCTAGATAAAGAAATAGAAGAGATCTTTTACTCTTATGACACCAAAACCAACGAAGAGCGATACGATTTGAAAATTCACATTAAGAAGATGCAGACTAATATTAAGTATATGAATTATAACCCCAGAGATCATTTGTTGTATGTCTACAGTGATGCCTACATTGTGACATATGAAACCATGTTTCAGGAAGTTCACTGAACTATACTGTTTCGTGTCTTTTATTTGCCAATACATGTAATGATTTTACATATTTCATGTGGTTCTGTAAAGGGAAAATCATTTAAATAGGCTATGTATTACATTTTGGTTGTTGAAATAAAATTTGAGTGAAAAATTTGTGTTGGTTTATTAATCCGTAATAACCCATTGTGTGCTGACACTACCCTTTGTTGTGTGTGTGCAGCGCTGTTATTTCAGTTCAACTTTTTGTTAAAGGGTTGGTTCACCCAAAAATGAAAATTCTGTCAGTAATTACTCACCCTCATGTTGTTCCAACCCCGTAAGACCTTTGTTCATCTTCGGAACACAAATTAAGATATTTTTGATTAAATCTGAGAGCTGTCTCACTCCTCCATGGGCTTCTAAGACATTATAACTTGCTGGCCCAGAAAATGTATTAAAGACATCTTTAATATAGTCCAAGTGACTCCAGTGGCTCAATCTTAAGTTTATAAAGCGACGAGAATACTTTTTGTGCGCAAAAACAAACAAAAATAACGACTTTATTCCACTTTTCATTTCCTTCTCTCTGGGCCTCGAGTCTTTTCACATAGTTTTTAAGCGTAGCGCTTCTGTGTTGCACGTCACCACGTATCACACACATGACCAGCGTCGCCCAATAGTAAGCCTACGTGGTGACCTGCAACACAGACGCGCTACGCTTAAACACTACGTGAAAAGACTCGAGGCCCAGTTAAAAGCCCTTTAAAAGTTGTCTTACCTGTGAAGGTGATCAAGTGACAATGATCTGCTTCCCAAGCTGATATTTCAAATTGAATCCTGAGGCAGGATAGCTTGAGGTGTCTACAATTACTTTATATAACAATAATAACAGCTGCATTTGGCCATTATACTTTTGTGTATTTTTAACAGTGTTGGGGAAAGTTACTTTTAAAAGTAATGCATTACATTTTTTGCGTTACTCCCCAAAAAAGTAACTAATTGAGTTACTTTTAGTTACTTGCGTTACTTAGTTACTTTTTATGAAAATGAATGCGTTACATTACTTTTGCGTTACTTTTCTCACCTGGCCTGGGCTTTCTTATTAGTTTTTTTAATAACAACAAAAACAGTTATATTTTTGGCAAATGTTAAGGCCCTTTCACACCAAAAGTGAAATGAATAAGCCTCGGGCTGAAGGGTTGAAATGCATATTTACGCCTGTACAGTAGCAGCTCAAACAAACCTTTCAGCTGCTCCTGTTCTGGATTAAAGAACAATAGGATACAGTTCAATACTCTTATTTCTAAATCTAATCTAAAGTCATTTTTGCTTATTAGTATGGTTGAATTAGATCATTGAAGGTAAGCAGCAAAGACCTCGCTTAATAAAGTGAGATTCAATACATAAAGTATATTTGTGTAATTTAATATAGCTTTATAAAAGTTTTGCAACACTTTCTTTATCTCAACATATACACATATATAAACATATATAAACATATAACTACCATCATACCCAATAAGGCAGACCTGACTCTTTCCTTACCTGAATGCACATGTGCACATCTGGGTTCCCTTTTTTGTCTATCTTCAAACTTGTACAAAAACACTAGATGTTGCAAACATTGTATAAAGCAACATTGTGGTGAGACTGTGAGGCAAAACATTTGCCAATTCATGATTAAATAAAGCTTATCACAGTTAGTAATCATTACAATTTTACTTTGCTCATGGACCCACCAAATGTGTCTACAGAGATAAGACAACACATCCTCTCTTACTTTTTCATTTGTAATTTTTCACATGATTTTTAAACAAACACATTTCATTATTTTTTTACACAAATAAAAGATCTAAGTGACAATAAAGTATGAAACTGAGAAATTCGCCATTAAATCTTCACCACCATTCATTCATTTCAGTATCATTTAGACGTTAAGAAAAGGTTGGAAATTAAAAGCAAGCTCTGTTGCAACAAATGACCTCCACCCACAGACATGAAGATGTCTCTAACTTTTAATATTTCACCATAATGATATGTCTTTGAAACTCTGCTGCTGCCACACAAAGTTGTTTATTTTGAGGTTTTAAGGTTAATTTCCTTTAGAGATGAGTCAGTCTAATCTATTCATTTCGATGATTATTATTCATCTAAGTTTTTCTCAGGTAAGAAAAATAAAGTCACTTTACTATTGATACCTTATTTCTCAAAGTACTGTGTCTAATATATTGTAGAGTGCATATATTGTTTGAAAGTGGTTTTATTCTTGTATAATGTATTTTCCTGTTATTTGGTCACCATAGTCAGTGAGAGGAAAAGAATGTGTGTGCGATCTAAAAAATGTAGAGCCTCCTTTTCCTACGAACGAACTAACAAAAGTAGAGACCACTGCTTTACAATGCATTGAGACCATCACTTCAGAAAAGGTACAAAAAGATATTTAAATGACATCTTTTCCCCTCTTATTATATTTAATTCAATTGAGTTTTAAATCAAATTATAATGTCATTAATAATGTAAATATCTGCAGATGACAGACTTAGACAGACTTGTGCTGGGTCTACAACAACGCATCAAGCAACTGGAGGAAAACATGATCATGCTAGAAAAGGAGGATGACAGGAATCTATATGGAGCCGTTTCTCTACGCATCATCGAGTTAGAGAGCGCAGAGATTCAGGACCTCCTCGACAAACTCAACAGGACCACCCAAAATTACCAGCATCTCGGTGTACAGACTGCAGCTCAGGTGACTTGCTGTACAAAAAAGTGCATATCCATTGCAATGTAAAGTATTTCCTTTCCAAGAAAAAGCACTAAAATAATAATCACAAACAGAAAATAAAAATCATGTAAGTAGTTTTAATTGTAAATGTAAATAACAGAACTTACTGTAAGTCAACTTACAACTTAAGTCAATATACATCACATAAAACACAATAACCTCAAAGTGACAATCTCAAAAATAAATTTAAAAACATCATAAATATTATATAATATAGGTAAAACTTCACAATAAATTATGTTTTGTTAACATTAGTTAATGCATTATCTAACATTAACAATGAGCAATATATTTTTTAAGCATTTATTAATCTTTGTTAATCTTATTCAGTAAAAAAAATATTATTCGTTGTTTGTTTATGTTAGTTCACAGTGCATTAACTAATATTAACAAATGCAACTTTTGATTTGAATAATCTATCACTAAATATTAACATTTACAAAGAATTATAAATGCTGTAGAAGTGTTGTTCATTGTTAGTTCATGTTAACTAATGTTAACAAACTAAACCTTATTGTAAAGTGTTACCATGATGTAGATCTTCAAATGATCAGATAACAATGTAAAAGAAAATGACTTTTTAAATAAAAATGTTAATATAAATTGCCTTAAACCTGGAAATGTTCCACTACGCACATCTGACACTAATGTTAATTAAATGTAGATGATAAATGATGGGGCATTTTTGCTGTTTTTTGTTTTTTTTACCTTACTTGTTTTTTAACTGCCCAAATTCTTATTTTTCACCCTTTCGTAGCTTGAAGATATGAAAGACACAATGGTGGAGTTGGAGAAGTTTGACAAAATGCAAGTAATTAAGAAATATAGAGAGAGCCACATCAAGAAAAACTTGGAACAGTGCAAAGAAGAGCTCAAGGCTACAGCAGCGCCTCCAACAGTTTCCTCAGGTACGCTAAAGTCCCCAATAGTCCACATTTTTTTGGTTGTACATTACACAGTTTTTCTTCTGTTTTTAGGTCGCTGTGGTCTGGGCCGTATGATCAGTGTGGTGGGACCTAGAATTTATTCCCTCACGGTCTACAGCACCTCCTATACTTATGGTGCTTGGGGTCGAGATGTAAAGCCGGCTCCAGGAGGCGAGAACAAGTACTGGCTCGTGGTGCTGTCAAGTAGTAATGTATATGGCAACTTTATCCGCCAGTACAGTACCTTGAGTACTCTTTTATTAGGTATAGGATCAACAGATACCTATATATCAAACTCCAACCCCACAACAAACACAATTCAGGGGCCAAACATGGTCATGTACGGCAATGCGCTCTACTATAACTGTTACTACACATACTCTATCTGTCAGTTCAACTTGACGACTCGTTCTGTCAGTACTGTTGCTTTACCTAAAGATACAGGTTACAACAACAAGTTTCCTTTCGCACACCTCGGCACAACATACACCTATACAGATATGGATTTTGCCACAGATGAATCGGGCGTCTATGTTATATACGCAACCACAGGCAACTTTGGAAATGTGATGATCAGTAAAGTTGAGACTAGTAACCCTCCTGTTTTGAACCAAACATGGTCCACTTCTCTTTACAAAAGAACTGCCACAAACACCTTCATGGTGTGCGGTGTGCTTTATGCTACTCGTTACCTAGATAAAGAAATAGAAGAGATCTTTTACTCTTATGACACCAAGACAAAAGAAGAGCGCTTTGATTTGAAAATTAATATTAAGAAGATGCAGACTAATATTCAGTTTCTAAACTATGACCCCAGAGATCATCTGCTGTATGTCTACAGTGATGCCTACGTTCTAACTTACGAGCTCATCTTTCAGTAAGTCTCCAATGAACTTGAACAATGAACTTGTAATCAATCGCTATAGAAACAAACATGGGTAACAATGGGGACAAACAAGGCAGCAAAGGAAACAAAGGCAAGTCAAGTCACCTTCATTTCAGTTAAGTATAGTTGAGTTTATTGTCCTTTCGGAAATTCTTTTTTTTTTTTGTCTGTGGCATGCCCTTCAGTCATCACCAACACCAAATGACAAATACAGACAAACATCAAAAATACAAAAGTACCTTACAAAATAAAACAGACATCAACAGCATCCCTCTCGCAACAGCAAAATCACTGCCAAATATGTCATTTATATAGCGCTTTTGACAATACAGATTGTTTAAAGCAGCTTTACAGTGATAATAGGAAATTAATGCAACAAAGATTGTTAATAACTTAGGGGCCACTTACACGACACCGTTTTCAACTGAAAACAGAAAACCCTTAATGCGTTCTGGCTGTTCATTTACACTACAACGGCGTTGTGGTGGCCTGAGAACGCAAATAGATTTCAATGTGCAAGTTTTTGAAACGGGTTTTGAAAGCGATACCATTATCATCTCTGTGTAAACTTCAAAAACGTGAATCTGTGAAAACATTGATGGCATGTACATGCGTATTATGTGTTTAGTCTATAGGCATGCGATGATTCCAAAAAGTCCACATAGTAAAAGATGTGTCATTGCAGTCAAGAGCACAAAATATTGTTGATAGTCACAATATACCATCATCTGTGATCATCACTTACTTGTTTGTGATTGCTGTTCAATAAAGCACTGTGTTGTCACCGATCCACCTCTCTCTGTGTCTGCTATCTCCTAACAGAATGGAATCCATACTGGATTTTTCAGCAGGTTTCTCAAATTGTTTGGCCATGGGACTCACATTTCCCTATGATCACTAAGCCACAACTCAATTTTACACAATTTCTAAATGTATATATTATTAAATATATATACTGTATATTTAAATTGAAAATATTAAAAAGCAGTCCCAAACAAGCTTTTGTTAATACAATAAAGTTAGTCAGTTAGTAGAAGCTACTGTACCACAGTCATTAAAAAAAATATGCAAAAATAACACAAAGTGAAAATAAAGTGGCATTTTGTGGTTACAGAAACAAGTTACCATGATAATAGATACACAATACTACAATGAACTCCATAGAATGAAGTCCATACCTGCAAGCAAATCCTTCCCACCTAACTCACAACATACCAGTAAAGTAATTCATACTTTTTTAGTAAGGACTTAATAATTGACAACATAACTACGACGTTGCATGCTAGTAATTTCTGGATCCGACGGCATCAGTTTGATAAATATTTGAAAATTCTTGAGTAAGAAACATGGGGGGAACAGAATCCGACGGCAAACAATTCAGCTGTCGGAATCCGTAGCAACAGTTTAAAGATTAATTTTTTGCCGTTGTTGCTGGTTAAACTCCATCCACACAAGGAATAAAATAAGCATCTTTTAAACCACTACATGTACCCCCATATTTCTTACAAAATGAGGTTCTAATATTTACAAACCTGAATCCAGCTACATGGTCCCTATAACCCCGTGGGCAGTTTGCTGACTTAAAGTACAGGTGTGCTTTGGGTGACCCGAGTTCAAATCCCAACTCGTGTACCTTTTGCTGATCCTGTCCTCCGCTCTCTCTCCCACTTGGCTTCTTTTCTACATTCTGTCCAATTATGATAAAAGGCAAAAACGCCAAAAAATAAATCTTTAAACTGGATCCTTTTTCAAATACAAGGTCAATATTGATTTTCACTAACGAGAAAACAACAAATTATCCGTGAATTTATATTATTGAACTAAGCTTTAGGAGCTTTCCATCTTTACTCTCCTCCCTGTTACGTTGCATTCGGAGATCGACTATTTTTGACTGACAAAATGCCGGCGGAAGGAAACACAGTGAGTTGTAAACTCTTTTAGTAAACTCTTTGTACAAAAACAATGTTGTCAATGCTCGAGTTCATGTGTAGAGCCCCTGGTGATACTTCGAGCAAAGTTTCATGTTGTGTCGAACCTTCTTAGTGTTTTAAAAATAGCGATTTTTTATGCTATCATAAAAGTGCCCCAAGCACTCCCATTCAAAAGGCATTTAAAGGGGACATATCATGCCAAATGCACTTTTTTAGCCCTTAAATGCATTTTGTTATATTTGGAGTGTTTAGAAGTACAGCAAATATGAAATTATTCTCTTCAAGTGCTTCGTTGATATCTTTATATTCTGTTTTGGTCATATTTTTCAACCTGTTCCGATTTTTCTGTTATCTATGACGTTTTGTGAACTATTACGTCACA
This sequence comes from Leuciscus leuciscus, assembly GCF_965113295.1. NCBI lineage: Eukaryota > Metazoa > Chordata > Actinopteri > Cypriniformes > Leuciscidae > Leuciscus > Leuciscus leuciscus. The sequence goes on along the minus strand of NC_138724.1, from coordinate 21,789,339 downwards.
GTATTTGCAGCGGAACTGCCAAATAAGGACATTGACTTCCGGCCCAACACTTCGAGCAATCCGCCATTGTTATTTCTCGCTACAATTTTGTAGTCCAAGCTAAAGGATGCAGAAGTTACGAGAGGGTAAGTTAAAATGTTCGGTTGTTGGATGTAGTAACCCACACGCTTCATTACACCGTCTAATGTAGATGAATTGCCGCGCTTGTGACAGGACGCATGTTTAACTGAAAGAACGAGCAGAGAGAGAGAGACCCCGGTCGCGCGCGCGCTCACTCTCTCTCTTCAGAGCCAGGCGAAAGTGTAAACAAGACATCACCGTCTCCAAACTAGACGCTGTCTTGCTCTCTCTCCCTCGCACATATTAATCAAAATAAATCGACACGGTGGTAAAAGGTCGGAAGACCAAAGTTTCATGTGTGAATACAGTAACACACCATTGCGATACATACATCCATATGAAGACGTTGTTCTGCAGGTTCGTCGTCTTAATTTTCATCTCGCTCCTGCTCCGACTCTGGCTCGAACATGTAAGGCTGGCTGGACAAGTCTTCCGTTGTTGACATTTTGTTAATAACGTGTGAATAAAAAGTTTCTGTGCCACTAGATAATCGTATCTCTGCTATCAAACTACAAAAATGGCCGAACGGGGTGGAGTTGAACCTCTGCAACCTGGAGAGGGGGCGGGGTATGAAGTGTCTCAGTTGTATTTAAAGAGACCGCACCAAAACGAGTTGCTCTAAGACGCACATCAGAAAAGGGGTAGAAAAGGGGCCTGTGGAGCTATAATAATGAGGAATTCAGACCCAAGCATTGCAGTTCCGTTTTATATAGACTACAAATGTATGATTTATGTGTAAAAAGGAACAATTTAAAAGCATGATATGTCTCCTTTAACCTAAAACGAAAATACGGTCAAACTTAAAAGTGCCGTGTCCATTCTAATTATGCTTTTAAATGAAAGTTTGCCTCGAGTAGATTAACAAAAAGACCCTAGGTTGCATTTTGGCTAGAGTTACCCTTTAACTGATCAAGCATGTGATTTTAAAAAAGGCCTTTCTTTTTGCAGTAATGCCAGATAGGAAAATGAACGTCGACTTTCAAGTAGCCTATGGACTGATGAGATCACATTTAGTATATTGCTGTATGTGTTGTGACATTACAGTACTGAAAGAAAGTGTGCAGTTCGCAACAATATTTAGTAAAAAAAAGTTTTTAAAAAAGACACATGCTTCATTAGAGCATATTTATTAAGCATTTATTAATCTGTATTAAGAACCTTTATTGTAATAACAAAAAAACACTTCAAAAGACTTAGTCACATAACGATATAGCGCAAAAAAACTAGATTAACCACTGCATATTTTGAGATTTACTGCATGCTGTGCAATTTGGACTCACATAAACTATATGGTATTGCTTTTTTTTTGTTGCTTTTTTCTTTTTTTTGCTGCATATGAAAGACTCTCAGTTGAAGGTATCATATGCTAACAGATAGGCATCATTATACATGTAAAGTCTCCTGTCAACAGGATTGTAGTTCAGATTGGCTATTCCAGCAGAAACCTTCTCAAAAGCCAAAGAAAGAGTGTTTATCTCTTGGCCAGTGGTTGTATCAAAGGCATAAAACACCTCTTCTTGGTAAGTATTAACATAGCGTGTAGCGTACAGGACCCCGCACACCATAAACGTGCTGGTGATGGATCTTTTAAAGAGATGTGTCTTCCAGGTGTGGGTGATATTGAGCTCCAGCGGGTCTAAGCGACTCACAACAATGTTGCCGTGGTTCTCCTCGGTGGCGTATATCACCCACACGGCGTCTTGGTCAGCCTCCAGGTCGATGTCTGTCCAGTCACGGCAGCTGTAGTAGCAGAAAGGGAACTTGTTGTCGATTCCGGCATCATCCAGTTTTACACGCTTGGTTGCTTGTGTTGTAATGTTAAAGCTACAGATCTCAGCAGTGCCATAGCATTGGTAAAATACAGTATTGTCGTACAGTATAGTGCCAGAGCCCTGAACAGCATTTTTGTGGCTGTAGGATGATGCGATGGATTCATCTTTGTAGTTCTTGTTGGCCATGAAGTCTTCGTACGAGTTGTACATCCTGATTGTGTTCCCATGCTTGTGTCCACTCACCAGACAGTGTTCCCAATAACGTTCCTTGCTGTTCTGTTTGGCATCCCTACCCCAAGCACCTGAGATATAGGACTTGCTGATGGAATTGAGCTTGGTGACAACTGGAGAACTTATGGTGGACATAATACGCTGATGACAAGTGCCTGCAAATACATCGTATGGATTGGTCATATGTTCAATATTCAGGTAAACATATTTTACTGTCTCTTTCATGAAAAGAGCAAACCAATTTTCACAATGCTGTTGAACACATCAATGAGATCACAACGTAAATGTCAAAACATTTCTCCTCTCACTGAGAGTCATGTACTTACTTCTGAAGTCTCCAGGTATAGTTTTGCAGGTCTGTGCTCTGTTGTTGAGGTCACGTAGCCTTGTTTTCATTGTCTCTAGATTGAAGACGTTGCTTTTGTACATGTTCTGGACTTCCTTCTTTGCCCTAGTCAACTGAGAGAAACAGAATATCTTTGAATCCATTGGGAAATCTGTTTTTCGTCTTCCATTTTTTGGCGAATCTTTTGTTCATTTGCAATGAATGAATTTTCAATTCATGGAACTTAAATAAGGAGCAAACCGTAATCAAAAAACATTTTCTGCCGCTTCTGATTTTTGGATACAAATGCAGACTAAACATGAGCTTCATGGAACAGCAGTTATAATTAATAATGTCTTACACTGTAGATTTAAATGTTTCTCATTCAAAACTCATATGACTTCAGAAGACTTGTAGCACCAATTGTTATTGTTGACTAAAACTACTAAAAATAGTTTTTGGTAATTGAAATAAACCTTCAATTACGAATTGAAAAGTATTTGACAGTTACAAATACTTCAATTAAGTATCTATATATATATATAGGAGGTGTAAGTGTGTAACGATACACGTATTCGTATTGAACCGAAGTTTGGCAGGAATAGTAAAATGCTTTCAAGTACATCACATATATTTTCTAGCACTTCAAAACTCAAATATGATCATATATTTAAATGTTATTTTTAATGTGATGACCAAAACATTATTTTGTTCATCCTTCAAAGATTACCCCCATTTATAAAATTAAAAGTTTCTAGATGTAGGAAAAAAACAGACTTATTTAAAAATAAAAAAGACATTAATTTCCACTCTCAAATATTTATTTTTTAATCGTTTTGTTTTTGAATTATTTCGACATTTTGAGTAAAATTGCTGCCCTCAAATGTTAACCTGGAGCCTTGCAAACTTAAAATAAAACTAAAATAAAATAAACCTTTGTTTATAACTAGGCTACTACAATAATACATTTCATTTTTCATAAGGAGCGGTTTTTGTTTTATATGCTGCTAAGAAGACCCCCCAGAAGATGGGTCAAGTATAGCTCCATCATTGTTCAAAGTAAAAAAAGATCATACTTTATGATGTTAGTTTTAATTTAAAAATAAATAAATAATAAATAAAAAAATCAAGGGAATTTCTCTGGCATTTCTTTCTTTTTGCTGTATCGAAAACGTACCGAACCGTACCCAACCGTCACCACTGTATCGTATTGATCCGAACCGTGAATTTTGTGAACCGTTACACCCCTATATATATATATATATATATATATATATATATACACACACACACACAAACAAATATAATATAATATGATATAATGTAACAAAATTACGAAAATTAAAGCTAAAACAGAATTTTAATAAAACACTATAAATAACATGACAAATCATATGGACTACATTTATGGTGCTTTTTATGTTGTTTGGGTTTTTTTTTTTTGGAGACCTAGTCACTATTTTAAGAAAGCTCTACCTCCTTCAGAAGGTCATTGGTCTCTTTGCTGGGGCTTTTCTTGTGAGCATCACTGGCAGTATAATAGATTTCGTCAAGTTCCTCCATCAGCTGTCGCAGGTGAAGGGCGTTGTACAGGCCTTTTGTGTTCAGATACTCAAACTGTTTTAGGCGGGCTGTGATGTTCTTAAGAGTGAGTTCCATCTTTGGCAGTTGTACATTTCTGTCCTTTACCTGGAAGTTTACAACGCAAATGAGTTCACTGACATTATTTACTTCAAGAATGAATCTACAGTATGACTTTAAAGGATCTCACCTTTTTATGAAACTGTATAAGGTTGTCCTCACAGGTCTGGACTTGATTTGCGACTTCCTCGAACTTCACAGTGGGGAAAGCCCAGATAGAGCTGCTTAATTTACACACGCAGGAATCATTCGTCTGTTCACCTTGAATTCTCTGAGCCTGGACAGTCGCCTGATTACACACATAAACACATAAAAACACAAGATATTGAATGCAATTCAAAATTCTTCAAATTCTGCCTTTTACTGAATATTTGCCTTTAATTATAGTTAAACAATTACATGAAAACTTAATGCAATTTTGAGAACAAAAAAGATTATTAACTTTATTTGATTGTATTATAATAATTTATTTAACAAAAAAAGGTTTAACAAAATAACCTTGTTAATTGTTACCTTAATTAATGCTTCAATAATTTTTGGGAGTCAAATAATGAGATCTATTATATAACCACTGTAATATGTACAGAAAATAATTATAATTATAAACAATACTGTATATTCATATTTCATTTTATATAATTAATAAACATACATAGACATATCCAGATTAACTAACATATTAGTACAAATTCATTTTATTCCATTAAAAAAATAAGACATTAAAGAAATCCAAAACATATAAAAGATGGGACTTACTATGACTGTGAGGACCAACAGGTACGAGAGCATGATGAGCAAATAACCCCGAAAGGCTAGAAGTCCTGCTTTAATCAAAACAGACATTTTGATGTTGCAAATACATAAAGTATTACAAAAGAACTTTAGAAGAAAAAACCAAACCAACACACATCTCACAACATATCTGCAATATCACCGTTGTGGTCAGACTGTGAGGCAAAACAAATGTCGAAAATGTGTCAGGTCATGATTAGGCAACGCAGTAAACAATACAATTTTCCTTTACTCATTGACCCACTGTAACAAATTTCTAACCTCCCCAACTCAAAATTTTCTAGTGACTGGTCACATCTAAATTTTTCAATTGGCCCAAGTGAAATTCTGTCAATTATCAAATTAAATTTACAGAATTGAACTTGGGCCAATTGAAAAATTTAGATGTGACCAGTCACTAGAAAATTTTGAGTTGGGGAGGTTAGAATTTTTTTTACAGTTAAGGTGTCCACAAAGATAAGACGAAGATTGCAACAAACTGTTCCACCCACAGAAATAAAGAAGTATCTCTCTCCTTTTTTTATCAGTTATTTCACCATAATGATATAGCTTTAAAACTCTGCTGCTGCCACCAAACATTGTTTATTATAGGGTCCACTTTCTACCTTCAGACATGAGTCAGTCTAATATATTCATTTTGTTGATCCTCATTCCTCTAACTTTCACTCAGGTAAGAAAGAAATATATTCCTACATGACTATAAAATTCTAAATTATGTGTTTCTGCTTGTTTTATATAATTTAATTTCCTGTCATCTGGTCATCACAGTCAGTGAGAGGGAAGGTGTGTGTGTGCAACCTAAAAAATTCAGATCCTGTTTTCCCTGAGAAAACACTCAAGAACGTAGAAACCACTTCCTTACAATGCATTGGGACCATCACTTCAGAAAAGGTAGAATGAAATTATTTAAAAGTATATTTTTTCTCTCTCATTTTATCTGTTGTTCAAACTTATTTCAAATAACTAAATTAAATAAAATTCTAATTAATAGTGTTAATGTAAATAACTGCAGATGACAGACTTAGACAGACTTGTGCTGGGTCTACAACAACGCATCAAGCAACTGGAGGAAAACGTGATCATGCTAGAAAAGGAGGATGACAGGAATCTATATGGAGCCGTTTCTCTACGCATCATCGAGTTAGAGAGCGCCGAGATTCAGGACCTCCTCGACAAACTCAACAGGACCACCCAAAATTACCAGCATCTCAGTGTACAGACTGCAGCTCAGGTGACTTGCTGTACAAAAAAAAGTGCTTTGTCATTATTATTATTTTTTCTAATATTAATTTATTTGGTTCTTTTGTGTTTCTGTAATAATTAATTTTTACATAAATAAAAAAGTATATCCAAGTTTTAATAGGCACATCTGTTGTCTTAAAACAACAGATATACAGGTTAAATAACAAAATAAAAAAAATTTGATATTTTCTTAAAGCTTGAAGATATGAAAGACGCAATGGCGGAACTGGAGAAGTTTGACAACATGCAGGTGATAAAGACAAATAGAGAGAACCAGCGCGTTAAGAGGAACCTGGAACAGTGTAAAGAAAAGCTCAATGCTACAGCAGCACCTCCTACAGTTCCCCCAGGTTTGCTAAGACCCCAATAATCACTTAACTCAAGCTTTCTGCGCTTTTTCATTATTAACCACAGCAGAAAGTCTTACGTTTTTGTTTCTCTTTGTAGCCCGCTGTGGTCTGGGCCGTGTGATCAGTGTGGCGGGACCTAGAACGTATTCCCTCACGGTCTACAGCACCTCCTATACTTATGGTGCTTGGGGTCGAGATGCAAAGCCGGCTCCAGGAGACGAGAACAAGTACTGGCTGGTGGTGCTGTCAAGTAGTAATGTATATGGCAACTTTATCCGCCAGTACAGTACCTTGAGTACTCTTTTATTAGGTATAGGACCAACAGATACCTATATATCAAACTCCAACCCCACAACAAACACAATTCAGGGGCCAAACATGGTCATGTACGGCAATGCGCTCTACTATAACTGTTACTACACATACTCTATCTGTCAGTTCAACTTGACGACTCGTTCTGTCAGTACTGTTGCTTTACCTAAAGATACAGGTTACAACAACAAGTTTCCTTTCGCACACCTTGGCGCAGCATACACCTATACAGATATGGATTTTGTCACAGATGAATTGGGCGTCTACGTTATATACGCAACCACAGGCAACTTTGGAAATGTGATGATCAGTAAAGTTGAGACTAGTAATCCTCCTGTTTTGAACCAAACATGGTCCACTTCTCTTTACAAAGGGACTACCACAAACACCTTCATGGTGTGCGGTGTGCTTTATGCTACTCGTTACCTAGATAAAGAAATAGAAGAGATCTTTTACTCTTATGACACCAAGACAAAAGAAGAGCGCTTTGATTTGAAAATTAATATTAAGAAGATGCAGACTAATATTCAGTTTCTAAACTATGACCCCAGAGATCATCTGCTGTATGTCTACAGTGATGCCTACATTCTAACTTACGAGCTCATCTTTCAGTAAGTCTCCAGTTATTTAAAACATGACTATAGCTGCATCCCATTTCACATACTGTCTGTACTAAATAGTATGCAAGATTAGAAATAGTACATCGCAAATGATCAGATAGTAGATAGATTTTTTTTTTAAGTGTGTATTTGCAGGGTTAAGATAATTAAGTTAAATGCTAATGCAAGGCACTGAATATATCAGTTGCTAATTTTAGTTTTTACATCTAAAACAGATTACATCTACTTTCAAAGAGTCTGTGGTATCGATAAAATTTGGTCCCACTTTATATTAGGTGTCTTTAACTATGCAGTGTACTAACATTTAAATTAATAATTTGATAAAATACACTGATTTTGTACATAAATGTTTTTACACTAAACTTATATTGTAAAAATTGATTTCTGTAATTAGTGTGATTACCCCATTGACCCTTCCCTTACCCTTAACCCTGCCTTAAACCTAACCATACCACCAAACCTGTCCCTGACCTACCCATATCTCCTCAGTCGCAGCAAAAGTGTTTTGAAATACAATATGAACACAACAATTGCATTGTACTATTTTTTTATGAAAGTACATAGCAGTTAACACCTAATATAAAGTGTGACTGGAAATGTCAGTAAATATTGTAGTATTATGTACAATTGCTAGTGTCTTATTATATTATACATTAAAAAGTATATACATTCCCATCACCAATGAAGTATGTAAATGTACTGTAGAGAAGTATGTTAATTGAAATGCAGCTTATGAATGTTTTTTTCACTGCATAATTTTTCATCTTTAAATGCTTAGCTTTGTCATGCATGTGAGGTGAAGAAATTCACAAATGTATCGCATTTTGTTTCTTGAAATAAATTACAGCAAAGTTTATAAAATGTGTGCGCTGGATTACTACTGCACACAAATTATGACAAGAACAATTATGACAAAAAGTTTATGATGGCATAAAAGACAATTTTTTAAAACTTTTTATCTAATAATTATGACTTACCCATCTTTTTTAGTATGTGGCAGAAATAGGTTTCCATAAAAGCAACTTAGAGCTATTTATATATACGTGTGTGTGTGTGTATGTGTGTGTGTGTTTCATGGGAGTTGATACAAGTCAGGCTGCAAGAAAATAACTAAAAGACCTGATCCTGTTTGTATATCCATTTTTATTTGTTGCACGTTCATATTTGTAGTACACAGACAGTGACAGCTTGTATATAGATATACATATTACATAAACACATTATTTTTCATAGTTGTCTTATGGTAAAGCAGGTTAAGAGTGACTCCTACTGTATCTTTAGACATATTTGTAACAACCAGCCCCCTTCCAGAAAAAACAAAAACATCAACAACTTATTGCTTAATATAAAACAATGGCTAATCGTAACAATTGTAATCATATTATTAATAATAATACTCATTGAATTCTCACAAGAAGAGATGCAACACGTGGTTAAATAAGAATTACTATATTATAAAAAAAAAGCAACTCAAGGAAAATCCAAAGTATAACAGTTCCACATGACAAAGCTAGTGGTACGGACCTATTTTTAGATTTACGCCCTAAAAACAGCAAGTATCTACAGCGTAGAAGACTGAGAAGGGAAGGGTTGAAAGGGAAGGCAGGTGTGGCAGGTCAAACTGGTGCAAGCCCCGATTCGAGTAAAGGTGATATGGGGCCACGGCCACATCGACAATACTGTACAGCACTTCCAAAGGACATTATACATTCAGGGCCCCCCGGGCAGAGATCAGGGATCGGAGAAAAAATGTACCTTTGAAAGGTGGGCATGCTCTTTATCTCTTAATAAGAGCTAACAACTGCATACTTCAGACGGGAAATCAGGAAAACAACACAAACACGAGGTTGCATTCTCAAAACTCATACAAATCAATACTGGGGAAGAACATGTGTTTGTCTATTGAGTCTTTAGGAGGAAACCTGTCGATATTTTGAATTTGTCTTTAACCCTCTTGCTTTGAGTTTGAACACCCTCCATGGGTCCTTTCGTTCCATCTCTCCCTCTCTTTCTTTTTTCACATTCACTGTTTATTCAGTTTCATGCATTCATCTTTCTCTTTGTACAGTATCTACAGTACTGCGCCCAGCTTTGCACGGAGTGAGGTCGATCACGATGCGTTGCCTGGGTCGATAGCCCTTTGGGGGTGACTGGAAGTGTCTGTGAGGGGCGGGGCACCTTGTTTTTGGGGGGTTGGGTTTGTCGGGGGGTGGGATTTGCCCTACATTCCGAGCTTGGAGCAGACATGCTCCAGAAAGCCCCGCCCCTTACAGACAAACACACAGGAAACACCCCTGAAAAGTAGTAATTGTGCACTTCCTGTTTGAGGAAGCTGCAGGAAAACTGACATTCAATAAGACAGAAAAGAGCGAGCGTGGAATGCAAAGTCAATGGTTGCTTCGCCCTCGTAAGTCCCATGTTAGCAGCTCCGGCCAATCAGATCTGAGCTCATGTCAGTCATCTCTGGAAGTTAATTCAATTTCATTCATTTATTTGTTCAATCATATATTTGCCCATTTATTTGCTCATTTATTTTGTTTGTCCGCTGATTTGTTCATTCATTCATGTGAATGTTTGTGGTGCTTTTTTCCGATTATTTTGTGCGGTTTGTATACATACATCAACAACAGATCTTTCCAATAATGGACCTTTTTCACAGACTGAGATGGCACGTCCCACAGTTATCAACATCACAAATCTAGCATTGTTTTAAATTTTCATTTTTTCAAAATGTCATGTTATAACACTATACTTTGTGTTATATTACTTGACATAAAATTTCAGAAAACTAGTTAATGCTGATGTGTGAATGTTTCTAATACAACGGCTGATGGAGTGATGGAAAGTATCTTTCTTCTGACCACCGTAATCAATCTCATTTTTTCTTGCTACAAATGCTTTTTTTTTTTGCTATTGGAGTCAAGTGGAAAGCAAAAACAATTATTTGTGTTTTATAACTATGATGTTGACTAAGAGCCGTGTGAAAAGGTCCATTGAGAAAAGGGTCCACTGTAAAATAGCACAAAAAATAACTAAATGTGAATGTACAGACCTAAATTGTGAAACAAGCTTGCACTTAGTAGTTACAATCATATTTAAATAACTGAATATTGCTTGATTCTAATACACGTGAATCCTCCAGTGTAATTTATTTGCAAGCAGCGTTGAGTACACATGAATTTTGAGTGTGTGTGAAAGTATATGCACACAAGTTACCTTGCAGAGCCCAGCCCTCATTGGAACATGTATGTGTACATTCGTGTGTGCATTTATATCAGTAGCTTTGGTATATTCTTCGTGCGGGGCTGGGTGCTGTAAGGGAAGCGGGAGGCCTTGATTCTGTACCATTAACGCACTGAAAACCCTATCACACAGGCTTTGCCTCAGTCGATGGTTCCGGTTTGGTTTGGGTTAGAAGCCGATTGTCTACAAAAAAGAGATTGTACAGAAACGATCCACTTTAATATGACAGTGAGTGCACACTAAAAGGGTATTTGTGTAGGACCATATATTGTCTTTTATGATGTAAGACTTGATTTGAAAGTGAATGGCTAAATTAAGCAGTCTAACATGGCAAAAACCCTATAAGGCAAATCAGTGGTCAAGTCAAACAACTTCTGCTCTTACTTTAATGGTGAAAACCTGTTTAAAACTGTTTTTCATACTTCATTTACATATTTCAAATAAGAAATCCAATCATGGTATCAAATTTAGCTCAAATAATGCAAATAAAACTATCAAAACGGTGATTCTTCCTTACAGTATGAGGTGATACATACACTCCCAATGACTGAATGAGCTGAGATGATTAGCCGAAAGCAACTGTTTACTGGTTATGAGATTTTCGCCCTCTTCGATTATACAATCGCTTTGATTTCGTTCATAATTGAGAGGGAGAGCATAACACGGTTACAAACGTCACTCATAAATCACCCTCTGGTTTAAGAACCTTCCCTTCTTCTTTCTCTTGCTTTGTTTCGTCCTCTTCCTCAGGACCAACCTGCGACCCAATCCATCAGTTACTCCTCAAAGACTGTCATAGGACAGGAATGAGTGAGAGCAGGGGCGGATGGGACTTGTAGTTTTGTCTTAGGAGAAGGTGAAGGCCGGAGGCAGCAAGCGAAGGGTGCAGAAATACTGACACATTGAGCGTTAAGTATCCGTGTTACAAAATTGGGGGAAACCAAACACTGTTCTGAAGAGGAAATTGATAGCAAGTCTTAATTTTTACAGGTTAAAGGAAAAGTTCAACTCAAAATAAAAACCTTCTTCTATGTCTTTATTCTGTGGAACACAAAAGCAGATGTTTAGTAGAATGTCCAAGCTGCTCTCTTCCATTCAATGGAAGTGGATGGGGACCAAGTGTTGTCGTCCTCCTAAAGCGACAAAGCACTATGCAAACATCATAAAGGTGGTGCATATGATCTGTCAAGTCTTCTGAAGCCAATTCATGAAAAAAATTGTTATTCACTGCAAATAAGTCGTGGTCACCATTCACTTTCATTATTTGGAAAACCGTAGCTTGGACTAAATTTATATCTCATTTTGTGTTCTACAAAAGAAATAAAGTCAGACAGGTTTTTGAAGACTTCTGGGTGATTAAATAATTGAAGTATTTTTAATTTCTGGATGAACTAATCCTTTATGAGGGCTAACACTGAAAAACGGAGAGAAAGGGACATAGAAAATGGCTGAGAAAGAAAGAATGAAAGCAGTATGAGACCTTCATTCTTCTCACGCTCTCCTTCCATGCCACGTCTCTCTCTAAATGTGTGCGTGTGAGACGAGTGCACGAGTGTTCAGCAGGACACTTCCATGGTGTGGCTGACCTGCCCAACTCCCTCACTGCTATCTGAGTTTGTGCATGCGCGGTTGCGAGAACCATCCACGGAACCGGCGCTGGTCAGAGAAGCCGTTCGAGAGCGAACAAGACGGGTCATACTGGCCGAAGGCACTGAGAGAAAAAGAGAGAAAGAGAGATGAATAGTCATTTCATATCCACAGGGAAGTTCAGCTGGGCTGCATGATGTGTTGCAGAGGAGGCAGGGATGACATGCTTGAACTTTTGGTCGAGAATAATTTCAGCCTCAAGCTGGTAACATTCCACCGCAAATACACCAGAATGACTCAAATCCAACTAAAAAATATCCAATCATAATCTTTATAAATGCTTTTTGTTTTCAGTGCAAAAAGTCATTTCCTTAAATCAGTATTTTTCTTGTTTTTCAGTAAAAAACAATATCTAAACATACACAGGCAAAATTTTGTCTACATATTTTCATTTTAGATTTCACTTCCCTTATCCCAATTGAATATTTCCCCTTGTTTTAAACATAAACCATATTATTAAGAGCAGGCGCGCACACTGATGATGGCTTAGGCCGAAACGCGTCTGTGAGGACATAGTAATAATACATTTATGAAAATATAACTTGAGAGTGCGGTTTTTCATCTTTATTTTTGTTAAACATAAACCAACCATTTAGATTTTTGATCATAAACAAGAAAAACATTTTGTGAATGGGCCAAGAAAAAAGATTATAAATAGTCTTTACATTTTATGCATTTTCGCTTCTCAAGTAATTGTGTCTGGTTTTATGTTTAGATATTTGTACTGAAAATAAGAAAATATTGTCATTGACTTCACACTCATTCCAATCAATCTGAAACAGAAAATAGTATGTAAAAATATATAAATATTATAAAAATACAAAATATATTGCAGCCTACGAACGCTTTTTTAAAGGTGAAATTTCAGGAAAAGGTGCATATTTTTATATATTTGAAACTTTTTAAGAATAACTCTAAGCTAAAAAAAAAATATTTCATGTTATTTTAGTCTAAAATTATGTTTTCAAATAACTGCCATGCAGAGAGCTTGAGAGCGCATTCAAAGCACATTTTTCCTCCAGAGGAAAAATCACTGATCAATAAAGGAAATAATGAATGAATGGAAATATCAGTCTGGGAAGGACAAATACATAAATTAATCAAGGCCAATCAAAAAAGCAAGGGATTAGAAGACTAAACTACATGTATCATCTACATGAGGAAGAGGGCAGGCGTGAACAGGAAGCAGGAAGTACCTGGCCCCCCACTCATTCTCCGATCCTTGACATAAGCAACTGAGAAAGGGCAGGAAAATACACATACAGTACAGATTATAGAAATACAACACCTCCACACAGACATTTATTTACATGCATACACTCACAACTGTCTCAAAATGGGATTAAGACACACATGGGAGAAAGGACACACTGAAAATATTGGATCGGTTTACATTTGGCAGAGAAAGAATCATTAAATGAACTGATTTCGGTGCTGATTTGCCCTGAAACATTTGTTAGTAAATACATTGACAGTCAAAATGATATTAAATGAATTAGACTTACTGTAGCCCATTCCCTGCAGGAAGTACTTGAAAGCCTCAGTTAGTTTTCCAGGCTGTAAAAAAAAAAGAAAAAAAAAAAGTATGATCGAGACTTACGGTTCAATTGCACAAAACAAATTACAGCATTTTATTGGCTGCTGAGATCATGAAATTATAAAAATTCCCTTTGAATTTAGTTTTAACTTACATTTTTCCTTATTTGTTTTATAAAAAATGTAAGGACATTTTTATTACTTTTGTACAATAAAAATTCTGCCACTGTGTTGGGTCACCACTGTAATGGACTATTTGTTAAAGACTGATCTGAGATTAGACACGTCAAGCAGTCTCACCTGTGTAATTTGAGGCATTCCGCCAGAATCAGCCATCTGAAACAAACCAAATACATTTTTTTATCATATATTTATGAAAATGTATGTGCCAAAATGTTCAAAGTGAAAAGTTTTGCCTCTATTTCTACAGTATGTTTGTTCGCTTGCCTTCAGGAATGTGGTGTTGGTTGGATCCAGCTTTGAGTTGCACTCAACCTAAGAACAGAAAGCATTTATACTGTTTTTAACAAACATGTAAAAAATTTTATAAAGTTTTTTATAAAGAAAAGATAAAACAAGTTTTTCAAAAGGCAGTTGAATGATGGGCATTAAAATGGATGGTGCGATGGAGGGAGGAGATTATATATATATATTTATATATATATATACATATATATAGAGTACGTATGTGTGTTCTTGAGGTCTGACCCAGTTACAGCGGCACTGCAGAGATGAGTCATATTCCAGCACTAAGGAAAGACAGCTGCGCAGACGCATCTGTCTGCAGGCTCTGTTCGGACCGGCGCTGACACTTTTGGAATGGGATAGGTGCCCACTTTTTAGCATGTTCACGATTCTAATGAAAACTTCCACCACAAGAGTCTGCATTAGTCAATGGATGTGATACTGATGGTGGGAACCCATCTTTCCAACCAATATATTTAAATATATATAATTTTTATAGATTTTTAATAATTTAAAATAATTTTTGTATATATTTTAAGATATGGATGATTTAGACCAGAAACTGAAGTAAAACCAGACAATTAATAGTACTATTGTCGTTACTATTATTATAAAATGGGGAATATTGTAATAATCAGAAATGAGTAGGTGCTCATTGGTGCTCCAAACGTTTCAGCATCTTGCTTTTCCGATCTGTCATTTTTCTCAGAATTTTCCATGCTTTATTTATTTATTTAGTTATTTTCGTCTTAATCTCTTACTCATCCTTCTGTTGTTTCTGCTGCTCCCACCTTTTCATCTTCCTCCTTTTGACCCAAATTACTCAAATCCTTCTCTTCTCTCATCCTTTTTTCATTTACCTCTCACTCATCCATCTCATCCCCTCCTTCATCGTGTCCCTCTTTTTCCTCATCTCTCACCCTGTGTGTCTGATTAGATGTGATGGGGCACTGACCCAGCTTTCATATGTTAGATTAAAGGACCATGGCACAGAGTTAAAAATATCCAGTGCACACAAGCTGGCAAAGCCCGGGAGATCAACCCTGGGGCCGGTGCCATCTGCTCCCACGAGAAAAATGGAGAAAGAGGGAGCAAAACAAAGGAATGCAGAAGGGATTGACCTGTCTCTGAATTACAAAATATGTACTCGTTCGACAAATATGACAGAAAGACGGAAAGGAGAGACGTTTGGTTGGAGGAAGAAAATTTGAAACGAAAATGAAAATGATGAGAAAAACATGATTAAATCTTTTTTCTCCCTAAATATCACACACAAAGACTCACCACGCCTTCCTCAGCCGGAGCATTATCACCAACGACCAGCATGGCCGGGCACCTGCAAGAATGAGAATTGAGAATTTAGTCTGATCACACAGGTGTATGTAAATGTGAATACTAGTCAGAGTCAAATTAACATAGTCCTCACCTCAGGGTCTTAGCATTTAGCACAGAGCCACTGCGGTTCATTTCCAAATCCCTGCGGCTGGAGAAAAAAAAAATCCATGTAATTTTTTTTTTACCAAATCAGCATTTTTATTCAATGCATGCATTATGTATCACTTTGTATACATATTAGCGAGGCAGTGTGCAGTTACCTGTTGTACATATTCCAGAAGAGCTGTAGGTTAAACTGGTTGACGGTGTTATTGATCTGTTGGCGGTAGGTTTGCACAATTTCTGTGTTGTTCATAAGCTCTTCCTGTAATTCACATACAATAATACATGTTATGTTAGCTAAATATTTAGCTTGAGATATCAATTTAACATTGGCAATTTAACATAAGTCTTAGATGTGTATTTACTATTAGTTTAATTCTTATTATTTATTTATAAGGTTACTCTATATGTGTATCCATAGTGAAACATAAGAAATGTAGATTAATTTACCTGGCTGAAGAGGTGGGCCAGGACAGTGTCTGGTAAAGCACTGGTGAATCCAGACAATTTTGTAGCAGCCCAGTCGATCCATCCTTTCCCATTGGGGTCAATGTTGAGTAGAACCAGACCCTCCACAAGATCAGGGAAAATCAGCTACGTGTAGAAAGCACAGTTGAATTGCACTGAATGTGAATGAAAAGACCATTGACCAACATAAAAGGCTGAGATTTAATACTAACAGCAAATTTGGCGAGGATGTAGGCACCAGCCCCGACTCCAATTCCCACAATGCTCTTGAAGCTATAGAAAAGAGAACATTGAGTAATGTATATTGGTAATAGGTTATCATTACATTAGCATAACAGCCTATATTTAAAGTCCCCCTATAGTCAAACAATGTTGTCCCTTAAAACGCATCTCGGATCACCAAAATGACATATTTAAACGTTTTTTTCCTGTTAAAAAAATAAATATATATTAATGACTTAAAATGGCTTGAATGTAGTACACCCTTGTTTCATTTAGTGAACCATGAATATGCAAACTAGCCCTGCCTCCACTCACTCATACAGGCTCTACAAGTCAATGTATCCGAGTGGTAATAAGTTTTGTATCGCTCTCTACAATGTTGGACACATATTGGTAATTAAAATGATTGGCCTTTTGCTTGACTACGTTATCAAACAGCTAA
The DNA here is from genome assembly GCF_965113295.1 of Leuciscus leuciscus. Classification (NCBI taxonomy): domain Eukaryota; kingdom Metazoa; phylum Chordata; class Actinopteri; order Cypriniformes; family Leuciscidae; genus Leuciscus; species Leuciscus leuciscus. The sequence continues at coordinate 21,772,474 of NC_138724.1, read as the reverse complement.
TAATGTGTTGCTAATGTTATACAAACCATCCCGTTCACCAGACAGCTGCCTTCCAAAAATCAGTATCCTTTGAAACGCTTTAAACAACTTGGAAGTTGGAACGTCAGTGGAGAAAGACATATAGTTCATCATAATATAGATCGTAATATATCTAATATAATTCACCCGCTATATTGCTAAATATACACGATTTTTCATATCGGCAGAAAAATATACTGGGATAACCAGGCTTCTCTTGAGAACCCCTACTTGGCAGCAGCAGTTAATGATATGCTATAGCCCACCCTCACGCCCTGACATGATTGGTTAGCCTACAATGTGTAAAAACCAATGATTTCAAACTGCGTTTTTGAGACTGTCTTCAGTAAACTACAATTTTAAGGAGAAAATACTCAGCAGCAATGGTGTTGACTTATGAATTTGCACATGGTTTGTCTTGAAGCATAGCCTATTAAAAACACCAGACATATTACCAAGATTAAAAACTTTTTCACCACAGGGGGTCTTTAAGAGTTTAATAACTCACCCAAAATGTTGCACCACACTAGGAAGCATCCCAGCTAGCTGATCCATGGTGGGATACTGATACCTAGGAATAACAAGACAAAAAAAAAAAAAAAAAAAAGTTACATGATGATGGCTCTCTTGAATACTTGATTCTGATTGGTCAATCGCGGCATTCAGGCGCTAATTTCCATAGACAGTATGCTAATTTCATCGGCGAACTCGCGCGCTTTTCTTTAATTCAAACGCAACTGGCGCCATCTTGTGTCTCAGTTTTCAACTGTAGTGAGTGAAAATCCCCTCAGAGCAGATTCATTTTACAGTAATATTGACGAGGTTCGTCTTGTTGCTAGGACAACTGTTTAGTACATTGCACATTTTTTCGCAGATGCTTTAAGGTCACATAGCCTACAGGTAAGATTATAAAATAATTTCAACTCAAATCAATATTTCATGTCCACGTATTTGGCGAGTGGCCATGCAATAAGTGGGATAATGTAGGCTACAGTAACCGACATTACAATACAAACATTTATTTATTTAACCTGTTAACTGCCTTTTTGAGCAGATCTGAACTTAAATGGTTGTAAATGCTTTGGAATACATACCTAAGGTTGGTCTTTATTTAAAGAAGATTGTAGCAGGTTGTTGCAGTGACAGTTAACTGCTGACAGGCTAAAATTATTATTTTTCCAAATTGATTGAATGTCTACAACATATATTCCTTACATATCCTGTGCGTAAAATGGCTAATACTGGTGAATAAATGTTAATGTGTGTGTTCATCATACCCTTGTGGCATCTGGGGGGCACCAATGTGCTGGCCTGGGGCGTCGACGTGGCACACCACAAAATGCTTAGTGATCTCCTGCATATCTTCATTGTGGAAGAAGGTGTTGAAGCACAGCTTGTCTGCTCAGAGAAAGAGAGCAAGACATCGTAGCCTTTACAAAAACGTATTGTGTGGTTACCTTTGTAAAATGACGGTATCAGATGGTACAGATAGTGTGGTACCATAGGCTAGGCTATAGGCTATACCATGCATGGTACAGAAGGATTATGTTCCTATACTGTGCCTGTGGTATTTACGTCGTACATCTCCAACAACCGTATAATACATTGTTATCCCAGATTCCATTGGATCCCCTTTCATAACATCGTACATTATATAACATTACTGATTATAAAAGAATACTTCAAATTTGGGACAGTTCGTTTGTTCTCTCTTTCTGCTCATCTCTTTTGCCAGAATCATTGGCCTATTTAGATCATAAAATGAACAAGCAGAACAACTTCAGTGTTCTAGCTAACTGTTCAAGCGGCACTAATAACTCATTTTAGATCATGCCATTTCCCTAATCAACATCAAATGGTATTTTGGCAGGTCTTCAAGTTTATTTAAAGGAATGGATTGATCAAAATAGTGACTCATCCTTATATTGTTCCAAACCCATGCTGTTACCTATTCCGTGGAGTACAAAAGTAGAAATTTTGGAAGTCATCCATATAACTTGTGTGCGGAATTATAAGTCTTCTGAAAAGGTGATGCATTGTGGCATGAATCATATTCGCGTTTCTCTACCCTTTAGTGAATGAACCCATTTTTTTCATTCCCTCCCAGCTGTATTGCTCACTTTGCATTTTATATAGGCCAGTGTTTCCTGTCAGTGGTCAATGTCACTCTCTCTCTCTCTCTCTCTCTCTCTCTCTCTCTCTCTCTCTCTCTCTCTCTCTCTCTATCTCAAAATAGTGACTCGTCCTTATGTTGTTCCAAACCCATATGCTGTTACCTATTCCGTGGAGTACAAAAGAAGAAATTTTGGAAGTCATCCATATAACTTGTGTGCGGTATTATAAGTCTTCTGAATCCCCCAAAAATCTGAATCTCTCTCTCTCTCTCCCTCTCTCTTTACCTCTCACTGAGTCATGTTTTGTGATGGAAGGATGGCCATGCATACTAATACATGTATCTGCAGCAGAGAGGAGAGCCAGAGTTACTCTATGCCGCAGTGCTGACCTTGCCCACTCCCCTCCCCAACACTGCATGATCGGTATGTTTTTGTGACCTACATATCTCTCTCTCTCTCTCTCCGTTTCTCACACTGCATATACGAACTGGCAGACAATAACACACTTTAGGAATAGATAATGAGGAATGGGCAGATATGGAGAGGAAGGGATTAGGTGGAAAGAGGATGGAGAGAGGAGCAGTAGAGGACAGGAACGTCATGCTGTGAGTGATGAAAAGAGCTCTCGGCCAAGGTTGACATTGACAGAATGTGGAATTCAATATCAAGGTCAATAGCGACCCTGCCACCTTTGTTCTGCTGACCCATAAATGGATCTGATGTTCCTTATCATGCCATATATTAAATTCCCATTATTCACATTTAGTACAAAATAGATAGACATTAATTCCCTTTTGTTTATAGCAACTCCTTCCTAAAAAGTATAGCTACAATGAACAAGAAATAAAAAGCTGTGCTATTGTCACGTACTGCAGACACAAAGGTTGAGGATCCAAATGCAGTATTTATTGAACAGGGTAATCCAAAGACGTAATCCAGATAACAGGCAAGGGTCATACGCAAACAAACAATCCAAACAATAACAGATCAGGGTGAGGCAAAGAGAGAAACCTGAGGGAACTAGTGATGAGTCGTTCATGAACAATCCGTTAATTGCGTCTGTCACGTGACAAATGAACGAAAGACTCGGAAGGTAAAGTAATTATTTATGTTCCCTATTTTTGACTGCATTATAGTAGGGTGACCATATTCCAGGACATGTCCGGCCGAGATTTCGAGATCGCCCAAAATATCCGGGATACGGCTTTTGCTTTCTCGTCGCCATTCTTTTTGTTTACATGCACACCTTTTGATTCAGTAGGACTGAATTAATTCCGATTGGTGAATCTAAATGTAGTGTTTACATGAACGCTAAACAAGTGATCGGTTGATGTGCGTTCTAGCATTGCTAAGAAAATTCCTGTGTTTTCGTCTCGATCGGGATCCGTGTGAAGCAGAATGCATGACCTGCAAAGCTGGCACGTACGTGTCAGTGTCAAATAATGTAAAAATGTAAACATAATGAATGGTGACTGTAGAAAGCAAAAGCCGAATCCCGGGCATTTTGGGCGATCTCGAAATCCTGGCCAGATATGTCCTGGTTAAACAGGACGTATGGTCACCCTACATTATAGGGACTTCTTAATTCAGAATATGATCAAGATTGCGTAGATGGATGTGTTCGGGGAATTTGCCTGTTAAAAGTATAACATTTAAAGCCCCTTAAATTAACGAAATGACTCAAAAAGGTTCGTTCATTTTGATGAACGAGATCGAACAAGAGAGTCAGTAAAATGATCCGAACTTCCCATCACTAGAGGGAACAGGCAGAGAATCAAGAGAACCAGGACACGGGAGAAACAGGATACAAACACACTCAGAAATGCAGTGAGACAACATACAAGACTTTGCAAGGAATGAATGAGTGTACATGGTTTAAATATGCTGAGACTAGCAAGGTAGTGAGACACAGGTGGATGCAATCAGGGATGAGGAGTCCTGAGTTATGGGAAATGTAGTTTGTGAGGGAATGACAATAGTCTGATGTGCCCTCTGGTGGCTCTCAAGGGCAGCTGGTGACCGTTACAGCTACACATATGTGGCGCTGATCACCTGTGCACCTGAGATCGGCTTCATCTCACACTGCATGCAGTCGGTTTACAGAACTGATAAACTGCAGTCAGCTGGCATCCAAATTACAGCTCTGATCACAGCCCACACACATTACTTCCAGAGGGCTGCTCTTTGAACACGCACATATGCAAAAGTACACACACAAACACACAAGCGTCTCTTTTCGGTTGTGGAGATGGGGAAATTAACTTCAGGTCAATGCGTGGAGACAGATGGTGTACCAAGATTGAAATGGTGCAGTGCGTATTGCTTTGGGAATTTGAGAGCGGGATGTGGGTATGGTTTACCTTTGTACAAACAAATACAAAAAACTTGGTTTACTTACGGTTGAGCCCAACATCATGGTAGGTAAGGATAGCTGGCTTGTTGCCCTTGGGAGCCCCACGGATCACCACATGCAACATCCCATAAGGGGTTTCAATGTCATGTTCCTACAACAACAAGAAAAAGCGATTTCAGCCAACAGTCTGAGAGCCAGGCCAGACTTTTCCTTATAACCACTGACCTACAATGGATCACTTGAGAGACCCGAACTTTATACTGTATATATAGCAGTACTGACATTACCATTTTATTCAATTTGTATTAATTACCAGGGTGCAGTCAAGTAAATTGGGCCACTTTTTGACATTGGGTTGAAATAGGCCCCTGATTTCAGCCTGTTGGTTGTAGCTAAACACAAGCTAAAACAATTAAAACACTTATATTGTAGTTACAATAATTGACTGCTAAAATTTCAGCAAGGAACGAAAAAATCTATTCAATCAACAGTGGCAGGAGTTAAAAACAAGACTAATTAATTTATCATAAAGCATCTCTGGTCTCAGATTGACTGCACACGGTCACGTAACAAGCTTTTAATTGCCAGTTCCAAAGGCATTTTAATCTGACCCACATTTAGTCTCAGACTTTGTCTGTCCAAGCAGAAGAGCGATGAATGTATGTGTGCGTGTTTTTTTTTCTTGTCCTGAGGATTATTTCAGCATAGCTTTCCAGAGTTATGCACAAATCCTAGCAGACACCTCACGGGCAGCTTTATGCAGATCCACTGAGAGACGGGAAAAAAAATCTCCTGTGGGGTTTAAGCCCCTTTCATTTGGTGTTTTTGATGTTGGAAAAATCAGATCAGTGGAAGGTCAGATCAGATGCAAAATGGTCTGTGAATGTGTGAGTTTAGTGCAGCTGTTTGTGTCCCTCTGTGTTTAGGTCAAAATTAAATCTTGTGGCAGCTGTCACTGTGCCGCAAAAAACATTGAGCATGTTTTCTAGGGAGATAATATTCAACAAACACTGATAGGATAAATAGGAATTTTGACCTAGATAGCACAATGCTATGTAAATATGGGGAAGAAAATAGTAAAGCATCATAATCTCTCAAGAAATTCTTTTGTAGCTGCTCATTTGTATTGCTCAAGGTCACACAATTGTCCTTGTAGGAAGATTTTTATTATTAGACTGCTGACATAAGATTAATCTTCAATACCACATGCACAAACACTCGTTTCTGAACAGACACGCCAGGTTACTGCAGGGGTGCATTAGAGTGCACGGTTCACCCGTGTCAGTGTGTTAGTGTGTCAGTGCAAATGGCCACCTCACACATGACTGGACATTTCTGCAGAACTCAGAATCCCAACATCACAAATACATGATTTCAAAGATGAAACAAGTAGTGTCTATATCTTATTCTTCTATTTTCTTTATCTTTTCTATTAATTATTTGTATTCAATTTTGCAACAAAAAAAAAAACATTCTTAAGAGGATTCCATTTAATTTTTGATGTTGTTGTTTTTTGTATAATAACTAGCTATTATAAAATAAAATAATTGGACATTATTAAAAATATGCAACAGTGGAACTGTTTCACAATTACTGGTTCAGTAGGTCAAGCTAGTTATTTCTGACCACAGGGCAAATCAAGTAAATAACAATTTATTCAACCAGCTAAACACTTAAGAATGATAATATAGCCAACAAATTGTTAGATAAAACCATTTTTAGCTGTTTATTATTAGCAAAACGAAAGCATTGTCTCTCTTACTCTCTATTTACATTCCTGTAATCACATATATCCCACTCACCCCATCCCAGCACTCCGGCATGGCTCTTTAGAGATTGTGTAAGCTTGCTTAAAGGAGTGTATGAGCAGGAAGAAGACAAGGTCCGCTCCGGGCAATAGGACTCAGATGCAGGCAACCAGAGAGATGCTGCAGTTGCTACGGCGTCTCTTTGTCTCTCCCCATCCAGGGAGTTTTGCAGCGCTGCTGTCCCCTCCCCCAAAACATCTCATACCCCACCCCTGCCCTCTCATTGGCTGACTGCAAAAAAAAGGCTGCTTGTGTTTGGCTGGGCTTTGTGTCAGTCTAAATCTATTGTGTTCTGTCTGTATTTGTCCCATATTTTCTATCTTTATCTTCCGCACACTCATAAAGGCCTTTAATATGGCTATTCAATCATTTTGTTGCAATTTAGCAGCGATATAGTGCTTGATTCTCTGAATAGAGGGAATTTTAAATCGATTTTTACAATTTACTGCTTGAGCAAATTTATCATCTGAATATTATTATTAGACAAAGACACAACACGCAGAGCGAAATGGGCCAGGTCAAGTAAATGCCAGTAAAGATTTCATAGATTTCACACTCAATGTGGCACGAGTCGTGTAGTGTAGACTCGACTGCGTGTCGTTTGAGTGTGAGTATTTTTCTCGGTGTATATTCAAGATGAATCCCTTTGTGGCTGACTTGGCTTTTGTTGTCTCGCTTAAATGCACAACCTCTATCTCCTCCTCTCAAGTGCTGATCTTATACACAGGTGTAAAAACAGTTGCATTGTCATTGTCAAAAAAAAAAAGAAAAGAATGGACTGCCCACCGCATCACACCACACAAATACAGTAAGTGCTAACAGATTTTTAGTGCTTATTCTTTTGTAACAGACATTTGTAGAGTACTAACAAATGGAATTATACATTTTTGGCAACTACAATTTTACTGCCCATCCCAACACAAATATACTGTAGTAAACTGATAGAATGTACCTTGAATTCACTGCAAGTTACATAAATGTATCATAAAATGAGCCATTTAATCTTCTGATGTGTAATTCTGTTTCTAAAATATTTTTCAGAATATAGGAGCCAAACATGTATTTAGGAGAAAATGCATTTCTATTGATTGTGTTAGTTGTTATAAAGGGGACCTATTGTGCCCCTTTTCACAAGATGAAGCTAATATAAGTCTCTGGTGTCCCCAGAATGTGTCTGTAAAGTTTCAGCTCAAAATACCCCACAGATCATTTATTATAGGTTGTCAAATGTGCCCCTATTTGGTTGTGAGCAAAAACTCACAGTTTTTGTGTGTCTCTCTTTAAATGCAAAGTAGCTGCTGCTCCAGGAGCCTTTAGAGATCGTGCTTCGGATACGCCGGAAACAAAAAAACTGGAGAATATCACTTCGCCAAAATGTCAGAAATTGTCAGTAGCGGTGTTCAGCCATAAATGTTCCAACTGGAGTCGGACACTGATGGAGAGACTCCGGAAGAAGTTACAACTTTTAGAATGCAACTGAACGATTCTGAATGGTTAGTGGATAAATGTATGTAGTTGTTGTGGAGTTGATTCAACACGCATGGCACACAAAACTGACGGATAGCTCTGGTGGAGAACAGTGAAACCTTCTAAAACCTTTAGATGACACACAGCTCATATCTCCATCACAGCAAGTTACCAAAGCCACACATGAAACCTCGTCGCAACACATGGTAGACGTGTTTGTGCAGCACAGAGTGGCTTACTTGCACTGTATATATGACGTGACAGGCAACTAGTTGTCCAGTACAGTTTCGTTCACATGGACTTTCCGAGAATGTGGTTTTGAGTCTTGAAAATGTACGGGTGTGAGTTCATTGATGCGGTTCTTACTCCCGTAAATAACCTATACCCATTCATACTATAAAAAACATATACCATATTAACAACTCAAATACAGGGCTGACAACCGTATTCTGTTGCTGTGTGAACACATCAAAAGTCAAAATATGTTTAGGTTATTAACTTTCAGTGTCATCTTCTTTCTTTCTTTCTTCGTACATCTTTTCTTTTTTTTCTTTTTTTTTTGCTTGCCATTAGGTAACCATATTGTACTTCCAAACAGCTATTTAATTATCCGTTCTCCATGACAATTAAAACGTCTCACTCGATGAGTGTGCGGCTTCCAAATCCTATCATCTCCAGCCCCATCCGCTGTTTGGATTTCTCACTGTTTTATTCAAATTCTTTTCTCTGTGATTTAGTCCTATTTCTGTTAGAGGTGTGAAGAGATGATGCAAACTGTGAGACAGAGATAAAACTGAGGTGATAAAGTTCTCATGCCTCAACTTTTATCTCAGATTCCAACTGCAACGAGTAAGTAACTCTTAAGGTGATGATACACAGGGCAACTTTTTGGGCAATGTTGCCGTCAACGGGCAACCAGATGAGACAAAGGGCCCACGACTGATCTAAATTATCCAGATAGAAATGTATTGCCCCATTTTCAATGGGAAAGTGCCCAAGCAACAATCGCTCGACAAGATTACACAGCAACATTGCTCAAAAAGTTGCCCTGTGTATCATCACCTTTCGTTATATAATGGCCATTTTATATTATATTATATTATATTATATTATATTATATTATATTATATTATATTATATTATATTATATTATATTATTGCACAATAAAACCAGAAAAATCACAGCTATTAAAAAATCATCTGGCACAGAACGATTAAACTACCAGTTTTAACCAGCAGGCTGGTACTGCATTTTTCCATTAGTGCTCTGAAGTGGATATTGATTGAATCTGTACTCTGGAGGTCATAGCAGTGCCGCCTGTATTTCATTCTTTCTTTGTTTTCTCTGTCTTGCTGTCTTTAATAATCAAATGCCAAAAAATAAATAATGACGCTATGTCAACCACACCATTTTGAATCTGACACGTATGGCTCAAAATCCCTCACAGACGGGCAGTTTAAATGTAAATCATAAGTCAACAACAAATATGCACAGGGAAAAGTCACCGTACCTTCCAGTCTCCTGTAGCCACAAAGGTATCGCAGTTTTCCTGAAGGAACACAAAAGGTTAGGTTCATCAAAGCCAAAGTACATTTGTTTTTAATGTGCTATTACAATAAATAAGCATTTGGAGCAACACACTGCAAAATCCAGTCACCGAGGAATGGGTTTCTGTGATGGAAACAGTTACTTGAACTGTTGTGTTTCGGCAACTGTGAGGTTTTTTTTCAGGAGTGTAAAAAGTACTGAGAAATTGTACTTAAGTTAAAGTATAGAAACCAAAATACCTAGCTAAAAACATTTGGAGTGAAAGCAAAATTGAATTCTACAACTGGAAAGTAGAATCTAGATTTAAATCACTATGACACAGTGATATATGTAGTTTCAAGGTCTAAATGGAATTCTAAGGAGTAAAACATATAATTCACTCCGTACTTAGTAATGTAAATAAGAAAAAGTGCAGGTATTCCTTTTAAATTAAGTACAGTAAAAATGCCCTAAAATAATACTAAGTATAATAATAAAGTATAATTTCTCAAGTACTTTACACCACTGGTTGTTGTTTCACATGGTTGGTTGGTTAGTATGTGGGTGGCTAAGCTGGCTTCAGATCAGCAGCTATTTGTGGAAAGATAAAAACATGCAAGCTGAGCTTGCTTCACTTCTGATATGAGGCCTGTTTAATTCTATTATACATGGAAGTATAATGGTAAAGTGTTTTGCTGGTCCAACCTCAGAATTAATGAGTAAAGACGATAAGAACACAACATGCAAAAGAAAAAAGGTGAAATGGGTAAAAACAATGGTGTAAAAGAACAGCTTGAGAACAGGACATCTTCTTGCCAGACAACTGTATTCCTACTGTCACTATAGGAATGACAAAAAACATCCATCTCACTCTTCTGAAAAGGCAAGGAAACATGAGTTAGTATGAACTACATTAGATATAAACAAAGCATCCATTTTGGAAAAGCAAGTATAACTTATAATGTTATTCTTGTGCAGATTGGCAGCAGCTGGAATAAACCCACAAACCTAAAGAAAGAGGTTAGTGCATGCAGTTAGAGCTGTTGGCAGCAGAAAAGCAAAAGCTGTTTTAATGTCGGACCAGCAGGTGTCACTCCTTTTCAGGATAAAAACTCTAATGCAGTACCTCAGAAGTGCAAAAGGGGGCAACCTTACGGGTAAACAACTTTGCTTCTTGAGGAAGTGAAACTTATGACATTACAGTTCTAAAGCTTTGGCCACATTGCACATAAATCTGATTTGCATTTCTAATACCACCCTGAGCAATGCCATTTTGGAAGTGATCTATTTGTTTACACAGTGTAGTCAATATCCAGCATATCTGCATATGTTGCCATAGCAATGATGTAGGTGTTAGCACAATGCTAAGAGACAAGAGTGTGGTATCATGCTATCATGACAACATATTCAGAGCCATTACTGTACTGTTTACTCATTTATGCATAAGTTGTATACAAAATCATTCACTTGTTAATCCATTCACTATATAGTGAATGCCATTTGTTAACAAAGGCGTGAATTGGCACTTCCAAGCTTTACATATGACATTTTAGTCATGTTTTAAAAAAAAATCCAATTTGACCAACAAAAACCTGAATGAATCTATGAAATTCAGTTAAATTAATAAGTAAAAATCAGATTTCATGTGATGGTCTGAAGTTCTGACTGCAAACTACTGATTTTTGCTGTTTGTCTGAACAAAGTCTAAGCGTTATTCACAAATTTTACATGTTGCTTGTTTTTATACTATTATCATGTGAAAAGCCATTAGTTTAAACGAAAAATAATCTATTGACTATTGCTTAAAATTTTGCTAATGCTTATTAGCAGTGTATATGAAACATTGAGCCAAAAAGAACATTTCTATGTTGTACTCATCACACCATGTGAAACCAAATGGGTTTTTGGGTAGAGAGAAAATATCAGGTCTTGTTTGGTCTTTTCTATCATAATTGCATTTAAGGACTTGACACAAATTAGTATCCCTTAGTTGGAGGGGTGGACATGGTCTGTGCAGTTATCAGCCTACCGGGAAGTACCCGCTGGTCCGACGGCGCGTCAGGCCGAGCCAGTGTCGGGCGATGGCATGCCAGCGTTTTGGGGGGCGAGCTGTGTTGGGGGAGGGCGTAGCACAGGGCAGCGGCACGTGCACACACTGTCCTTTAGCCTGCCACATCACACATAGACACAAACACTAGTTACAGCACACTACAGCAGACAGTGCCCTCAATAGTATCGGAGGACAATGCTTTGGTGGCGGAGGTGAGAAGCTGAAGAAAAAAAATGATATGTGGGAAAGTAAGCAGCAGACACAAAAATCCATTCAACAAGCTTTGACGAATAAATTGTGATTATCATTTGTGATTAGTTGATAAGGATTTTATCATCTTTTTTTAGGGTTTACACTTGAGATCCTTTTCATTTTTGTTACGTTTTATTTACCAATATTTATAAATGAATATAAACCAAGACACTAATAACCCAATAAATGCTGTAAAATAGATGTTTTTCCATCGCTTTCAGGAATTAACTAATGTGAACACATAACATTATTGTAAAGTGTATCTTAAGAATTTATAAAATTCCTGGCATGGCATATTACATTTTTAGAATTTCCTGATGTTTTCATCTTTTTGATGGCTGTAAGAACCCAATGCTTTTGAGATTAAGTGGATGTGTGGATTAAGATAAAATGCAGTATTTGGTGAGCATAGATACATCCTTTATCATGAACACACACATCCAATTTTTTGTATTCTTGCCCAAAAACAGGCTGACATTTTTAACCGATTTACTATATTTAGCTATGCACACACTCACACATACTCACCATCTCTGTTTCCTGTCCCCTGGATTCTGGCAGAAGCGGTTTCTCCTCAGTGAATTGCTGATCCTTCATGCCAGCCATCCTGGAGAGCAACCTGCAATCACCATGGCAACACACACACCTGAGATTAACAAGGCTATTCGACAGCAAACCCTAATCCAATCAAATCCGTCTTGCTGCTCCAATATTGTAATATTACCCACACTACCATTGCTCAAACCATGTAGTCCCTGCTGGGGGGGGGGGGGAAATCAGATCATACCAGCTTAAAGACCTGATGATATCAAAACTAGTTTTGTGGCTTTTACTCCATGTCTGTTAGCTTTGAGGTCATCTATACTGTAGTGCACTTCTAGATATAGATTTAAAATTTACAGAATTTTTCTTCTAGCAAAATGGACCACAAATGTTGATGACTCATCCTGCACTACAGATTTTTGTCCAATCAGATGTTAATTGTAGAATCAAAATGTCCCTCCCCCTTAAACCACCTGTAGCCAACTAACAAGTGCGTAGATTTACAACTGCGACGTTACTAAAGCCTATTGACGTAACCTTTTCATTATGCCCTGCCCAAACTTCCTGTTTCAATAGGAAATATGTACAACTGCACTTGTTAAACAATTTCCCACAGGTCTTTAAGGTGGTAAAGCTTGTCAACCAATCAAGCTGTGTTTTGGAACATAGCTAAGCTGGTGGGGACTAGGTGAACCTCTGACCCACTGTGTGCCAGGCACCTAAACCAGCTTGCTTGGACCAGCTAGTAAGCATGTGTCTCTTTCCACTCCCTAGTTCTCTATGGAAAGAATCCATAAACACATAAGCATTTGGTCCTTGATCCAATAAGTATTAGGATACTAATGACTCAATTACATTATGACATCATGCATTAAATCGTATCAGCAACATCATTATTCTGATGACTTGAAGAAGACAAAATTTTCAATAAGCAGCTTATGCTTGCTGGAAATTTCAAGGGAGTGAATGTTTTAGTACATTGCAACATTCTAATGCCTACCTGGGCAGTGTACTGAACTAGGGAGCGAATTGAGACACACCACATGTAAAACCAGCTACCATCAGGAGTTGGTTTTACCTGCATTTTCAGCAGGGCTGAATTTTCAATCTGGCTCCAAACAAGATAAAACTGCATGTGAGTATGGGGTTTTGTGGACTTATAATGAGGTGGCATTGTGAACATGGCTTGAATGTTGTTTGGTGGTTAGGTTCAGGATGATACGAAAAAGGTACAAACTTGTCAGTCGCCAGGAGCACATCGCCAATTGTGACACTAGCTCACAGGTTGTCTCAAGGTCAAGGGATCTGTTGATGGATGAGACAATGTACTGTGCCTTTCCATTAGGTAGGCTACTTATTAAACTCCAGCTGTGTAGCTGAGGGTTGTCGGCTTATGGGAGCTCCATCACTGTCAGTTGATATTTCAATAACATGATGCTAAGCTAACAAACACCTCCACAGCCTAGTGCTAATTTACTAATCTCTAATAATTCTACAAAAATAGACGAAGATTATGAAGAATGGCTTCATTTACAACCTTAATGGAAATATTGATAGCATAAACATGTAGGCGAAGCAACAGTCATTAACATCTTTTTGTAGCATTTAACCTTCTAACCTTCTTGGCATCTTTAAAAAATACAAGTGCTTTGAGGACGAGTTCCTCATTAACAAGAACATGAATTAGAAATAAAGAAAAGAAAAAAACGAATCCAAATATTAGTGAAGATTATTGCCACCTTTACCCAAGAGATGACAGAGCACTTTGACATAATTCTCTCAGAAGAGTCAAACAATAACTGAGTTTAATTCAGAACCCTTCAAGCCAGCAGAAAAGTCATAGTCCTGGAATCATGGGCAGTGTAAATCAAACCCTCGGATGTGAATGGATAGAATGATTCAAAGCCCTGCAGGGAATGATTATTTTGGTTGCATAACACCTCCCATGAGTTGATTATAACGAGGTCTAGACATGACCACAATACCCTCAAGTGGCCTCTCTTCCTCCCTCCCTTCTTCTCTGTCACAATTCTCTCTGTAGATCCATCTTCCCTCCTCCTTCCCCACACGTACTGACCTTTCTCAGATCATTACTATAATCATTAGCACTCTGTTTTGGTATACTATAATAGAGCTACATTTTTACTCTTTCTAAAGAGAACATGAGCTGTGCTTGCCAGTGGTTCCACGCAACCACCATTGCTATCTGGTTGCTAAGGTATTCCGAGTATTTTCAAGCATGTGGCTGTTCACTAGGTGAAGTCAACAGAGCCCACCCCCACTAGATATGGCTTAGATCCCTTATTCAACTCTTTTTTTCACACATTTTCTCCACCAGATGAAAATGTTAAGTCCAATTGCTTATAAAAATAATATTACACCTCTTCAAATCAAGCTGCACAATTTGAGGTACCTATGCACCAAAGTTTAATATTTAGGTTTAGAGATTTAAACAAACCTAAAATCTTAAGTATGATCAATAGTAATAGCAACCTTAGCATGCACCACTAATAACTGGCTAAAAATGTATTGGTCTGTCTATGGTTTATGGTCTGTATATACTGTATGTAGATATATCATTTAAGTCTATAATATTTAAGTCACATTTTCTATGGGTTAAATATTTTAAAAAAATTATTAGTGTTATCTTGTAATAAAAATTACAGGGAACTAATAAATACATTCATGTCAAAAACCAACCTGTAGCCAACCTTACCAAAGAGATTTATTTTTTGTGGGTTCTGTACTATAACCTATAGTAATGCCAGTAGACAATCTTCACAGAGTTGGATAACCAACTAGAGTTTGGAGTCACTAAAATAGATGGCCACTCTCAGACACGTTTAGAGAATGTTGGCGATTGATCTAGATAGAGTTCACATATTGAGTGAGATTGAGCAGACAACATCAGCCAGGGCTGGCATATGACCTGGCCCAGTGACAAAAAAGAGTGCATGAGGGAATATGACAACGGAATGACTATTGGAAGAGAATATGCCAGACACCAAATCAATAAATATGTTTAAAGGCAAGGGTCTGACCTGATATACAGAATCCCATCAATACCTGGAAACTGGGTTAGGACAAGACAATGTGTGTTTATGCTGTGCACAAAAAAATCTGTTACAACTAAATCTATGTCAGACGGAAGTCATTCTCTAAACACAAAACAGGCAAAAAATCTTGCCACAAAGCTGTCAAGAAGTTGAGCAATACAGTCTCATTGGCATCGCTATTAGGTTATACAAGTGATCAAAGTTTTAATTAGCCATTTGGATGATAACATTATCAAGGTAAATAGAAAGAACATGGCTGCTTAAGCAAGGTGTAGAGAGTGCTAAGTACCACCCACGTACTGGCAGCATCAAATATACCAGGAAATAAAAATAAATTAATTTATGTCAATGTGGAAATATGGGAGAAATCAGCAGAAGACCTGAGCTATAGCTGCTTTTATAAAGCACTTTTTGCTGTCTGGCAAAAGTCAAACATCAAGGCAAATAAACTATCCTCTGTTTACACCCACTAAAAACTAGCTTGGCATCATTGCTAAGTTTGTTTTCTATGTGTTTTTATAGAATGAAGGATCTTCTTGTTCTTCTAATGTGTATATATTTAATTCAAGCCCAATATTCTTATAAGGAACCACTGTATAAGGTCAAATGTAGAGGTTGATGGAAGATGAAACAGAAAATACTCAAATGGGAATAAAACATGCTCACATAACCCTTACACTTAATTGACTGTTTCAGGAACGTTACAGTCATAAACTGATGCACACCCTAGTCCAGTGATTCCCAAACTTTTTCTGCCAGGCCCACCTTTTGTAGAGAAAAATATTGACAACTCTAGGAGTGTTTGGCAAGGTAATGGATATGACCATGTTGATATGTTTTGTCTTGGCGGAATAGATCTGCTATGCTGCTGCTGTTATTGCTGCTGCTGCTGTTTCAGAGCAAGTACAGGACATGCTGCTGATCTATGCAGGTGGAGCTGGGGAAGGTGGAGGGTTTCTGAAAGTGAGCTGCAACTGCTACAGCAAATATTGAGCTGCGAGCACATTGGCCGCTGATACAGCAGGAACCAATCAACTGTGCCCACAAGAGAATGATGTAATTGCAAGCAGATTGAGTTAAGGACATATTGAAACATTGTAATTAATACAGTACTACAACTTCAACGGGCTTCTCTTTGTGTTTGGATGTGAAGACTCTAACGGCGCTGATCCACTTGTCCGTGCGACACTTCTGTCGCGCCGCGCTCCACTATATTCCTATGGGTGACGTCAAGCGACTTTGTCGCGCCCGCAAAGCATTCCGGGAAGGCGGCGCTTCATTTGAAAAAATGCTGCGCGTCAAAAAGCTGGCCGATGCCCATCTTTATGCAAATGAATTCCGTCAGACGCGACGCGTCTATCCAATAGAAGTAGAGCATATGGAGACGGAGGGAAGTCTCTCGCAGGTCCTCTGTTCTGATACGCTACATTTCCCGCTGGGTCAAAACCACGCCCATAGCGGTAAACCCCCATCAACGTACCAATGTGGGGAGGCGTCGCGACACCACGCGACAGTCGTGTCGGACAAGTGGATCAGCGCCGTAAGTGGCGTCTTTCAGCTTTCAGCTTCATATCGTCAGAAGCTAATATTTTAGACACAACACAATGTGGTCTCTTTATTACCCACCGTTGTACTGGTGAATCTGAAAGTGAGATATGCCTTGTCATATTTTATTTTCTTGAGGCTGTCTACACTGGACAAACATTTGTGTCCTTTGTGTCAGAAGTTGTGCGGTTGCTGGAATATGTCGGAAATAGAACTGGCATCAGTTTACTGTCGGGAATGTATTGTGTCGTGCCGCATCCAGTGCACAGCATCACTGATTTTCAATTTGCTTTTGTCACATCAGGCCACTCGCGTCTGGTGTAAACACATTGTTTTGGTAGTTGTGACATTAGAATTAGATTCATAGCCTGCTATGTTTTGTGTTTTACTCAATTCTGATTCTTCAACCACGCCATCTAGCAGTTTGTTAATCCATAACAACAACCGCTACAACTGATCACAGACCATTCAAGCGGGTCCTGGGTGTCATCTTGAGGTAATAAAATTTCAATGGCAATAAAATTTAAATTTCAATAAAGTGGGATAATTTCACAGTGGGGTCTTATATTTCTCTGCACAACAATCTGCTGACTGTACACTATCTCTTGGCCTCGCCGCAGCCCCCTTTTATAACCCTGAGCCGCCTCTATGGGGCGTACTACCCACTTTGGGAAACACTGCCCTAGTCCAAGAGACAATAACAGAATATGGTTTTGTATTAAACTTGAGATAAAAAGCAGCTGTGAAACTCACAAAAACTCGTAAACTTGATCCCTCAGAGAACTCGCTTCACACCTCCAGAGGGATTCTGGGTAACATCCGAAGGGTCAGTAACAGCTGCCTGCCCTGATAGTGTTGTACCACCAGAATTAACCATGTTTCCAACCCCTCACACTGCCTCTTGTCAGGAGCTGCCTAGTGCTCTAAGCCAGGCTGACAGAAGGTGAGTTGGTATGTGGTCCTCAATAAGGCTGTTTTACCTAGGCCAGAAGTACAGTAAGCTGGCTGAACCTTTCCTGTAAACAGGTTTCTACTGTATGGATCAGTAGGAAACCAATCCAGGGATGTTAGGTGCATTTTCCTTGAAAGATTAATGATTCCATTTTGTTAAATAGCCTGCATCTAAAAGCTTTCATGAAGCGATTTTTCGCTTCGGCCTGGGCTTTTATCACAGCTGCACACCTATTTAGGTCAGAATATAATACAATCAAACCCATAATAGCTTTCTTCAATCATGTGCAGTCAAATTATTCATGGAGATTTTTTTCATTTATTGTTGTTCATTAAAGTGAAATTGGTATCATGTGGCTCAGTTGATTATAAGCTTGGGGGCACTGGAGGTCAAGGACTGAAGAAGATTTTCAGAACAGAAAAACATCCAAAGTACCAAAGCCACCAAAACAAAACAATGGACATCAAGGTCGATATACATCTCTGAAGGCAACATATATCGACATTTTATGATCAAATAACATATAACTCAAGCAACAACTGTTTGTAAGATATTCAAGACCTCATAATTCAGATCCCTATATAGTTGATGAAACCTAAATGATAAAATGAATCTTTTTACATTAAATCAACATAAACCTACATCAATGGATTGGTCACAGACTCAAAGCTGGAACAATCAACAGCTATTGGCCAATGAATTATGAGTAATGATCTAGTGCTGAGTAATGATGGTTATTGACACTTGACCTTGTTTGGCCATTGCCCAGTGATTGGTCGACAAATCAAGGTGGTCAGACACAGCAACGAGCCATGGAATTCACAAGCAAAGAGACAAACAAAAAATGAAGGCATGGATGCTAAAAAAACGGAAAAGAAAGGCTACAACCTCAGTTACAGGCGGAACTACGTACATTGTCTGCAGCAGGCTCTGTGGAACCGTGCAGCTAGTCTTGGATGGAAAGTTCCAGAACAATCCGGGCCCCATCTATCAGTACAAAACAAGATCCATTTGTAATTCAGCTATACACAATATTTGGTATTCAGAAAAATCTTAGTATTCAGGAAGCCCCCTCCGAGTCCTGTACACTAAAATGTAAACTTGTCCTAGGGCATGCCTCTTTCAAAGATATGTTTTATTGAAAAGTTCCAGGATTTAAAAAAAAAAATCCTCTATAAATGACATTCTTTATATAAATCTCAAGCCAGGAGCTTCTATTAGAGTAAAGCTAACATGCAGTTTATTAAAAAATATTTTTCCATGCTCAGTGGAGAACAGTCCAACAGTTCTAACAGGGAAGGCTTTCAGGATGTGTAGGTTTTGTAAGAGTGAGACAGAAAAGTTTCCAAGGCGTCTGTTGCATTATTATGTAATGTAGAAATGGGGGCATCTCGTTGTTGTCTTGCAGGGATACATAGCAAAAAAAAAAAAAGGATCAGCCTTGCATCAAGTTGCGTCAGTAATGCCATCTTTCTTTTTACAAGGATAATTATTACTTAAAATATTTACATACTCTTTAATCACTTGTTTAAAAAAAAAAAGCATGCCACATATTGTTATTCATCTTTGCAGATTTAATGATCACACACAGTAATTAAACTACCTGCTTGAATTTCCACCAACCTTTGAGTTACATAGATAATATGTATTTCAGCTTCATGCTATGTTGTGAACCAAAGGTGTGGCAGTCGCCATTTGCTGTATTTAAACCAACTGTTTTATTTTAAATCCAACATAAATATTTTCATCTTTAGGCACAGGCTAACAACATCATCCATCACCCCTTTAAAGATGAAAGTGTCAAGACTTGTGATAAGTCCCAGTTCCACCCTGGAAAGTTCCACGGCCCTCCTGGCCTCCCAATGCAAGCTGGCACCCAACCAGGTACACTGGCGTCAGATATTTTGTGAAGTGTTATTGAGATTAAGAAAACAAAAGCTGTGCTTATCAGTTATTACATATCAGCACCATAACAGATAGCATTACTCCAATGAAGGGGAAAGGACACCTGTTAATAGACTTACCCTGAATTTAAGGGGTGGTCTGGATGGACCACCACTGGCTTGCTGTTTTTGGCAAAGCATCCCTGTCTGACGCAGTTATTTTGTAGGGTTAATAAATTTAACCTGTCGACTAACCATTGACGCCAATGCAGAGGCTGGTACTATGAAGCGTAGCTTATGACACAAGCGCTGGAATACTCTCAGCAGGGACTCTAATGTTTCTCCTGAGGTGGAGTCCCTCAAGGCCCATTGTTGAGGCACTTTTTGATCTGCTCTGTCCATTTGCCACGTCTTCAAACACCTTGCACCAAAACAACCAAGTAGTCAACTTAACCTAACAACAAAT
Organism: Leuciscus leuciscus; assembly: GCF_965113295.1. Classification (NCBI taxonomy): domain Eukaryota; kingdom Metazoa; phylum Chordata; class Actinopteri; order Cypriniformes; family Leuciscidae; genus Leuciscus; species Leuciscus leuciscus. The sequence goes on along the minus strand of NC_138724.1, from coordinate 21,752,439 downwards.
GTCTTAGAGTTCTCTTGAATGATCTTTCTAATTTGCACCTTTTTACAACAATCACCGCAAGGACTAAGGAGATCTTTCTTACCTTTGCTTAAGGACTGTGTTCCTGTTGTCGTCTAAAAAGATTTCGATGTGTTTAGCCTCTCTTTTTGTTTGCTTGTGAGTGCGTTTCAGAGCGATGCTGTCTACCCTATGAGGGCTATTCTGTGTGAATCTCTCTACCTCTGTTCCACCCTCCCTCGTTCGCTCACTCTCCCCCTCCCTTTTTTTGCTCTATAATAAACAGAGAACACGTGTCCTCTTGGATGATGCAGCCTGAGCCATACCAACAGATGAGAGCGAGATAGAGGGAGGGAGAGAGAAAGAGCAATCACAGAGAGGGACACAGAGAGGGACAGACAGGAGAGAGACAGAGAGATAAGAAATTGGATACAGGAGAGGACTGAAAGAAGAGCAAAGGGCAGACAGGAAGGAATCAAGGAGACAGAGAGGAGAAATAAATAGTGAGGGATATTGAGTAAAGCCTGGAGGCTTGGGATGAAAGGCTGTCCAATTAGACCACAAGTGGCAGCTCTGTACACGCAGTTCTTACACTTCAGGGAGAAGGCATGAATTTGGCAGCATGAGCTTTTATCGAGGCAGTTTTTACTAGAAACTGTTCTCCCAAGTGATTATAAATACATACTCATGATATACCCACCCAAACACTGCCACAACAAACCCACACGTTTACTTATCACAGCATTATTCGAAGACACAGACACATACGCCCATGCACATGTTGTTACAGAGCACGGTTTACTTATTTGTACTCTTTTATGGTAATTTACTTTTCCCCCTGAAGACTACTTCTAATGTTAGTCAAGGTTTCTTGCACCAAAAACAGTTGTAATTCAGCCTATTGTTCATCCTCCCTCTAACTCTAGGAATTGGTCAGTTTTTGCTTCCATACCTTCTATAGTTAAATGCTGTTATAATTGGCTTATCTCAATGTATGGGGTAGTCAAGGGTTCAAGACTGGTCAGTATGGTCCAGGTAGCCAATCTAGTTGTTAGATATTGTACCTACATCCAAATGGGAGCAACAAAATCTTTTCAATTAATGGTAATTCAAAATTAGCTGCATGTCCTGACAAACTTTTTTTTATGCAAATAAATAAATAAATGCTTGTGCTGGTGGTAATATTGACAATGATGATGATATTGAGGGTGATAACTGCTTATCATTTGCAAGACGCCAAAAGCATTGAATCATAGCAAATCAATATCCTAATTAACACATCTAAAGGATGGAAAAACTGGCACATGCCTTGTCTCCCCTTGCGGTCTCACTGTCTTTAATATTCTTCAATCCTGTAACCAAGAAAAAATCTTGCTGCCTATGACTAGTCTGACTCACCCTGTAGCTTCTGGGTAGAAATCGTCAGCAATTTTGAAACGGCTATAAAACTTTTCCCTGGCAATTCTGGGGTCTTTTGCTGTTGGACAGTCCATATAACCCACTTTGGAGCCACAATCAGCAATATAAATAAACCTTTCTCATTATCTTGTTGGCACAGTTAAGAGGGGAAAAGGTGCACATGCCAACTCACTACTCTATTGTTCCTACTTATACAATTTTAACTATATAAAATCAAATTTATTTTATATATTTATTTTATTACATTTATTCGGCCATGGCACCAGTCTGTAAACTTCTGAGAGTACAATATTTCAGCACACTTGTTGAGTTGACTGAACAAGAGATGTCAACTCACATTATGTTGCAATCTGACATATTCTTTGCTGAAGGTTGCTTTCCACAACATAAAAATTTGCCAATACACTAGCTCAAACCAGCCCCGAACGATTATGTTTACTTTCATTAGGAATTATGGGCCAGTTATCACCACTTACTGTACACAACAGTGCAGCACAGTGTACATTCCTCTCTGTTACATTGTTTGTTGCAAATTTAAGACAGTAACACATTCTTGGCTCACAGTCTTGCAGGCTAATTAACCCTTATTTGTCTCTATATTAGCTGTGCGATAAGGAGAAATAGGTCAGACGCCTTTTTTGGAAAGGGTCTATAACAGTAGATGGACTATAGCCAGGTTTGAAGTGGTGAATTGGGAGAAACCTGGCAGCGCTGTGGACCACAGTTGATAGGCGAAGCACGTTTTGAGTCTTTTGTTTATCTGAGGTTTGTTTGTCTGTACCTGTGCCAATGAGAACTGCTCATTGGTAAGCAGGACATACTCAAGGCATGTGCTATCAAGGAGGCAAAACTGTTGTCCCAATGCAATGTGGAGAGTGTCAGTGCATCTGTCTAAAGGAAAGACATCACAATTAGGAGTGTCAGAGGTCCTTAAGGTTGACTTGTGGTCTTGTGGTTTTCACTTGCACATAGGTCTGCAAAATAAATGGAAATAAATTAATGAGATTTAAATTATGGTGTCTGCAACTGATCACGAAAAATGCTATTTCAGTATTAGATTTGTTGGATAGTTGGATTTGAGTTGCTTTTTAGGAACTGATACTTTTCTGTTTGAATCCCTTGTAGACTGAATTTGCCTCAGGACATGCTTGTATCCAGATTGTCTGAAACACAAGAATGCTTATTTTATTTGACATACCACATGATTGAAGAAAAAAAAAGTGAGGGATACACTTACTCTATGGGTCAGACATTACTCAAGGATACAACGATGGTAGCTCATGGTTGGCTACATGCAGAGATTGAAACAGCAACCTTCTGGTTACAAGCCCTATGCCACTGACACAACACCTAATAAAAAAGTAGATTGTAACTTTGTCTAAAGAGAATGTGTGTGGTTGCCTGTGCAAAATGCACTGCCAAAAGTAGGTTGTTGCAATTTAGTTGCTAAGGTTGTCTCAGCACAATCTTAAATACAAACTGGATTCTGTCTGAAGCACGATGCTTCATATATGTGGTGATGTGCCACTCAAATGAATAAGAAAAAGAACATGAACATGAGAGATAGACAGCTTAGCTATGACTCATTCCTCCATTATAGCAGGAACGAAGCAGAACAGGTCATTCGACTGATATTTATGTTTTTTCCTCATCAGCCTGAAAATACTTGTCCTTCAAACTGGCATCGTCTGACACTGAGAGAATGGGAAACAAGGTATGAGAGAGTTGGTGAGAAAAACAAATGCTTTTATAAAAGCTCAGGCTATTTATAAAAAGACAGGTCAATCTGCAGTGAAAAAGGCAACTGGATCTCTAAAATACTGCAAAAATTAAAAAACAGATGAATGAGGCGCTGCAGATAGATTAGAAGGGGAAGGGCAATACTTTCCAACATCTTAATATCCGTTCCAACACATTCAACATCAGAGTTTCCATGAGGGGGCATTTTGCAGTGCCTAGTCAAAAAAAAAAAAAATATACAAAAATGTACAGTACAGAAACATTAAGAAATATGAGATAAAACAGGTAAAACAGTGTTCTCTCAACTCCCACCTGCTATAGTGCACTGGCTTGTTTGAGCCGGTGTTTCAGAGTGAATGCAAACCCAGTCAGAGAGAGATTAGCCACATCTGAAGAGCAGTGTGTGGGCGTTAGCTTAGATACGGCTAATCCTGACACCTCTGTTTCTCTCTCCATCTCTCACTCTTTTTCCTCCAAGTCGTGTCTGTCCTTTTTAAACGAAAAGGTCTGAAAATAGGCTCAGCGAAACAACAAAAAGACACTAAAAGTCTCCAAGACGGACACTAGGGAACACTAGTAAATACTTTTCATCTAACTCAGTTTAAAAGAGATGCAACACAGTCAGCTCAGGACAGATGGGATCTCAAATCTTTTGCAGGATTCTCACACAGTTAAAACAGGAATAATTCTGCAGTGAATAAGAAGACTATAATTGAGAGAGGAAGGGAATGTGAAAAGACATCAATGTTTTTGTAAAATGATGTTTTCACTTTTTAGGTGCACATCAGAATATTTTATGTCTTTGTGTGTGTGTTATTCAAATTCAATCTAAAGGCACGATGACATGTTCTAGCACCAGTCTTCTCAAAATATGCAGCGTTGCTACAGAGATGATGCTACTGTGGATACATTGCTTGCATACAAACTCTGTGAAAGGGCTCAGTTTGGTCAGGAACTGCTGTTTTCTGACACTGAACACTGGACTACATCTTCATAAAATATTATTGCCTAAGTGTCACTTCAAAAAAACATCTTGCATGCACTGTAAATAGGTTAGCCATAAATGCCACTGTCAGATCTTAACAAAAACACAGAGACTATTAACAGGTTTATGTGGCAGTAGTTGGGTCAGCTCCATGTTCACGTCTCTTAAGAGGAACAGTACATCACTAGCTCATGCCAGAAAAAGCCACCACTGTGAATCCAGGTCAGGAGTGATTCATTGAGCAACAACAAGAAATGGCAGTGTTCTTGGAGACCCAGCATGGGTCATGGTGAAAAACTACACAATTCACTATGAGGCCATGGAATGGTAACCTAGGATTTTTAAGTCTGTACTTAGTGCATGGAAAGATCTACAATGATATACAAAAATGTAATGATATACCCCACTGATGGTTATGTGATTGCAAATATGTTTGAATAATCTTTAATGTGGCGCTATGGACCTTTTTCACAGCAGTACCATCTTAACGGGAATGAAAGCGTGGCTGTGGGGGATAGACGTACATCTCTTCAGTGGGTTGTACTGTTATTTAGTGTGTTTGTGGATTGTTCTGGCAACAAGACGCTGCAAAAATATCTTTCCAAGAAATTTCAGTATACAAAAAAACCCAGACAATATGAGCTGTGGAAAATTATAAGTGATTTAGGAACTTTATACGGCCTTTACAGCGGATGCCATTGAAAACACGGTAAGTCTATCCCTCACAGCCAAGCTGTGACATACCTGTCATGGCGCTGCTCTGAATAAGGTCTATGGAGTTTCTAGTGTGTTTTGGTTGCTTACAAGCCCAAAGAAAAATGTCAAAGTTTGGGGTAATTGAATCGTCAACTTTCTGGTTACTAGTTCTCAGCTATAACCACTATTACACACTACCAAAGGCAGAAAAAATGTAAATGTTGTTCTCATATCATTTTCTCCTTAGGATCATTAACAATTTTATTTTAATGTCTGAACATGTATGGTTATTCAATAAAGTCATGGCCCTATTTGTCATCAAGCCACCAAATGATGTAACTTCATGAGTGACTTTTCTTTAGTTTAGACCTTTCAAAAAGTCAATAAATCCCTCCTGCCCTTCCCAAGCCAACTCGGCTGAGGTTGCAGAGATAACAAGGTCAATATGACCATCCCAGAGGGATATATCAATAACTTCCATTCCGAAATCACGGATGAGATCATCCACATCAGCTGACCCACATTTTACACATGAACAAGCAGCTGGGACTCTGTATTCATAAACATGCTCATTAAAACTAGAAGACCAAGACATTTGAAGTCTTATACTGCAGAAAAGAGCATTCAAATATACGCGAGATCTTAAGGATAGGTTAACTTGGTTTTTTTAAGTGAGAGGGGAGAGAAATGGGGCACAGAGATGTGGAGAAATCCAGTGATTTGATTTGTCTTTGTGTTGACTGACGCAAATGAGGCTTGCTCACACTCACATTCTCACGAACAACCTGGTGACGCATACAAATGTCACCTCCAATATTCTAAATGGATCACCAGAAACGAGCACCCTTTACATGAGAGCATAAATGCATTAATGTTAATTATTTATGTTTCAGTCTAAACACCGGAAATAATCATTGTTAAAATGTTTTGGATATTGATGTGGATGACATGCAAAATCATACCCAGGCTTTAAAAACACAGACAGAGCCCGTCAAAGGAGAATCTCAATTGCTTTATAAAAAGCACATCTCTGGGTGAATATATATATATATATATATATATATATATATGTGATTATGAAGTTTCAAAAACAGAAAAAGAAACAGTTAAAACATTATAATAAATTGATTTATTGACCATATACCAAACTGAAATAGTTTATACACAGAAATATTACAGTAAAAAGTTCACAGACAATTTAATACAACTCTCAATATCACACATATGCACATGACTCACTTTCTCACACATTCACAAGAAACTCTAATTTTACCTTCTTTTTTTTTTTACAATCTTTTGGACTTTCAGGCCTGTAGGTCTGTAATTTTCCTCTTTCTGTAGTTGAGAACTAGACTAGAGGCAGTGAGGTGAGAGGACCGGCCTTTTTCCCACAGTTGGAAACTGTTAAGTCCACTCTGCCCTGACTTAAACAAGCTTCTCTCTAAACAATCCAATCGCTCCACCAGCGCTGATGTGTCCTCGTTGTAGGCGTTTTGGGATGAGTCCATGGTCCGACGGAAACGACCAATGAAGGTCTGATAAGAGAGATGGGGACAGTATAAATAATATGGAAGTACAATTATACATCCTTAGAGGATGCAGGGACAGTTGATGAAAGAGTCTTAAAGCTTCTATTCAGTTACACCAATAAGCAGTCTGTTTGACCAAAATTTAATGTAATTAATTCAGCACTAGAAATGATCAAAATAAGTAGACTTTATGGTGCACAATTTCTCACACTAAAAGTAATTTTGTATTTGCTATTTCAAACATATATTAAAGAAATGTAGCCATATTCTCAATGTTTAAAGCTGCTTGTTGAATTGCAATAACCAAAAGCCATAATATCCAGCCATAATAACTATGCAGAAGATTTGTAAAGCCCTAAATTAAGCAAAATTTACTTTCCCTAAGCTTAACTAACATTGAGCTTTAATTGCATTAACTGATTTAACACAACAGATCTGTACGCCCTATTGAACCTGCCATACCAGTCTGCCCAGCAACTGGTCAGTGCTAGTAATGATTTTAAATGTATTGCTCCCTCTACTGGTTGAGGTAAGAAATAGCAGATGGATCAGTAATGCATGCATGTCCCCAATGAGTTCACACTGTACGATTTTCAAAGTAGTCGGGTCACTGTTCTTTTCACACTGCACAACTATCTGGGGTAACATTCAGTTGCTGCTGTGTTAACACTGCACAGTGGATTGGAGACAGGGGGGTTCACACTGCATCATGACTGTACAAAAGAAAGAATCGCCGACAACTTCTAACTGGTCCGCAAAAACGCACACGAGAAGTGATAAGGAAATAACGCAAGGTCACGCGTGCGTGAGACGGGAGTTCTCACGCCAGACTGGAATTTTTATTAAAAATGATAGCCTGCGAGAAGATTGCGATCCAAATTGTCTGTGCGCTGATTTGCAGTGAAAAGGAGAAAAAGAAAAACAGATAATGTAGGAGGAAATGGTTGGGGAGACGCAGGGAGCAAGGATTGTGTGTTCTGCAAAGAGAGCTGGGGTGAATAAATAATTTTGCAATGTGCTGCTGGTCAAGCAAATGTTTGTGCTTCGTTTCTGTTTGATATAATTGTAAATATATCTATTAAAATACTAGGGGTGTAAATCGGACAGTTCATCACGATACGATACGATATCGATTCTCTCAGCCAGCGATACGATATTTGCCGATACCTCAAAAAATTCTGCGATACGATTACGATTCGATTCAGGGCTATATCGATCGATTAATCGATATTTAGATATTATGTTCACACAGTTACGTTTTTATTAACTCACAAATGCAACCAAAATATATAACATGAACGTTTAATAAACTCTTTGAAAACTGCACACCCTCTCCCAATTGGGACATTTACAACAGAAGAGGTCATTTGCAATTGCAAGTACTACGTTCTTGTTCATTTTCATAAATTATGTTTTTTATTATTATTGTGCATTCCAAGTAATATCAATCAAACTGCAGCTGGCTTGTTTTGATTAATAAAAATAATAATAACTTAAAAAATACAGGTAAATTACAAAATTAAAGTTCATTGAAAGTATGCTTTAATATGTTAAAAGTTTTTGGGGTTTTTTTGCAGATACATTCACATTTCATCTTTCTGAGTCAAACAAAACCAAGCAATTGCTATGATAAATAATATAACACTCGGTTAATCTTTGTAACGTTAATCTCCTCAGCTGACATAGACGCCTGACAAACTTTGTTGTTGTGATTAACGTACACAGTATACGGTGAGCTTTTCCCTCACCACTAAACAAGGTGCTTTAGTAAGGTTCTGTGAAAATGTTTCACCTTTTATTTTCCTTTTACGCCCTGAAGAAGATATCACGGGTTCATCAAGTTCATTGAAATTATCCATCCTCGATCACTTAGTCAGCTTTGACGAAACTCCTCTCAGCTAGCGCGTCTTTTCAAAGTGACATCTGACCTGAATACTGCACGCTGAGTCGCTAAAACGGACTTATCGTGTTGTGTTCACCAACAAGGGTGCGACTGCTTGTCTGTTTCTGCTGTAAAACATGAACTCGCGATGCCTTGACAGCAGACAATACCGGCTTTTGTGGAAAAAAAACTTGTTTAGGGTTCAGTCAGTCTTGTTGTCAGGCGTCTATTTCAGATGAGGAGATTAACGTTATAAAGACACACCGGCAGACAGTATGGTTGGTGAGTAAACGAAAATGTGCGCTTTGGCGGAGGATGTTACGTGAGAATGTGGAGAGTGTCAAAATAAAGGTGTATATCGTAGGGCTGGACGATTTTGGCTAAAATCATAATCGCAATTAATCAAACAAGTTACCTCGATTACGATTATTGAACGATTATTTTATTTTTGTCACTGGCAAGGCTTATACTGTAAATATGTTCACGGTTATTTTTTCTAATGAAAGAGTGCATAATCCTATCTTTGTTATTCTTAAATAAGGAAACACACAGATAGCTATTAATGCTTATTTATTAAATATTTCAAACAATTGAATCAAATGCACTGTTTGCACTGTTCATATTCGGTAATGTGATTGTGCTCCAAGTGTTGAAACAGATTGGTGGTATTACCTTTGGTCGCTATAACAGTTTTTCTGCAGTGTTTGCATTTGACTTGAGTTTGTTCGGTGTCGTCTTTATTGAAGCCAAAATGTGTTCAAACGACGGACACTGCGTGTTTCTTTGGTACAAGCGGCTCCGGCTGTTGCTGAGTTGACTCTTGTGTTTGAGTTCAGTTGCTTCAATGTCGCAGACTGGACGAGGCGGAGTCACGTGACTACACACACGCGGTAATATGTTTTAAGGGGAAAGTACATTAACACAGTGGGCGGAAATATTAATAGGATTTTAAAAAACGAAATAACCAACTTGGTAAAATTACGTCGGTTGTAGGCTCTGAATTTCGGTTTCGATTACTTTTCGATTAATCATCCATCCAAAATATATAGATATTTTACGTGTGGAATCGATGCATCGTATCGTTGGACGTTATATCGATGCATCGATCCATATCGATGTATCGTTACACCACTATAAAATACTGATATTGTGGTCTATAACTCCTCCCCGAACATCCCGCTGTCCTGTTTCTTGCTCTCTTATTGGATGTAGGTCTTCGCCGATGTAGTTTTCAGTCAGAACACATTTCACACTGCAGGATTCTGAATCGCTGACTAGTCCAGATATTTGCATGCCAAATATCTCATGGGCGTCTGCGACTCATAGTGATTCTCTCAAACTCCGTCTTCGGTCATTCACAGTGCGTGATTGTCACTCGCATGAACAAGCACCGTTTTACCTATGATTTCGGGCATTTGTTGGCGATCTCGCAAAACCTGTCGGCGAGCGAAAAATTGGGCCTAAAATCTTGCAGTGTGAACTCGGCATTAGTTGTTTAAATGACATAATTTTAGCATGTGAAGTTGCGAACCTTAACAACAAGCCTTGTTCTAACTACACATTACTAAACAAAACTCCTCACCATATCTTGCAGGGTTAACATTTAAAGAAGATTTTCTGAGCATTTGCTTTTTAAAGTCATAATTTATTGTTTTATGACTACCTATCTAGACATGCTCACCTGGAGGATGGTATTAGCAATCTCTGGGTTTTCTGGGCTGTCAAAATGCAGCATCTGGGAGCCTAAACCATAGTAATATGGCCCCATTTTTTGCAGGTCTACAACAGCGGGATCTGCCCCGAACACTGTTCTCCAGCCCTCACGATACACCTTCGGCAGCTCCATGGACAGCACTCGCCTCTTCCTTTCATACAAGCCCTTGGCCAGCCAGAGCGGCATCTCCATCTTTGTGCCCTGAAACATACAAACACAAGAACAAATCTGCGAAAGGACACTTTCTTCTCATATGAAGGTGCCATTAGACTACCATATAAATATGTTGTGGTCAGGGCCATAAACACCATAGACAAAAAGGGGGACAAGGGGGACCCCTAATAAAACTGCTAAATTGTCGCACACCAATATTTGATATTATTGATGCTGCACCAGTCTTTTTTAAGGATGACACCAAGTTTTAAAAGTTACATTTTTAGGCTGGTCCGCCTCAGTGGTCTAACAGCGCTCGTCAAAATGATTAAGATGGTCGATAAAAAATACGAGATTTACTGTTCACAGAAGATGAGAGCGAATTCCCACATGACACTTAGTTATTTTAACTGTGGAAGAGAGAGGTAAGTTGGAAAGGTGAGTAGCTAAAAATGTAATATTTGACAACGGTTGCATGATAGAAATGTGAAACTGACAGTAATATCCAGTGATGCAAACTTCTTAACTTTTTTTTATCAGATTGTTTTAAATTCAATATTGTTTTGGTGGTAACACTATCATTTTGAATATTGAATATTTCCATAGTGCCATTTCCATCATATCTCAAATAATGTATTGTGTTTGATATAACATTTTGTGGTGAAAATTAATGATAATTTTTCTAAAAAAACTTCTTGTCCTTTTGCCTTAAGGTTAATTTCATATCTGCCATTGTATGTATTAAACCGATTTTTTATTTTTTATTATTATTATTATTAGTGTTTATTTATATTTTTTGCTCTTCTTGGTAAAGTGCACTACAATACGGAAAACTCATTTTTATACAAATACATATTCACGTTTTGTTTAAATCATAGTTTAAACATAATTTATAAAGGTTGTTGTCTTAGATTAAGAGAAGATCTGGGAAGAGAAGATCTAAAGTGTAATTTGAAAAACAGTTCAAGAAGGTTTTGTGTCATCTTTGTATACCATAGCACGTAAAAGTGCTCGAAAAGCGATTTACCACTTTTATAACTGCTTTAAAACTAATTTTATTGATAAATGTATTGGTATACCTCCGGTATGTCGCGGCTCTCGCTGGATTTCTCTAGGAACCCGAGTCTCGGGAACGCGCTCTCAGTCCTGCACGGCAGTCGCTCGTGAGACAGTAAAATATCATCCAGAGAAAAGAAATTCTCCTCCATTCCGATCCCCGGAGGAACGGGCATGTAGGATAGCGCGTCCATTTATTTATATATTTACAATAATTGAACGATAAATGAGCAAACAAAATCTAACAGACGGTAAAAAATAAAGACAAACTTGTCAAAACAACAACACTGTCATAGCATTTGGCGCGCAACTTCAAATAAGAAGTAATGGAGCATTGAGCAGAGGGAGCATCGAACAGGCGCGATCAGTCGATAACAGAGTGATGAAGATTCACAGCTTCTCAATACTCTTTGATTTACAGTATCTGTGATTGAAACATGTGGTAAAAAGAAAATACTAGGTCAGTCTAAAAATAAAAACAGTATTTTGGTTGGCTGCTGAATTTGTATTATTTTAGAATTAGTTAGAGTCGTTATAATAAGCAACGAACTTTTTAGAAGAAGAGAAAACATAAAAAGAAACTAGAATTAAGTAGGAACACAAATATTTAAATGATCATATTTAACAAATGCTTCTTTCTTTTTACGTTATGGAGCTAAGATAAAATGTACAACTCTGTCATGCGCATTTATGACTTTGGCCATCAGATGTCGCTATTTCTTTAATTTACCCACGAGACAGTCTATAATTGCAGTAATTACTGCTGTCTGTCAGTACTGCATACCATTACAAGTAAGAATGGTCTCATGTAAACATAACTATGGTTTACCAGTGGCCTGTCATTAAACAGAATTATAAAACTATATTATCTTGTTGTGAATTCAAAAGTTGTTTACAACACTATATAAGCAGACACACACAATGAAAGTTGAAGTTCTTATTGAAACTACAAGTCAGTTTCTGTTCCTAAATAGAATGTGCCTTTTTCTGTTCTTTAAAGGTCTCAGTTAATATATTATAATTAATAATACTATAATTATCTAAACAATCAGGGCTGCCACACACTTTTGTGCTTTTCAACTTCATACATGCCATTATAAATATTTGATTTACAGCACAACATGAAATATAAGTGCATAAAGAGACAATAAGTCACTGTCTTCTTTTAAAAAAAGATAAGACACAAGGCAGTTATGATGGTCACAGCCAAATTTGCAGAACAGACTCAGTACTTTGTCATATTACTTCTTTTTATGGACATAAATTATGTTTTTTTGCGCACTTACACTGCATGCTTATAGATTACCCATAAATTATTTTTATATTCTCAAAATGGTCCTAGGTATGACATTGCTCAATGCCCTGAACACATTAGACTATACTGAATATTTCAGTTAAAGTAGTCTAATGTGTTCAGGGCATTGAGCAATGTCATACCTATAGGACCATTTTGAGAATATAAAAATAATAATATAAAAGTTTATAATAATATAAAAGTTTAATTGTGAGATAGGCAGCAGTTGCACTTGAAAAAATAAAAAATAAATCATGTATTTTATGCTAATTTTAAAAGCCTCAGGGGAAGCAAATGTAATAATTTACATCGGTGTCTACGGTCCTGGTTACAAGATCATGCCTCTAAAAGATTTCAGCAAGTTTAATGCAATGCACACTATGATATCAGTGATGTGGTCCATACTTAATTTATGAATGCAGAAATATTAATAAGCATACTGTATTGATTTACCTCGAGCGATACAGCAGAGAGAGAGAGGCTCTGTCTTGCTGGAAGTTTAGGCCTATTGTATTTTATTTCATATTTTTATATTGCAAATATGGATTTTTCCATTTATTGTGATAATTTTACTATCACAATAAATGGTGATTTTATTACTATCACATTCTATCCTTATATTTGCTTTATTTTATTAACACACACACAACTTTGTTCCTATTATTATGTGCGTGTGATAATGCAACATACTAAATAATTGGCAATAAAACAGACGTGCCATAAATTACATTAAATTGCAAACTGACAGAGAAAGATGCACATTTTGCATGCTGTGCCATTTAAACTAAACATGGTTTTCTTGTTGTCTGTCAAATGCCCCTGAGATTGCATGGCTTGTTGACCTAATACACTCGCATTTTTTTGCCCCATTATGGAGATGAAAGACCATTAATTTTATGATAGCAACTCAAGCATGAATAAGGCCCTCGACTGAATGGTTGCAAATGAAAACATGAGGAGTACCTAAATTAAACAATGTCTGCCGGGCCGGCAACGTTACTGGGTCACATCTCTGTCCTCCTTTAACACCGTATTCAGATCACCAAGCGGCTGTTGGAGGCGAGACGTTGTCTGTGTTAACTTCTTAATAATTGATTGTTTGGGCTAGATGTTGTAAATCCATGCTCGCGTTTACAGCACATCTCGCCACTGTTAATCCGCGTATGCGCAGTAACCGCCTCTATTGTCTCGGAGCAGCAGCAGCGCACGGACGGATCTGCGCGTGCAGGGGAGCGGCACACGCTGACCCGAATCTCCAGGCAGACGGAGGGAGGACGAGCGGACCTGGACGTGTACACTGAACGGGCATCATGACTGATGTATTTTGAGTCATTCCTCTTTGAATAAGAGAGAGCCTTCGCATTCAAAGTACTGCGGATGTGTTGTTGCGCGTGGTGATTCTGGGCAGGCTGTCCTGTCAGTTGCTTTTAAGCGGAGAACGTGTTGCGTTTTTGCTCGCGCGAACGGCTTTATCACCCCCTTGTTCCCTCGTGAGTTAAGGTGATTATTGAGACTTTAGGTCCATGATTCGACCAGGAAAATGGGCTGTTGCGTCTGCGAGACACAGCTGTTTTAGTCAGACTTGACAACCGCGGATTTTAGCGCTTGTTTTGGTCGCTTGTTTGAAAGGAGGCTCGAGAAGCGCCGCAGGACGATCCGTGACACCCTTTCCGAGACACCCCCACCCATTTTTAGCGGATACTTTTGGATGGGGGGCAAACAGAGTACGGCGGGGCGGCCCCGGGGTGCTTTTCCCGGTGTCTCGACAGATGACAGCGCGGTGCCACCCTCGGCCCACTTCGGGCACTACCGGCCAGGTGGCACGATGGGACTGCGCAGCCGCTCGGTGAGCTCCGTGGCGGGGATGGGCATAGATCACAGCGCCACGGTGCCCTTCGGGTTTTACACCCCCAGAGGAACAGACACGGACAGAGCAGGAGGGGGGTCTGGCTCGGATCCTGCTCATAACGGGAACGGATACCAAGAAACTGGCGGGGGGCACCACACGGACGGTATGCTTTACCTGGGATCCCGGGCGTCGTTGGCAGATACTTTGCCCCTGCACATCGCGCCCCGATGGTTTAGCGCCCACAGCGGTAAGTGATAACTCAAACTCCGCATTTACTGGGCGCAGTGGCACAAAGCTACATCGATGCCACCACATGTAGTACGGAATATCACTCGAGGGCATATGCTGCTGCTGCTGCTGCTGCTCCAGTTTTCGCGCCGGCGGGAGGGGGAATGCGCACGAGACCTGTCTGACCAACGGCTGGACTCGACTGGCGCGAATCGACGCTTACCAGGTTGCAGCCTGTGATTTTAGAGGGAGGGGGATTCAATGGTTATCATCCTCTTACTTAGCTCGAACCACAATATGTCTCTCCGACTGGGTCATAGTGGTAGGGACATTGTTTCATCCCAGTGACTCGAATTTTTTTAATCACTTCACCAAAAAGATTTGTTCACTGGTTTGTAGGTATGGACCATAGAGTTTATTTTTGTGTGCGAGAAAGTCATTGAATAATTCGCTGAGCCGATTTGTTACATTAATTCATTGTTTCGCGTGAATTTATTGTCACCGACCGTGAAATAAAAATAGAAAATTCCTATTTTTTAAGAAATATTGCTGTATTTATCATAAATGATTAGATAAAAACTAAAAGAGCTGTCAGAGGTGATGGTGACGTTGAAGTCGTGGGACCGTGGTGTAGTTCGTTTATAAGCCTACCTTTAGCTTTTTACTTCTGGCAACTGCATTTAGGCTTCAAATTTGACCAAAGTTGTGTTCATCGATGAAAATGATTTTGATGGACAAAAAGTATCATAATCTTTTGTTGATCACAAATCTTGTCTTTTTGCAATAATCCGAAAGCCTGTAGAAAAACCTATAGGGTTTTTGTCGAGGGAACCAGTGATGCTAACTGGCGAGTGACAACTATAGCAAACGACAACGATCCATCTTTAAACAAGCTTTAGAAAAAAGACAATAATATCCCTATTATTAGCACAAGTACACGTACATCTCGGAGACATCTATTTGATGTCTGCATTTACATCTGCAAGATGTATTTTTTTAGAGTGTTTGCTCGTCTGCAATACGTCTCTAGGACTTTTCCTGTCAGATGTCATATAAACATTTACAAGATGTCTTTAAGATGTTTAAGGTGATTTAGAATGTATATAAAACTGACGTTTTTAGTTTTTACACAGCAGACGCTTTCCAGATTAACAGATTTATAGCAGACATCTCACAGACGTACCTGTGCAGTACTTTGTCACATAATACATTATTTTAATTATATATTGTTATAATTCCACATATTCATAGATCGTTCACACCTTTCTGTTCTTGTTGTGCTCGAGATTATCTCACTTGACAAACTGAACAAACAACTGTCTGTTAGTCAGCAGAACTAAACGTAAGAGATGCGGACCTTTCACGACCAAGATGTCTTTCTCATTCGTTTTGTTCAAGTTATTGAAATTTCTCATTCATTGCTGCTCTGAGCCTTGTTTAGACTAACAAATTGAACTCGTTCAGTGATGCGTACATTCGTTTTAACCAAGACAATGCTCCTTCACCACAACCTGTGAAATCATATTTATGCTATAGCAGTCCTTAAAGACAGGAAAGCACAAAGCAGTCACTTGCATCTTAAGGAAGAGGAAGAAATATGAGTCAGTGCATGGAAGTGAACAAGAACGATTGATTCAGGACTTAAACACCACCACTGGGCTTGTCAAGGCCTGAGCCGCAGCGCTCTGATGTCTTCCAGCCTCAGTCCCTCGCTGCTCATTAAACAAGCCCCAAATGTGGCCTCAAGAGGAAACATGCCAGATGTAAACAATCTCACTCAGTTTTTCCCTTAAAGGTTATTTCACTGACTGCAAATGAGGTTCCCCTTATTGTCAGGGAACGTAGCTCATGTTAGCAGGTGAGGCGTTCAGCTCTGAATGTCATGGTGTGTGTGATTTGGCTTCTAAACAGTGATCACACACAGGTTGCCAGGTTGCTACTGTGAGTTAATGAATGTCACAGTGAACACCGGGGAGGTCAGGTGCCTTTCTAAAGGGTGGGGTTCAGGGATCATGAGGGGAAACTGTTCTTGGAAAATTACTGACTGTTCCCCTGTGTTTGAAAGTAAGACTTAGTAAATAGGTGTATGTTCATGTCAAATGCTTAATGAAATGGGAATGACTCATCTGAAACACTGACTTAAACATACCCACACATTTCAGTCCAGTTCATCTATAATTTAAAACTGCATAAATGTGAAAACTTTTTTCCCTCTTTTAAAAGCATAATTCATCCAAAAATGAAAATGTGGTCATTTACTCTTTCTCATGTCATTCCAAACCTGTATGACTTTCTATCTTCTGTGGAACACAAAAGAATATATTTCGGCAAAACTTGATCCATTAATACTAACACTTTCTTTTCTTATTCTATTCTATATCTATTTTTAAAAATGTAGGTGGTGTACTGCTTTAGACTAAACTGGGAATAGTCACAGCTCTTGTATATTTTTGCCCTATTGTTATTTTAATTGCTTTATTGCTCTCCTCGTTTGTAATTCACTTTGGATAAAAGCATCTGCTAAATGATTAAATGTAAATATATATTTTTTAAATTGTTTTTTTTATTTATATTATTGATTAAAACTGAGTATACCAAGTAACACCAATGACAGTTTTTTTTATTTTTTTATATTGCCTTAAATGTAAAATATCATATATTTTTTGGTTTCGATACTCGTTTATACTTTTATTTAACAACTAGAATGCCTTTCCTAGGTTTTTTCCTCCGATAAAGTGTACTAATCTGTTTCAAAACATTGATCTGTTTGTTTGAGTTTGAGTTGGGCGGGACTATCTGTTAGACTGGCCAATCGTATGGAGGGAGTGTTCAGGAAACCTGTTTGACACTCATTGTTTTTACAATTTTAGTGGCACAGAAACCCCATCTTTTGTTTAACAAAAGCACATTTAGGCCTATGCTTTGCAGTTTTGTTTGAGTTTTTCAGAAGAAACATTATTGTCCTGGATTTGAAACGTAGCCTAAGCGGTAAGCTTGTATAATCTGTAGAGCTATCAACCCCCTACAGGCTCCACAAAGCATGAATGAGGCTGGATTCAATCAGTGTCTTACAAGTTAATTCTGTTTATTCTCACTATGCAAACAAACGTTCTGTTTGCACCAGTGGCTGGCCTACTTGCAACATATCACATATAACTGCTTTATTCATTTATCTCCTGTGTCAAACGTCATCCATGGTATTTACATTAACTTCTTTACAGTGACCATCTTTGGTAATTGGAGTCAATCTTTCTTTCTTTCTTTCTTTCTTTCTTTCTTTCTTTCTTTCTTTCTTTCTTTCTTTCTTTCTTTCTTTCTTTCTTTCCTGGAAGATCCAGTTATTACATTTTGATTTTAAAAAAAGTATGTGGTAAAAAAAATTAATTCATGAATTGTTCTCAATAAGATCATTAGGGTGAGTTTGAATAGGGTGAATTTCCTTCTGAATTTTTATTGAAAATAGATTATATCAGTATGCATTGTCAATATAACACTTTATTAAAATCAATGTAAAACAAACAATACCTATCTGAAACAGAAAGTTGTGCTAGTCTGTGCAAAACTCACTTCCACTCCATTGTATGTTATCGCTATGCTGTTGCTAGAATGATCTGAATGGTTGCTGGTGTTTTCTGGGTGGTTGCTAGGGTATTACTATGATGTTCTGAATGGTTGCTAGTGTGTTGTGTTCTGTCTGGTTGCTAGGGTATTACTATGATGTTCTGAATGGTTGCTAGTGTGTTGTGTTCTGTGTGGTTGCTAGGGTACTGCTAGGACCTACCTAAGTTTATTTGATATTCTGATCCTAGGATATATGATTTTTTTTTATTGCCTGCCAGGAGAAAATCATATTCTGATTGCTTATAAAAGAACTAGCACATCTCCCCTCAACAGACCACACGACTTGAGATGTCACTCATGTTCGTATCACAAACAGTGTGGGACTGGATATAGGCTGGACCATAAGCATGAGCAATAGTAGTGATGGTTTCCTTACAAAGCACCTCTCATAATCAGTAATTGCCTTTGTTTAAAGAGTAAGCACTGGTGATTTAAAGTTGACTAATGGACATTTGTTCATTGGAAGTCATTGGAAGTTGTTCAGATTAAGTAGGCTCATTGTGTTGATAACAGTGTTTAATTTCCAAAATTATTTATTTGCTGATCTTTTTGTCGAAACTATGAATTCCATTCTGCGCTGTCACAGCTGTCTTTATGCTCTAGCTAGTTTGTTTATTTCAAAGCTGGTCCATTGATGTTACAGCTGTAGCGTTTGTGTCGAAGGCTGGTCAACTTATTGAGGCACTCACTCACCTGTTTGCTGCATGCAAGCAGATTAAAAACAAAAGTAATCGCTCTACTAAAAGTGCTCTGTTTAATCATTATTGCTCAGCCATTAGAAAACTGAATAATCATTCACTGGCCTTCGCTCCTGCGTGTTTCCACCATATATATATTCACATCTGAGCTGATATCAGAATGGAAGTCTTTAAGATTATATTTTAAGTCAACATCAATGTTTTAGATTAATTGCAACCGGAATAGAGTGCTACGGTGCTGGTTTCGGTGGAAGTCTTTTAGGAATGTTGGGATTGTGGAACATCTGTGCTGATCTGTCTGGCAGCACGATTCAAGAAATGTAGGTCACTCTCTTATTTCTGCTTTTTCTTTGCCTCACTGGTCTCTCTCTCTCTCTCTCTCTCTCTCTCTCTCTCTCTTATCTCAGGGTGTAATACATTTATGCAAAAACACAGATGCACATACACATGCGCTGCATCTTACTGACACAAAAGGAAGACACAGAGGCCCTGAAAACAAAATCAGACACGCACACCTGGTATTGTCCTCTGAATTAGGGAATTTTGGGTATGCCGAATTATTTAAAAGTATAATGTTTGGTGGGAAATATATATATATATACGTATGTGTGTGTATATATATATATATATATATATATATATATATATATATAGTGGGGAGAACAAGTATTTGATACACTGACGATTTTGCAGGTTTTCCCACTTACAAAGCATGTAGAAGTCTGTAATTTGTATCATAAGTACTCTTCAACTGTGAGCGACGGAATCTAAAACAACAATCCAGAAAATCACATTGTATGATTTTTAAGTAATTAATTTTCATTTTATTGCATGACATAAGTATTTGATACATTAGAAAAGCAGAACTTAATATTTGGGACAGAAACCTTTGTTTGCAATTACAGAGATCATAGGTTTCCTGTAGTTCTTGACCAGGTTTGCACACACTGTAGCAGGGATTTTGGCCCACTCCTCCATACAGACCTTCTCCAGATCCTTCAGGTTTCGGGGCTATCGCTGGGCAATATGGACTTTCAGCTCCCCCCAAAGATTTTCTATTGGGTTCAGGTCTGGAGACTCCTTAGTTGCCCTGGCTGTGCGTTTCGGGTCGTTGTCACGCTGGAAGACCCAGCCACGACCCATCTTCAATGCTCTTACTGAGGGAAGGTGGTTGTTGGCCAAGATCTCGCGATACATGGCCCCATCCATCCTCCCCTCAATACGGTGCAGTCGTCCTGTCCCCTTTGCAGAAAAGCATCCCCAAAGAATGATGTTTCCACCTCCATGCTTCACGGTTGGGATGGTGTTCTTGGGGCTGTACTCATCCTTCTTCTTCCTCCTAACACGGCGAGTGGAGTTTAGACCAAAAAGCTCTATTTTTGTCTCATCAGACCACATGACCTCATCCCATTCCTCCTCTGGATCATCCAGATGGTCATTGGCAAACTTCAGACGGGCCTGGACATACGCTGGCTTGAGAAGGGGGACCTTGCGTGATTTTAATTCATGACGGCGTAGTGTGTTACTAATGGTTTTCTTTGAGACTGTGGTCCCAGCTCTCTTCAGGTCATTGACCAGGTCCTGCCGTGTAGTTCTGGGCTGATCCCTCACCTTCCTCATGATCATTGATGCCCCACGAGGTGAGATCTTGCATGGTGCCCCAGACCGAGGGAGATTGACCGTCATCTTGAACTTCTTCCATTTTCTAATAATTGCGCCAACAGTTGTTGCCTTCTCACCAAGCTGCTTGCCTATTGTCCTGTGGCCCATCCCAGCCTTGTGCAGGTCTACAATTTTATCCCTGATGTCCTTACACAGCTCTCTGGTCTTGGCCATTGTGGAGAGGTTGGAGTCTGTTTGATTGAGTGTGTGGACAGGTGTCTTTTATACAGGTAACAATACTGGAGAACGGTAATGAGTGGAGAACAGGAGGGCTTCTTACAGGTCTGTGAGAGCCGGAATTCTTACTGGTTGGTAGGTGATCAAATACTTATGTCATGCAAAGATTCCGTCTCTCACAGTTGAAGTGTACCTATGATAAAAATTACAGACCTCTACATGCTTTGTAAGTAGGAAAACCTGCAAAATCGGCAGTGTATCAAATACTTGTTCTCCCCACTGTATATTAGGGGTGTCGTAATATAATGGTATTGGCTATAATGGTATATATAATGGTAACTGTAATATTTAAATGAATAGTACTCATTTGATAATATCTCACTAGATAATCTAGCGCCAGTATCTGGTTGACATCCCAACATACACTAGGTGGCGGTGTTGCGCCTTAACGCTGGTTGCCACCTAAACACAAGCAGACACAGCACGCAGCTGCTATTGCTTTGCAAGTTGTCGAACGGACAAGACAATCTACCCACACGCCAAGAAAGTTAGTTCCCAGTGTGGACGTTTTTTGTATTTCGCGAAAATGACTCATCACCCTAGTCTGCAGGACTTGACGATCAACAGTGAATGCAAAAGGGGGCAATACCACCAACCTCTGACTCCATTATCTTGCAGATTTGGCCTCTGTACAGAGAGTAAATTGCAATTATTTTGCTAGTCTCAGAATGGGAAGTGTTGTTAACTGCTGACGCCTTTCTGTGTTTTATTATATTTACATCCCTCTGGACTTTATAAACCAAAAGTGTGCTCATTCGGACAAAAACTTATGGTTTATCATATGTTTACTTTAAATATCTTTAGAGAGCAGTATTTATTCTATGTTTACCCAAAATACGGGGATGTGAGCATTATGGAACGCTAAAGGCCCTAACCCAAATGGTAGACTTAGGCCCTGTCCCAAATGGCACCCTAAACACTTGCGGTCTTTCTACGAGTTCGCAATTTCGTGACGTAACGCCACTTTGACTGTCGGGAAAAGGTCTGCTGCGGAGCTCGCTTCAGTGCGGGCTCGGCAAAAGTGAGCATCCAGGGCGCATATCGACCGCAAAGGGGGCACTCGTGAGCACCCTTCTGAAACCTAAAATGACAAATGAGAACTCCTACGGTCTCATAGACTTAACGGACACGCACGCAGCAGCCATTCTAAGTCCACAAGAGTGCAAGGGCATAGCCTATTTAGGCCCTTTCCCAAATGGCACACTTCATATTCACTTTTTGGTCTTGTCACTGAAGCGAGCTCCGCAGCAGACTTCTTCCCGACAGTCGAAGTGGCGTAACGTCACGAAAGTGCGGACTCGTTGGAAGACCACGAGTGCTTAGGGTGCCATTTGGGACGGGGCCAAACTCCCACATGTAATTTATGTTTCATACATACTCTACGCTGTAGTGCGCCCTCACACAGAATGTCCACAAGTGAGACTCATAGGCGTAATAAAACTTATGACATTCCAGGAAATCCCTAATATGGACAAAGCCTGCATCCGAAATCGCATACTTCCCTACTATATAGTAGGCAAAAAACAGTACAATATTACTCAAAAGAGTAGGCAAAAAGTGGATGACCTACTTGAAGTGTGCATACGATAGACACTTTTCTATCCCATGAGGCCATGGGAGAGGATTTGTGAGTGGTGGTGAAATGACACAACTGATGCTGGTAGGTAATGTGATAAGGCCAACATGGTGAATGCAGTACGTCCAGATTACATTCATACTATATAGAACATACTTTTTTAGCGGTCGTGAAGTAATTACTTATTCAAAATATTCAAATATAAAAAAAATAAGGACCTCCTCAAGAGAGTATGCGATTTCGAATGCAGCCATCCAGCTATCGCTATAGCTGAATAAACTGCAAATAGAGATATTTGGACTGATTCAACATAAAGAGAATAAACACATCATTGCAACAATATATGGTTTATCTGTTCTTCAAGCCATCTCAGGTATTTTCAAAAGGATCATGTAATTAAATGAGTAGATTGTGTCATTATACTCGACTTAAATGTTGAATCAAGTTTTGATTGCACTGAACTTCTACACATATCACCTTCTTAGTGCGTATGGATCATTGTACTCTGCGTAGGGCCCCTATGAATCGGAACGCAGCTACACACTGCAAAGTTGAAGGAGGTCGGCTGTTGCTGTGACAACCCTGTCGCTTGCCACCGCTGTTTTCAGTCTGCAGTCTTACATGCGGCCTCAACAAGCCTGCCACCCCCACAACACTCACACACTCATTTCATCGAGACCCAGAGGGAGGGAGAGAGAGATGGAGCGCCAGAAAGACATTTTCCCCCTGCCCCGTTACTCACACTTCCTGCATGTAGTGAATGACAGCTGCCAGAGCTCCTTCAATGAAGGAGGAGCCGCTAGTGCAAACGACTGGCCAATTAGCAGCGCCTAGCAGACAGTGAGAGGCCATGACAACAGTTTCCATGGAGCGGGGACCAAACCTTGCCATTATACAGCGGAGACCAGCTAAAGATAAACCTGTGACAAGCACAAGCGTGACTTGTGTCACCCCAGGGACCTTTGCGATGTAGTTTTACAATGGTTGCTTCGGTTTTCGCCATTGTGTGCTCACTTCCTTGTCTTTTGAGACCTTACACATTGTTATGTGATTGTCACGCACTATCGACGGGAAAAATATACCCCGTCTTTTCTCTCAAGGGCCAAAACAACATCCTGTAATCAGGAAGTTTACAGAGGAAAACAGTATGTCTGCATCTATAACCACACACACACATAAACACACTGGCAGACACTCCTCTCCCTCTCCATGTCATTACCTCCCTCTCATTCTGCTGTTGCCATGGAAACAGCTGTTCTTTTCTCACTGAAGGTAATAAGTTGAAACTAGTTGAGGAGAGTTCGTTCTGATGTCATGTGAACACGGTTACGTCCATGTATGGGCATCCTGGCCGATCCATTCAGGAGCGATTCAGATGACCGCCGCCGCTGGTGTCGAGACACAATAAGCCTCCTCGCAAACAGCATTCTTTGAGAGCTGATAAGCAGCGAAAACAACATGCAATATTGATTTGTTTTTGTTGCCGCTTTCTATCTCTTTCATGCGCTATATCTCTCTGCACTTTGCATTTAAATGCTTTGTGTGCTCATCTGTGTCTTTTAACCTTGTTATGTTTGGAGCATTGTATTATGTAGTGACAGATCAATAAATCTGAGATTATTTTCATTCTGGGATAACAAGTATCTGCTTGACCGATTGACATTGTTAGTTCTCTCTTGGTCATTTTCAAAATCTGTAATTATTTTGGAATCATTTTGGATGTTGGTGTGCTGGTGTCCCAACCTGGCTTCCTAACTAGCTTAACCAGCAATATATGCACACATATTATTCATATTTTAATAAAACTGATAAATGTAATCTTTAGCAATGTTTATCATTTATTTGATCAAAAATACAGTGAAAACCGTAATATTGTGAAATATGATTACAATTTAAAATTGCTGTTTTCTATTTTAACATATTTTAAAATATAATTTATATTTGTGATGGTAAAGCTGAATATTTAGCATCATTACTCCAGTCTTGAGTGTCACATGATCCTTCAGAAATCATTGATTTGCTGCTCAAGAAAATGTTGAAAACAGTTATGCTGCTGATGATATACTTCTGTATCGGCCATCATTTTAATATCAACGCATCCCTAGTAATCTCACGTGTAATTTCTTGAGCTTCAGAAGAGATTTCAACAATCTCAAACTGTATCTCAGATTTGCCAAGATACCAATCATAATATCAGTCTGCAATCAGTAAGATTTCAAGCATTTCTCATCACATTCTTCTGGGACCACGTGATCAGATCTGTGGTATTCACTATTATTTTATAGTTCAGTCTTTTCTTTGTATAATTAATTAATTTCTGCTAATATGTAAAATATCTTAGCTGAAACATGTGAGAGGGAGTCGACATAATGAAACAACTGTGAAGCTGTGAAAGAGCAACCGGTGAGCAATAAAAATATCCTCTGTGACTGTATGGTATATAAACACTTAAAATTGATGTGTTTGTGTATAACCGACAAAGTGATATGGAGGTACTTGCGCACAAACACACTTCCGCTGAATAAGCTAATACACAACGCCCTCGCAACTAGTGACAGGGAATGCCCTTGACTCGTCTGCTCTCGAATCCGAGGCTTCAAACGGCAAAGCTGCTTGTTGTGAGGCGGCATGCAGACGCAGGAACACTGTCCTGATGGGCACAGCTTTAAAGGAAGCTGTCACGCTGTCTTCTCACTCTCTCGCTCTCTTCCCTCCTTCGACAGTGCTGTGTCACCATGTTTACGTCCTTGTCTCGCTCTTCTCCTGCACTCCTCTTTTCCCTCTGCTCTTTCCTTTCAGAGTGTTAGACTAATAAATCATTATGCCATTGATGAAAGTGATATACAGTGTAAACCAACTGGCAAATCACAAAATTCCATGTACTTTCTCATAATTGCAGAATTGAGTAAATGTGCATAAATTAACATTATATTCTACGTTACTGTGACATGTGAGGCCGATTATTCATTGGTCTGAACTTCAGAGTTAAAAAAGTCCAGTTTTTAAAAATTTGTGAGTAAATTTGTTCTAAATATTGCATAAAATAAAAAATTGAATCATTTTATTTATCTAGGTAGTTGACATAAGAGAAAAATGTAAATTGTATATGCTTTGACTAGTCTACATGCTTTATGATATAAAACATTTCATATATATATATATATCCTTACATGATTAGTTTATATCTGTTTTTCGAAATCTATATACTTCATATACATATGGTCTATACATTATGTTTATCCATTTATGATAGATATATATATATATATATATATATATATTTGTGCTGTAAAATTAATTAATTGATTAATAAAATATATATACATTTACATATACAGTGTGTGTATATATATATATAGTATTATTGCTATTAATCACATCTAACATAAGTGTGTGTGTGTGTGTGTGTACACGTGTGTGTGTATAAATGTATTTATATATATATATATATATATATACACATTATATATTTACAAACTTTTATGTTAGATGCGATTTATCACAAATAATCACGCTAATACTATGTATATATATGTACATGTACTCTACTGTATATCATGTCTATCTATCTTTTGTCTTTCTGTCTGTCTATAATTTGTGATAATAAATATTATACATATCCCTAATTTATTAATAAATGGTAGGTTCCTTTTTGCACAAATTATGTATATCTACTTTTTATAATATAATATGTGGCAATTATACTGTTTACCACTAATAACTATAGGCACACATGTAGTATCTCTAAAAAAAGAATTATAGTGACGTCTTAGGCTTGTAAATCCCACTTTAAACATTACATCATAAAAGGTCATTTCTGAATATAGTTTCTGTTGTTTGCTCTACTGTTTACACAATGAATGTAGCTGTTATGATAACTTCCACTGCCTACTGAACACTGTTTAAATGGAATTTAAAAAAATATATATATATTGTCAAATCAACTGTCTTATGTGGTTCAGAGAACATAATATTTTGAGTTTCTGTTGATTAAACCAATCTTTTTCATTTTATTAACTAAATTTTTTAATTTCAATGAACTTAAAATGTTAAGGCAACCTGGTTGCTTACTTCTTTAAGTTAAACCAACAATAATTTTTTACAGTGTTCTTTCTGTTTGCTGTCAGAGTCATTGCAAGATGTACAACGACATAAACCTCACCTAAGAAGAGCAGACAATGGAGTTCTGCCATAGTATTGGTGCAGATGTGCGTCGGCTGTATCCCTTTTTCTAAACCCAATTGAAGGTCAGGCTGGGAGAAATTAGCTCTGCTTGTCAAGCTTTAACCGAAAAGGGGGAATTTTAATAGCAACGAGACATTAAACACCAATCTCTCTGACTTCAGCGTTAGAGATGGTTCACCATGTCCCCAGAGTAGTTATATATTTTACAGATCAATATTTTTTTAATGAAAGAGGCTGGCGAGTGAAACCGAGCTTTAAAGTTCTGCAAGCAGTGATGGATGTGTGTACCGTGCTAAGCTGCAGTGTGTTATGACAAATGAACGGTCACAGGAAGTCACTATCTTCTGGGCAGTTTCTAGTCAGTCCTGAAGGCGCTTAACACCTTTTAATGGTTTGACCTGTTTTTGTGTGTGGTTTTCTGCTGAGTCATGCAGTGTTTCCTGCTTGTACAAAGGCCTATCTGTGGATATCGTTCCTTTAATCACTTCTGCTTGAAATATCATGACATATTCTTATTTGCTTGATGTCAGAGCACTCTGAATGTAACATTCAAGCAGGCCGCAAGTCACACAGTGTATTTATTAAGACGCTGTGTATGAATAGTCTCAAACAGTTTGTCAGTCGCGCATTGGGTTCTCTCGGCGATGCAGTTCTGTGATGTAATCATCGAGTCCTTTAGAGAGTCATGCTGCTGCTGATTGATTAAGCATCGCTGGTGTCTGTTAATGCCCTCATTGTAATCAACCATTTTGTTTGAATACTGTTTAGGAAACACTGAACCTTTCTGGCCAGCCTGTTAGGAGACACAGATCAATTCTTTGATTGAGAGTTGACTAGGGTTAATATAAAAAATTAAAACAAATGTACATGTACATACATGTATTTATAAATGTATATATGTTCAGTTGTAATCGAAAGTATTCAACCCCCATTGCAAAACAGGTTTATTGGCTAAATTTACAGACTTTCAGCTGTTTGCAATAAACATATAAAACAATAGTAACTGAAATAGCTCAACACAACACATTTTTGAAGTGGTTTCCCCAAATTCAACTGAAAATGAAACAATGACTTCCATAGTCTCAAAATTATTCAACCGCCTGAATAGAATCCCTCACATCAGCACAAATCTGCAAAACAGGTGTTGTCTCAAGCAACTTCATTAAGGGCTTCATTAGTTGCACCAGGTGGGCTTGAGCTAGAACACATGAAATGTCTGAACTGGCTTGGTTTGTTGAGTGTCACGTTTGACTGCATGTTGGTCCAAATATGGTCAAAAGAATGGTCCAAAAAGTGAAGAGAAGATATCATCGCCCTTCACAAACAAGGAACAAGATACAAAAAGATTGGAAGCATAGCCGAAAAAGGAAGCATTCAATGGCTTCAACCAGATTTCTGAGAAGGCAGGTAAAGAAAAGATTTACACCACTACTGATGCTCTGGGGCTGCTTTGCATCCTCTGGCACTGGAAACCTGCAGCGTGTGGAAGGCAAGATGAATTCACTCAAGTATCAGGAAATCCTACAAGAAAACGTCATGCCGTCAGTGAGGAAGCTGAAGCTTGGACGTCATAGGACCTTCCAACAGGACAATGATCCCAAGCATACCTCAAATTCCACCAAGGCTTGGTTGCAGAAGAAGTCCTGGAAGATTCTACAATGGCCATCACAGTCACCTGACTTGAAAGTCTCTGGTGGGATTTGAAGAAGGCGGTTTCAGCACCCAAGAATATTACTGAACTGGAGGCCATTGTTCATGAGGAATGGTCTATGATTCCTCAGAAACGCTGCCAGAAGCTGGTGTCTGGCTTTAAATCTCGTTTGCAGCAGGTCATAACAGCAAAAGGATGTTCTACTAAGTACTAAAGATGCTTGGCATGAAGGGGTTGAATAATTTTGAGACTGCAGAAGTCATTAAAAGTTGCATTTTCATTTGATTTTAGGGAAACCACTTGAAACGCTTGTGTTGAGCTATTTCAATTACTTTTGTTTGATTTGTTCACTCATTGCAAAGAGCTAAAAGTCTGTAAATTTTATAAAACTGTTTTGCAATAGGGGTTGAATAACATTGATTACAACTGTACATTTACATACATTCACAAACATGCTTTTTTATTTTATTTTAAGTTTGTCTTTTTTCTTCTTTATGTTTTTTTTATTTTTATTTTTTATAATTTTTATAATTCATTTTAAAATAATTTCTTCCCAATTTGTAGCACTTTTGGATTTTTTATTTTGTCTCAAAATGTAACTATTTTATCTCCCTGTGTCTCCCAACTCTCTATGTAAAGTTGGATATATAAGCGTTTATGCGCATAAATTATAATTGCGTAGGGCGATATATAATATATGGCATATCTCAACTGCTTGATTGATAAGGCATAGATATTAAGATATTATGAACATTAACATCATGATTTTCTGTAAAGCTGCTTTGGAACAATGTGTATTGTGAAAAGTGCTGTACAAATTGTAATTTGACTTGACTTGATCAATTTCACAAATTATTTGATTATTCAAATGAATCATTTAATGATTTGTTCGCTGAATTTGGACTGATTTGGTTGTTGAGTTTAATTCACTCTCAAGTTTTCTGTAATTTTCTGAAATTCTACACACAGTACTATAATGCTGAATTTAGAATTTAATAAAATGATATATATGACTTGGTGACACATTTAATTGACATCTAAAAGAACCAATCACAGTTCACTCTTTGTAAAAAAAATAAAATAAATTGAATTAGTTTTTTATTATTGTTTTATTTTAAAATATAATTGAATGCATTCCCAAGATGACTGGACACTTTGTAGAATTAAATGTTACATAGTGAAGTCATGTGACTAAATATAGTTATCACTAATAGCAAATGTTTATCATCGTATATTGCGTACTATTTTACATATGGAAGAATTTAAAAAAGCAGTACGCTAGAAGATTTTTAGTTGTCTTTGTTTTTGAATTGCTTCTGTAAATGTTTACTTTTGCTTGCTTTTCTTTGACTTGACATGCTGAAAATGTTTACAATTTCGAAGAGAAAATAGTATTTTGTACAGCGCAACATGTCTTTGAGTCTTGGGAATTTTGGTTTGGAGAGTTTAGAGTCTTGGCATGAGCGTCTGTATACATATTTGACTTCATCTTTGGCCGTGGGAAACGGAGCAAGAACTAAATGCAGAGGTATCATCAAAAATGCATGGAGATGAGACGGAGCAGTCAGCTCTGCTTGAGGAACACGTCAGCTCGGAGGAAGAGAGCCAGGGGACACTTTAACAGATGCGGAGCGTAATGACTCAATTTCAGATATGTGCAGATGCTCTCTGAGTCTCAAGCCTGGATTGTTTTTATGAGGTGAAGCGGATGCTGATTGGTGCTGCAAGTGTAGTGAACAACTTTGATATGTAAAAATAACTTTATAAGTTATTTAATCAGGGTTGGAGCTAAATTCTAGCGCAATGTCAGCCAACTCACGATTATAGCTTCATTATAAATAAACATTACTTTGATGATATATCTGCAGAAAGGTTTATTGAAATGATATTATGTGGTAGATTATCAAAGGTTTACTCACCACGCTAGCATGACGTTCTTCTGGTCTTCTGGCAATAAGCAGCACAAAAAGTCCAGCTAGTGCGCATGTCTTGAACTCGTATAGCAGAAATAATGTTAAAGTTTCCTTAACCCTTTTAAGCTTGTTTTATGATTTGACTTAATCATTCATTTGCAAATTTCGTTAGTTAAGAAAAAAGAGAATGTGGGGAAAAAAAGAAGAAAAAAAAAACACTAAAAAATACCTGTAGACTAAACACGTGCACGTCATCGGCGTTTTCGCAGGTTTGTGCGAAATAACCTTTTCTCAAAAAAAAATTCAAGGCTTGCACCTTGGAATCTATTTCAGGGTTTGCATTCTTGAGGCACTGTTTTGTGCGGATGAGCGGGTTGGAGCGTGTTGAGTGTTTTCTGTTAGAACGGTGTCATGTTAGCGGCCCCTAAGTTAATAAGTAATGATCTTTGCAACGAAAGTGAATCAATCAATCAAAACTAACTTTAGCTGGACAGTAACTTTATTCTAGAGCTGCTGTAAAGCCAAAACAATCTCTGTTACTGTAATTTCCTATTATCACTGTAAAGCTGCTTTGAAACAATCTATATTGTTAAAAGCGCTATATAAATGAAGGTGACTTGACTTGATAAATAACAATGTTGACAGGGAAAGGATATTAAGTTTAAGGGTCACTGCTACATACTATTTACCACATTATAAACGGAGACCCACCCCCAGCACTCAACCTAAACTGGGCCGTGTCTGTACGGCCATATCTCACCCAAAATCAGACCAGCCCTTATGTGAATGTGGCTAAATGTGCCGTGTCTCAGCGCACATCGGGCCAAATCCGCACATCCAAAGCTTAGCCAAATTTAGCAACTATTTAGCCAAACTTAGCAACTATTACTGGGCCAGAGCTAGCTCACTTTTGGTGAGCCGCTGCCAGAACATGGCCGAGTGAGCCGACACTCAGCCGCAACTGGCCCGATTGGGCTGGCTACCTGGGGTCTTTTTGACCATTAGCTGTCCCCCTTGACCACTAAAACACACAACAGTGGCAATTAACCCAAAAACAGACAGAAAGTTCCAAACGCTCAGTCTCCCATTAATGTCCAGGCTTGAGCCAGAGCTCATTAAGACCAACAGAGTGTCTAATTAAGCCACGCACTGTGAGAGCAAGCAGCTGGTCTTCCCAGCAGCCTTTAGGATTGCACTGACTGAGGGGCCCATCGCTCTATTCCAGCCTTTTTACATAAACTCTTGCCCTCATCAGAACCCCAACATTATTTACAAAGGTTCAAGCCATGATGCCTAGCTTCTGAACTTAATATTTTAAATGATCGTTTTCTCAGTTTTAAGCAGGATGCTAATGTACCATAAAAGTAGTCCATGATTTGTGCACTATATTTAAGTCTTCTGCAGTCATACGATAGCTATGGAACAAACTGAAATTTGTGCCACTGAAAATCTTCCCTACTGAGTTTTTCTACATTGTGCAAATTTAAATGTGCATGTGGTAAAACAAAAATTCAACTGACATCAGATTCAGTTCACAAAACCCGTTTGAATGATTCATTCACTCATTGGACTGATTTGATTCTTGAGTTCAATATACCGACTCAATGAATCAGGCTCAGGGTGTTAGCTCACTGGAAGAAGATTGTCAGTGAAAAATGACTTTAGTTTTGGTCTGTTTCTCACACAAAGCAAATTTTTTACTTCTGAAAACTTGAATAATAGTCAAATGGACCACTTGCTTTTGCATCCATTTCAAAGCTTGAAAGCTCCAGTCCCCATTCGTTGCAATTACATGAAAAGCAGCAATCAGGACAAAATTCTAAATTCCTCATTTCGTGTTCCACAGATCAAAGAAAGTCATTCGGGTTCGGAATGACATGAAGATGAGATTATACTTAAAGATTTTTGACATGAAAAGCAAAACCTTTGTTGCTTTTGGAGATGAACCAACAATCCACTTGGACAAGGTCAGCTGAGGTAATTTACAAATAAGTTTAATAAGTCTAATGACTTGATCTCATAAGCTCATTTTCATTATGGCCGGTTTGGCATGAAAGACGTCTGGTCTGTTTGTTGCTGCGGTGAGGCTGCTGTTGATATTTTCGGCGCTATGCGATATTTGCGGTAGTAGAGACAGTTGGCCTCTCTCGCATGTGCGACTCGAGTTCTCTGTGTTGACAGATGGAACCCCGTCGCCCCCCTTTTGTAGCTTTGTTTCAGTGAATCACACCTCATAGGAGATGGGACATCCCTGTCTGAGATTTCCACACCTCCGTTTTCCACTTCAGTCTTCTTTCCATCGCTCTTTCTCTCTCTCTCTCTCTCTCTCTCTCCATCTGTCCCCAAGGAATGCCTGAAAATAGCAGCCTAGGGAAAACTGGGTCAGGCATCATCATGGGTTCCTGGGGTGGGATTTAGAGGTTGGGGTGTGCGCTAAAGTGAAGACGCACTCTAGAGCAAGGGCGGTTCTAGACCGTTTTTAGGGGGCTTTATCTGTCGCCTCAACGCCCCTAAAACTATAATCACCTGTCTGAAAGATCAGGCCAGTATTACTTCAAGTAAGTTTATAATTTTTACGTGTTTTTAAGTCTTATCAGTTTAAACACTCAAGTGATTGTAAGCCATTTAAGCACAAGATGCCGTGAAAGTAACTTAATTCGGTACTTGCGTGCTGTGATAGCTGTGAGCGCACACAGAAAGCCGCCTCTCAGACACACAAAATTCTTATTAGTATTAGTATTAGCTAGTATTAGCTTTTGCTGTGATCCGACCAGGCCAGAAGAAAAATTCATATTTTAGTTTTTTATCTTGTTAAAAGTAATACTTGTTTATAATAATGATATAATGACAATTTGTTAGTCAAACAGTAGCCTAAACGTATACCAATTTGAACTGTACTGCCGAAAGACTGGTATATTATATAATTTATAAAGTGTTTATATTGACTTGGTACCAGTACTGGTAGGGTACTTTTGACTTATTATATATACTGTATATAGTAATATAGTGGTGCCAATTTACAAAGAGGCACCACTTAGGAAATGGTCTCTTGCTACACATTCCCACGAGAACCGTCCCTGCTCTAGAGTTAGAGGTGGAGAGTATCGAACCTGGGTTATATTGACAGATGGGACTGTCTTCAGCCCTACATTAACTTTGTGCCGTGTTTTTACTGACTTTGCATTTTGGCTCTGGTTGGATTCTTATTCTCTCACTCTTTTTTCTGGCATGGCTTTTGTTCATTAGACTGTCTGCACCTGCTTTCTTTTACTGAAGTTCACCCAAAATTATTTTTTTCATCTCTTACACCCTTATGTTGTTCCAAACTCATTTGCTGTTTTGTCTTCCAACACAAGAGTAGACACTTTTGAAGAAACGTTTCCCATCAGGATAGTAAATCCAATTTTTTGCTTGACCTGACAACATTTTCACAGGCCCTACCACATTTTTTGCAATTTTTTATTTACATATGTGCACTACCGTTCAAAAGTTTGGGGTCTGTAAGATTTTTCAAAGTCTAATGTTCAAAAGATTATGTTGGAAACAGTTGTGCTGTTTAATATTTTTGTGGAAACTTGATAAATTTTTTCAGGATTTTTGATGAACATAAAGTGCAAATAAACAGCATTTATTTAAAATAGAAATTATTTGTAACATTATAAATGTCTTTACTCTCACTTTTGATAAATGTAATGCTTCCTTGATGAAAAAAAATATAAATTTCTTGAATTTCAAACTTAACTTTTGAATGGTAATGTACATTTATTTCTATTTTTGTATTTAAAATACATTTTCTTTACAATTTTACGTTAACAGTTTTTTTCTTCAAAATAAGAACATTTGCACCAAAACTGGAAATCATACTATTATGTCACTCCATATCTTCATAAACATGCTTGGCATATAATGCAAAGCATTACTTATTGATTTGTGCTTTTCAGTACATTCCTACTGATGATTCCAAGACTATTTTTCCAAGACCAAGTCTTTTCATCCAAACAGGCTTGAATAATTAAAGACAGAATTTTTTTAAAGACAGAATGAACTATTTTTCTGTAATGCTATTGCTTTTTTCTACCTCATTTAAAACAGAAATATCAGCAGAATTCTGAAGTTAACCAGAGATCTTATCCTGCTTAAGTTTTAGGCTGCTCCCACAGGGCAAACGACCTGTCTTCACCCTAAATAATTATCAACATAAGCACTGAAATGGTGTAAAATTTCCATTAATTAGATTTAGAATTACAATGCCCCTCTCAAACCGAAGCTCCACATCTTGAACAAAGAGAGATTCTCTCGGCGGAAATCCAATCAGGTTTTTCCCTTATGTTTACAACTTCTAAAAATCCACCCTCCAGGCAATTATGAAACGGCCTCCTCTTCAGTCCACTTTCCTAAACTCGAGAATACTGCAAGCTACTTGTAGTATCCACCAGGGAGTTGTACAGTTTTGAGCCTTTTCTGCAAGGTCAGGCCCTCATGTACAGTACAGTTTCAAAACCACACCTGCACCTTCTCCAATAAAAGCCCCCAAACTCACCAGCCTGCTTTTTATAAGCCATGCTGACATGGCAAGTTTTCAAATAGTTGGTGAACGTGAATTCATTCATCAAAGTCTGGTAACGAAACAACACCTTTTGCTTGCTACTTCTCACCCTAGAGTTCAATGCATTGGGAAACGTTGACACGAATCTTGCGAAAAGGCCCGTAGGCTTTGCTGTCTGTTCAAAACAAGGACTTTGGGCATCACGATGGGATGTACGGTGCCAAACAGAGCCTCAATGACCTGCCGCTGCGTCTGTGTTTATGAAGGACACAGCCCGGCTCAGTGGGATGAGATTCAATGTGTGAATGGCTCTCTCTTTCTATCTTCCCCTCTGGGCGTTCGGTTGATGTCAGAGGAACAGGATGTTAGCCGATGCTCCCTTTGGTTGTTGATTTGATGCTAGTGTTGCGCTTTATCGCATAATGGTAATGGACTAGTCAGGGCTTCCGACTGTCTAAATAGTTACATTTCGTGAGCATTTGTACTGTTGATCTGTATAGAGGTCTACAAAATGTGAGAACAAAAATGATCCATGCTTTTTTGGGGATTATTTTATACTATTAAAGCATATTATATTACTCTAAACTGTATGGACATTGCAATACAAAACATATATTTGAAGGCAAATGTAAATATTTTGTAAATATAATATAAATATCTGTATCATATCAGCCGATATTTATGAATTTATCGCCATTGGTCGCTGTTGAATATTTCATTGTGCAATACTCATTTCCAATAATTTTACATTTAGATGACCTGCCTGGTAAACATAATAATAATGAAATAACACTGTTAAAAATGAAGAAAATTTGATATCCATTTTTTATACAGTAGATTATTACGTTGTGAAGCCTACATTTTCTCAGCATTTTTATTTTTAATGTACACTACCATTCATATGTTGTTGTTTTTTAAAGAAAGTAATGCTTTTATTCAGCAAGGATGCATTAAATTGAAGTTAACAGTAAACACATTTTTAATGTTACAAAAAATCTATTTCAAACAAATGCTGTTTTTGAATTTTCTACTCACGAGAGAATTTTTTTTATTAAGATTAAAATCGTAATATTTAAAAAAAAAATAATATTAAGCCGCACAACTGTTTTCATCATTGATAATAATAAGAAATGTTTTTTAAGCAGCAAACCAATGATTTCTGAAGGATCATGTGAAACTGAAGACTTGAGTAATGATGCTGAAACATTACATTTGAAAATATATATATTAAAAAAAAGTTTTTAAATTATTTTAAATTGTAATAATATTTCATAATTTTACAGGTTTAATGTATTATTATTATTTTTTTTTATAAATAAATGCATCCTTGGTGAGCATAAGGGTCTTCTATCAAATAAATAAATAATTAATTACCAACCCACAAACCTTTGAACAGTGGTATATGATTGCACTGCTCTCATATATGCTAGTCTAAAACTCTTAGGATGCAGGTAAGGTGTGTGAAACTAATCCCAGGCTAAGGAAACTGAATGTTTGTTTGCCGACACCAGCCTAACATGAGCCTTTTGTAGCCGCCGATGTCATAATGACATTGCTGAACAAGTGACATTGATGTATGTGTTTGTAAAGTGTAAGTTTAAGTTAAAAAAGCTTTGTGTCAACAAAGTGAGCTAAAGCATTTGCAGCAGGCCGATAAGAACACAACATGTTGCGCAGGATTATGGCATTGGCAGTCATCAGACTGCTGCATCACTGTCACAGCCGATTCTTGACGGTTCAAGAGTTCTGACGATGCCGTTTCCTCTTTCCTTTCCAGGATTTAAGTGTCCTGTCTGCTCCAAATCAGTGGCATCCAATGAGATGGAGGTTCACTTCATCATGTGTCTGAGCAAGCCCCGCCTCTCCTACAACGGTAAGACACGCCCTCCTGTTATTCCTGCACATTTTACTGCTCTATAACTGATGTTCCACTACTCTCCTCCTTTTTGTGTGTCGTTGTATCAGTTTATCCTTTCGTTCTCCATTTCATTCTTGTTTGATTCCATTCTGGGGCTGAAAAGAGTCTGTGAACCGTGGATGGACCCCTTGGTCGGTCTCTCTCTCTTTTTCTGTTTTGCCGTGGGAAACCAAGGTTACCACTGTATATGACATTTGTCATCCATTTTTCCTCGCTTTGCTTTTTTTCTTCTTCCTCCATCACTCTCATTTGCAGTTTCAAATAATCTGTAGGCTGTCAAATTACAGTCATTTTTTTTTTCAAAATATTCCTCTATTGATTTTTATCCCAGCCATGTTTGATGTTACTGCTCATATTATCTTAATTTGCATCACATTTAAGTTCTGTAATATGATGGATATCCGAGTAAAACCGAATGATATTAGATTTTTTTCCCATTGGGTTTTCATTGATGCAAATTCATCAATCATGCAAAAGTTAAATGTTAGGCTATATTATTAAATATTAATATTATTTTTCCCATGGTTACATCAGACAAAAGCTTGTTTCAGAAACAGAGAAACATTTTTTTATATAAATTATATGAACAATTTTCTTATTTAGAATAATGTTCAATTAAACCAGCATTTTTTTTAAATAGGAATGAGGTCAGCTTTGATTACATTTTATCTTTTATGTTTTGGTTAACTAATTTAAAGTCTTAAGGTCAAATATATATATATATCTTATTTATTTAAATTTTTTTATTATCTTATTTAACAAATCAATTCTATAATTTGTTTATCTTGTCTTATCTAAATCTTAACCTTTTGTCTGTCTTATATAAAAATCATTTAGATTTTTGTTTATTAATTTAATGTTGCTTTCATATAAAAAATTATTGAAATTTAAATTTTTTAATCAATTGTATTTAATTACATTTTTCTATTATCTTAAAATATTTTGTATTATTTTTTATCTTATTTTTTATCTAAATTCGTTTTTTAAAGAATTCTATAATTTCAAGAAGAAGCGATGGCGCTACATTGACAAGCAACACTAGCTCACTATTGATTCTGTGAGCTTTTGGATCAGTCTGTCAAGTGCAGCTTTGCAGGAAGGTGGCGGCACACATGACACAGCTCTAGTGACCCGATGACATTGGTCTCTGCTTGTAACAGCTGTGTTGGGTTGGATGGACGTCCGACTGAGGGACAGCTGTCCAGCTCAGCTTGAGCTAAAGGTGACCAGTAGTGATGCATCTGATTGTTACCGTTGTGAGATCATCTTTCTTCACAAAAACATTTGTATGTTTTTAATATATTAATTCAATTCCTTTTGGTTAGGCATTTTGTCAGTAATTAATTGAGCAAAAAGGTTTTGAACTTACATGTACTTTTAAAAGTAAATTAATACAGGTTATTAGGGTTATCAAACGTACCGGTTTCAGTCGGTACTAAAAGAAGTTGACGGTACCAGCATTTCCGCAGTATAGGCTATAGTACCGAGTATATTCGGTAACCGCTGATAGACGCTGCTTTCAAACGCTCTCGTTCCTGTTTGAGCGCTCTCTGAGCGTCAAAGTTTAGTTTAGATTTTTTTTTTGGTCTATTTAGTTTTTGTTATTTTAGTACAATGTAGCCTAAATGAAATGATACATGTTGTCTTGGCAACTAGCTGAAATAAAATAAGTTTACTTTTTTATATTTTTTATTTCATTTTTTTATTTCGGTCTATTTTATTTGAAGTAATGATAAATTTTTTTATGGTTTTAGTTTTAGTTAACAATAATAACCATGTGTAAACAGAAAGAACTGTAGCTTTTCTTGCGTGTTAATTAGTTTTTCTTCTATTTAATACCTTGTTTTATTATTTTGTCACTTACTGACCCCACCATGTTCAAGTTGGTGACATTAACACTCTAGAACACACTGCAGCTAATCTTATTTCCCACAATGCACTCTGTCCCATTGTCAACTTCAGCCAGTGACAGTCACACGTCAGCAGATCTGCTCACTGTAAAACCCGCTCTCTATGAATGCAGTATGTACACTTTGCTCGCCTTTTGACGCTACGGTTTGTGCCCGCCAGCCCTTCATTTCTCTATGAACTCTAATCCACCCCAGTTTGTATTGATCCAGGCTGGGAAATAACCCTGGACTAATGCTAGATGTAACATTGGACTAACCCTGAACTAATACAGTACATGTTTTACCTTTAGATGAGATGGTATTAGAGTTGAGGGTATTTCCTGTACCTGGAGATGGCAAAATACTTTTTTGATGTTCAGCATGAGTTTCTGAGTTTTTCTGAGCTTGCAGTCACAAAATAAGTGCTCAATAATTTTTTTGACTGATTCACTGTGTGATGTTGAATGATTCTCACTGAATAGTTTTATCCGTTATGTGATAATGCTTTATTTTTTTGTTATTATATAGTTACTTTTTTTTGTATTAAAAGTCAGGAATAATGTGTTTAAAGCAAAACTCTAAGTGAGACATTTCAGTATTGTTTAAATTAGATATAATAT